>NC_142595.1:36751906-37058863 GCF_965207765.1 Zootoca vivipara
CACAGGCAACTATTTGGCACCATGAGTATAGGATGCTGGACTCGATGGGCCTTTGGTCTGCTGCAGCAGGCTCTTATTTTCTTACGTGATGCTCTAAATCAGGCATAGGCAAACTCGGCCCTCCAGATGTTTTGGGACTACAACTACCATCATCCCTGACCACTGGTCCTGCTGGCTAGGGATCATGGGAGTTGTAGTCCCAAAACATCTGGAGGGCTGAGTTTGCCTATGCCTGCTCCAAATCCTCAGGGTTCAGGGAGGGCCCTCAAGGGCAACAGCAATTGCCAAAGTGGCTCAGTCGGCAGAGCATGAGACTCTTCATCTCAGAGTCATGGATTTGAAACCCCACATCTGAGCAAAAGATTCCTGCGTTTCGGGGGTTGGACTAGATGACCCTTGGAGCACCTTCCAACTCTACAACTCCTTGATTCTAGGATGGCTCTTTTCCGCACCTAGCAGGAGCATCCCCATGCATTGCATCTCCCCGCTATTGACCTGTGTGTCTCCCATGTGCGACAGTGGGTTTTTGTTGCATCCTTACAAGCAAAGGGAAGACTTTGAGCTGCGCTGGCGATATGAAAACTGGACCGACAATTTACAGTTCAAAGAACTCCGAGGATGTGACTTGGACTGTGAAAGGCAACACCACTCGTGGCCTTCAGAGGGAGCAAAGGGTCTTGACACAAACACCCCACACCACCAGACCAGGGCAAACCCCCTTACCGGATCCTTTCTGAATCAGAAGGATGAGGCATGTGGTGCCAGGCAGCCTCCTCCATGGCCTGTTGGTAGAGCTGCTCCTTGGTGAGAGGCACAGGCCCCAGGGGGCACACCCCGAGCGAAAGGGGGATGTTCACCTCAGATAGCTGGATGGGGGGCTGGTTGGAGGCTGGCTGGGAGGTCGTGCTCGTAATTAAGATATCAGCTGGAGCAGAAAAGGGGAAAGAATCACTCAGCGGGGACTTGACACATGCTCTCGGTATACAATTCAAGCGAGCCTGGACTCTGAAAGCTGTATTTTTTAATGCAGCTGCTCCTCCGCCTCACGACGAGTCCTTTGATTCATCAAGAGTTATTATCCTTGCTACCATCTCTTAAAAGATGGCTGCGGATTACAGTTCACGTCGATCTCATTTCCTGCTATTGCATGTATAAGCTAAATCCTGTAAAGGCAGAACACCCCCTAGCAAACCGGGGGGGGGGGGAGAGAAGCAAATCTCTAACTCCTCCACAAATCTCTCCGGCCTCCTCTGATCTCTTTCCAGCAGCCTCCCAAATGTTCTGCAACCTCCTCCGCTCTCCAACTTTTCAACTACCCCCAAACGATCTCCCAATGGCCGACTGAATTCGCCAGCCATTTTTTTCCTGCTCCCCTGTGCCCCATTTCCCACCGCACTTGGCATTTATTTATTCGTGACCTGCATAAAGCTGTGACCGCGTAAGTGAAATCAGTGAGCTACCTGTACTTTCTCCTCCAAAATGTGTTCCTTCTCTTGCACAGGCCCACAGCCTCAGAGAACACTTTCATTTATTTATTTTAATTATTGTCTCATTTTAAAGCAAGTTTGTCTCTGTTACAAATTCTTGGTTTAAAATATCAAGCAATGAAAAGCTCCAGCGACAACATCTGGGCCAGAAAAAAATTGATTATTGTGTACCAGATGGCAGCCTGCCAACACAAATGGTGAATGGAAGAAGGGCTGAGATCTATAGCAGAATGACTTGCCTGTAGGCAAAGGATTTTTGTTGCTGTTGTTGGGGGTGGGTGTAGAATGGAACAGAGACAGAAGAGTGGAGACTAGTGGTCTTAGAAACCACCACCTCTCATCCAAAATAGCCACACTTCAATTTCTGATCAAGGTTGTCAGGCACACGCAGGAATGCCACAGGACTCAGAAATGTGCGCAGTGCCTCTCCCCCCACACTTACCCCTTTCAGCGAGATGAAGAGATGGCACGGGGTCCTCTATGCTAGAGCCGATAGCTGCCCTCTCAGCCATTGACTTCAATGTACTTAGAGGCTCAGGTGCCTGCAGGACACACAAATGTAGCAAAGGAGGAGTGAGAGAAAGCTGCTTTCACAAAACCTGCTGCAATGATTAAGATTCACCAAACCTCATGGGGAGAACACAGGCAGTTAAGTCACCTTCTCTCGGGCAAACCTACCTGCCAGGGTTCTTTTGAGAGGATGATGTGGGACAAGCACACCCACAAACACCAGCCCAAGTTCCTTGGAGGAAAGAGGGCTGGAAGCAGCCTGTCGCATGTGGAGCACAAGCGATCGCTCACCTTGATCTCTGCTGTGGAGCTGAACTGGGGTGGCCCGTTGAGCAGGGTCTGGGCAGGCTTGCTATCAGAGAAGCTGGGCGTGGGCGAGGCAGGAGGGTTGGCAGTCAGAGGCACCAGGAGGCTGGATCCAGTGGTGTTGCCACCACTCGGTGGCTGCGGAGCTGCGCTGGGCTCTTTGCTGCCAAAGGAGGCGAGACACAGAAGTCAGGGTTGCACTTCCTTCAAAGCTAGAACACTTTAGACTTGTCTGTTCCAAACCTCATCCAAACACAGGAAAGGAGAGAACCTGTCAGATCTCCCCAGGGAGGGTGGTTCAAAGTATAGGTGCCATCATCGAAAAGACCCTCTCTCCACTGCATCTCTGGCAGTGACAGGAAGCCAAGGAGGGGCTCTGATCGTAAGGATCAGACAGGTTTATGTGGACTAGAACATCTTTCTAGAGAACACCCTGGCATAGCCTGAGTCTTTGTGTCTTTATAAAAGCACTCTAAACTGAGCCCAGAAGTAAATACAAACATACGAAAAGCCCTGCAGAGTCAAACCAATGACCCATCTAGTCCAGCATCCTGCACTCAAGTGGCCAACCAGATGCCCCAATGGGAAACCCACAAGCAGGAGCCAAGCACAAGAGCCCCCTCTCCCCTCCTGTTGTTTCCAGAAACTGGCATCCAGAAGCACTACCGCCTCCATCCGGATCTAAAGAGTGAAGTTTTGTTTTATTTATTCATTAGCAATATTTACAACCCAGCTCCTTGTGTGCCCAGATACCAAGATACACAGAAGCTTTTTTTAAAAAACAATGCTGCCAAATAATGCACTTTGACAAAAGATGGCCAAAAAAGAAAAAAAGCTAAACACCACTTGCAACTGCGTAAAACACTACGGTCTACCCACTAGGAAAAGGAGACCATGGTGGGAAGAGTGAGAAAGGACAGCCCGGAAGGGACAAGATTGAAACTTACACAGAAGCGCTGGGCGGGTTGTGCGACGCCGTCTGATTAGGCAATGCCTGGTTGCTGCTGCTTAGCGTGGAGTCTGAACTGTTGTCCGCTACCACAGAACTGTAACCTAGGCAGGAGGGATTAAAAAAAGAAGCAGCTCTGGCTTGACTTCTGGGCTGAACAGTCACAACATTACACAAATGAGGGGAAACTGAGCTTCCTGGCCTAGGTGTCAATGGAGCAGCTCCTAACTTTGGCTTCGTCTCGACCCTCCCCTCCCATACCTATGAAACAGCACCTGCCGGCCTCGCTACATTACAGCCTGGCCTTCAGCTGTTGCCGGATAGGAAGGAACTGGCAGGTGACACTTCTCGGAGCATGGAGGATTATCCCCCGTGGGTTTTCAAGATGCCTGTTGAAAAGGCACAGCTGCAGAAGGCAACATCTGGCAACCCTGCTAAACACCTGGCACCTGCAACACAGGAGCCATTCCTGACCCCCCCCCCATGGGAATCTTTTGGGAAACTTGAAACAATGGCCCAGACCCCAGACTCACTGGTTGCCCCGTTCTGCTTGCTGGTGTTCTGCTGGGTGCTGGGAGGCCGGGGCTGAGAGGCATTGGTGCTGGTGGGCGGGGGCGCCACAGCCTGGGCGTAAGGGGTCGGGGTGGTGGGTGCGTGCCCTGCCGGAGGGTTAGCTTTGCCGCTCGCGTTCCCACTGCCAGCCACAGCCCCGTTGCTGTTGGAACCAGGCCCGTCCCCCAGCGAGGACGACGTGCTGGAGCTGCCGCCCATCGGGTAGCTGGTGGGGATTGTGGGAGGCGGCTGGTGGTGGTGGTTGTGGAGGCTTTTCGAACCGTTCTTCGCTGGGGACTGGGGGGGGGAGAGAAGGGAGGGAGGGAGGGGGGAGAGATAAGATTTAGGATCATAACCGCTGCCTTTCTATTCAGAAGAGGGCAAAACTAGGAACCATCCACCTCTCAGTTCACCCGTCCCGCCACTCTTTTAAGAGCCGGCCCAAAACATACCTTCCTTACGGTGATGGCACAGTCCTCTTATTGGGCTGTACCACCTCAGAAAATGCTTTCAGAGAGGGGAGCCCATGGGAAAGCAAACTCACACAGACAACTCCTGGCCTGTAAAAGCTAACTTTTTAGGGGGTGGCCATGACAGAAACTGTTCCCCTCTCACATGCAAGGTGTTAAGGAGATTGCAATGTGGGTGTTACTCTCAAAGCAAGTGGCTCTGCTCTTACTCTTGCATGCATTCTGGAAGTGGTACAGTCTTCACAACAGAACTGTACCAGATCAGAAGTAACACGTTGGAAGTGGCTCTACCTAACTAGTCCCAATGCCCCTCTCTCCCAAGAAGCCCTGGCTCCTCTCCCCCTTGCCCAAATCACCAAGGGAGTTTCTAACCCGTCTTCCAAAAGTCAAACCCTTGAGAGGAATGAATTCTGGGCTCCAAACTCACTTGGCTCACTTCGCTGTCTGTCGATCGTCCCCGTTTCTTGTCATCTTCAGAGTTCTCCTAAAGGAAGGAAGGAAGGAAGGAAGGAAGGCCTGAGTAAGTACTGCTGTCAGAAGGGCTGTTACCCGTGGAACCGAGAAAGCAAGCTGGGTTTCTAACAACCTGTAGAAGCATTCAGTACTATTCGCTCAAGCTGATATAAATCCGAAATGTCCCCTTTCCTACTCCCCACCCCTGGCATTATAACAGGGGATCCTCCTTACTGTTGTGCAGTTTGCAGGGCTGGGTGGGATTGGGGAGCTGGACGTGGTGGAGGTAGGCGTGCTGCTTGACTGGTTGAACATCTCATCCTCCATGTGACTGTGGCTGGGTGGGGAAGTGGCAACCAGGGCCTGTGCTGCAGAGTCAAGAACAAGGAGGTGCTTATGAACTCGAAGAGGCTACAGTTCATCGGCGGTGACACAATCCAGCAGGTGGGTACTGCTGTTACAGGGTATGATCCACTGTCTGGACTTTGCAAGAGTTCACTGCTGTGCCACTTTATATTTGAAAAGTATACTGATATCCTGGCAAGCGCTGTCCCCCCCCCCCCAAAAAAAAAGGATTAAGAGGAAATCAGTTATCAGTGTGCCCAATTCTTTACACCAGTGTTTCCCAACCTTTGGTCTCTAGCTGTTTTTGGACTACATTTCCCACCATCCCTGACCGCTGGTATTGCTAGCTAGGGATGATGGGAGTTGTAGTCCAAAAAACAGGTTGGGAAACACTGCTTTACACCAAACCCCACCACTACAATGCACTGAAGTAAACCAGCCTAACAAGTTTCTGGGACACAAAGAGCATACGCTCCGGGAGTTTTGAGAAGGGTCACGACACAAAACTTCAGAGTCAGTAGCCCAGGTGAACAGATATAGTAGCAACAAAACAAAACCAAATCTCAGAACAGTTAATGAGCTATCTAGCAATAATAAAATGCACAGAACCACAGCAGACTCTCACCAAATGCTGAATCTGCGACAACAGGCAAACGGCAGCGCCTGCCCAATAAAAGCCCAAACTTCTAATTATTATTATTATTTATTGAATTTATATACCGCCCTATACCCGGAGGTCTGAGGGTGCTTCTAAGGGTGGATGAGTATCAAGCTAAATGCTACGCTCAAACTGACACTTGCCTCTAGTCCACAGGTTTCGTTAGGAGGGAATAACTGGTTGATTTGAAATTATTTGAGGTTTGCCCCTTCAGTGTTACCGTAGCTAGCGCTGCAAGACTGCTTCTTCCCCAAGTGAAGGACCTACTGAGTCTCAAGCCTGCTTTGGCTTCCCCCACCCCACATATATCCTCAACCGAAAGCAGCCCCCACCCAAAGGAGACACTTACGAATGTCTTCTAAGTCGAGGTCATCATAGAGGAACTCATTCTCCTCAAAATCAGGGTCCTGCGAGGAATCCACATAGTATTCCACGTCATCCTTGATCTTGCGGATGGAGTCCACGTTGATGGAGTCGTTGTCCAGCATCCGCAGGATGGTCTCCAGCATCCGAATGTGGTACCGGTGTTTCTCAATGTGCCGCTTCAGGCCCTCGATCCGGTCTTGCTTCTGTGTGGTGGGGAAGGGAAGAGAGCCAGGTTCAAATCCTCACCCATCCAGGAAGCTCACAGCACAGCACCCTAGCACCGCCTCTCAGCCTGACCCCCAACCTCACAGAATCTTGTTGCTTGTGAGGTCTCAGAAGTCCTAGTTCCCATAGATACCTCCACCTTGGCTTCTGACCTGTGAGGTGATGCCAATTTCCCCAAACACAGCCCTCCATCCCATATGCACACAGAGCCTCCGAGGAGGACATCGTCCCGTCGACTCACATCCTTGTCTCCTTTCTTCTTGCGTGTCTGGACAGACAGCGACTCCACTTCGCTCTCAAACTGATCCACCTGCATGTTCAAGGTGTCTATTGTGTTCTGAAGGAAGGGCAGACAGAAAGAGACGTGTTATTCTCCCCAATCCTCCCTCACCATGGAAAAGAGGCTCTCCCTCTTGCCAATGGGTGGCTAACCCTGGCCCTCTGGATATTATTGGACTAAAACTCGCATCATCCCCGACCACTGGCTGTGCTTGCAGCACCAACAGTATCTGGGTGGGCACAGATTTCCCCTCCAGCCCCAGACCAAGCCTCATGGGTCTCTGTTTGCTAGCATCAGAAAACACAGCCTGGCAGGCAGAAGCTCTCGGGTTCAGGTGAGGTGACAAAACTTTTTTATTGTCTGAACCTCAAGCCTCCTATGTCAACTACAGGAAAATGAGTGGAAAGGGAGGACCACCTGTATGACATGGCAAAAGGTCACAGCTTACATCCAGTACTATAAAAAGAGGACGTTTTAAAGCAGGCACCCCCAAACTTTGGCCCTCCAGATGTTTTGGACTACAATTCCCATCATCCCTGACCGCTGGTCCTGTTAGCTAGGGATCATGGGAGTTGTAGGCCAAAACATCTGGAGGGCCGCAGTTTGCGGATGCCTGTTTTAAAGCAGAAAAGAGTTATCGTGGTCCTCTGGTTGCTAGCAGAGTCTATAACCTCCATCAGCCCCAGTCAGCACAGCTAATGGTCAGGGCTGATGCATGTTGGATGTAGTCCAAGGGTATCTAGAGGGCCAGAGGTTCCCCTGCTCTTGCTTTAAAGCCACACCCCTTAAAAACCAGAGCTTCCTTCTCCCTTCCTCTGCTAAAAAGCATCTCCTCCTTCTTCCAGGCATTCAGCAGCCAGCCTCCACTTGTCCTCACCGTCAGCCACTGCCCAACCTCCTCCTTTTCCTTCTGGGCTGGGTCCACCTTCTGCGCCAGGCCCAGGCCCTCCTTCGAGTAGGCTTTTGTCTTGGTCTCACGTTCCACTACCTTGAACCGCTCCATTTGCTGGAAAAGACAAACCATAGGCAACTAGCTGAGCTAAGGGCCGCTGAGAAATCCAAGCTATCAGCATATATTCCCCGCTCAGGCGCAGCAAAGAAGATAAATTGCAAAATAAATAAATAAATCTAGATTAATTGCTCCCAAGCATGTTTCAGCCACAGTTTCCAATCTTCAATCAGGGTGGGGAAAGGGTAACTCTTCCCAGGATTTTGAACATTGGTGGACTGAGAATTCTACCTGCAGTAGGCATTTAAAGGATACAAAATGGGACCTTACTTTGTTAAAAGGGACCATTCAATCACACAATTCTCCCACCTAAATCCTGAAGCGAACCCCAAAGGGGAACTGTACTAAAGTTACTTTTGCTGAACATGGAGACTGCAGATCCAGCCCAAGAACCACAGGAAGCAGAATGAGGTGGCAGAACCCTCAGGTGGTAGAATAGACTGTTCTATTTCAGACAGCAGTGGAGGGCTAACTATTTCTAAATCATTATTGTGTGTGTGTGTTTTTAAAAAGCCCTCTGCAAGTAAAAAAACCAGCACAGTAGAAAGGATGTGGTTGGATCAGAACCTTTCTACTACTGTGTTGCTTGTTCCTTAGCAGAGGCATTTATTTTGGTGGGCAGGTTAGGGGTGGAGGTCCTTTAGGGACATTTAAAAACAGCTTTGCCTCATCTGTAGTTTGAAGTGCTACCTTACACCCCAAGATCCTACCACCCCAATTCAGCTGCCACGTTTAAACTGGGCCACACAGCTCCATGCCCTAAGGGAGCTTTGCATCCCATCCCCCGATAACTAAAGAATCCTGGCTCCCTAACCATTAGTTGGAATTTACCAGGATCCCTTCCTACCCAGGAATCCCAGACTTCAGGCCTATTTTTGTAACTTCACTGACAGCTTTTTCAACCATCCCAATTTGTTTCTGAAGCTTTCCCTCCCCCCCTTCAAAATAAAAAATGAAAACTTGTGAATAGTGTGTGTGTGTGTGTGTGTGTGGAACTCAGAAGAAATGGCTCTGCACAGATTACCTTGCAAAATGAGATTTAAGGCTAACCCATAAAAAATGTGTATGTACCAATGCATTTTCAGTCACACATCACATCCCAAGAAGCCAGTGTCGGCTGCAAGTACCTACAGCAATAAACATGTAAGCAGCCATTTAATGCACAAAGTTGCTCTCAAGTTTGAATATGCAATTTGTGCCCCTGTGAACTGGTCAGTGATCACCCCTTATTTGCCACAGTGAACACACAGTGATGGTTCTGCATTAGAAGATAACGGACAAGAGATTTACAGAAGTGCAGAACCGTGCAGAAAAGAAAAGAAAGTTAACATCTGAATATGCATCATGCCAGCCTATGCACATCATCATGGCAAATACAAAACTCTGCTTGCCCATTGCAAAACAGCTGTCCAAGTGTTAAACTCCTTTCCAAAAGGGCCCAGGAAAGTCTTAGCCCACAGCTCAAAAGACCTTTCCCCTGGGTGTCTGGAAACCATCTCTAAAACTTTACCATCTATCCCATGTTGTCTCAATCAGAAGACCTGCTCCAAAGGGATCCTGGGCTCTTCACAGAACCCGTTTCTGCAAGTCTCCCAGTCTATATCTGGACTGTAAAGGCAAGCTGGCTCGCCTTTATGAGGTCACACTACTTACTAGCCAATTGCAACACTGTGGGGGAGGAGCTAAGCAAAGTCAAGCCCACATATACAAAGGAGATCCTCAGCAAAACTAAGGACCAGTATGAAAATAGCTGAAGGCAGTAAAATGTGTTAGTTTTACAGTGGTACCTCTTGATACGTACCTGATCCGTTCCGGGGTGCCGTTCGCACCCTGAAAAGTACGCATCAAGAGCGGTGCTTTTGAGCATGAGCAAAGCGCCGATAGAGCGCTTCTGCACATGCACGCAGGGTGAAACCCGGAAGTAAACACTTCTGGGTCTGCCGCGTTTTTAAGTTGAAAATATGCAACCCGCAGCTAACGCAAACCGAGGTATAACTGTATACCCTTGGTAGACCACATAATTTCCCAAAATAAATCTCCAGTTAATTAGGTATCTTGCCAGGCACCAAGATGTAGCAGGTAGCGGATTCTTCTTACCGTCTCAATGAGTTTTCGGTTGTCTATTAGCTGCCTTTTGTCCTTAATCTCATTGGATGCAACCCACGTCTTGATCTGGTCCCTCAATCTCTGCAGAAGAAGAAGAGCAGTTAAGCAGGTAGGTGGGGTCGGTTGGGGAAAAGATACCAACCTACCTTTCCTCCGATGAATGAAGGCTGGCGGTCAGAGGTATGAGCAAACAGAAGTAGCAACCTCTAGATTGTTCATCATATGCTATCACTGCTAGAATTGGCATTAGCGAACAAGGAAGCTAGCCTTTCCCTGCTCCAACAATTAGAATTCACTTTCTTTTAACAGAATCTAAACTCACTAAACAGGCTGTCCTTTGTGAAAAACCTACACTTTTCCAAGCCTCATTCTCACTCAAATTCAGCCTTGTCTGATCCGATTGCTCCAGATGTTTTAAACCTCCAACCAATGGTCAGGTATGATGGGAGGTGTGGTTCAAAACATTAGGACAACAGGATAGAGAAGGATGATCTAATCTATAGATCCTTGCTACCCCAAGGCATTCTCACAATGAAGCTATGACACACACACACACCCAAACACCTAGGTTCTTCCCCTCCTCCTCAGTGGAGCCATATCTGTGTCCAGGCCACCACAACCTCTACTCTCAACTATAAACCAGCAAGCCCTGTGGGGAAAGAGTGCCCGATCTTCCTCTGCTCCTTCCAAAAGGGCCCCTAGTCCTGATATTCAGATCACTCCAACCCCAACATTACCTAAATTTGGTAAGAAAGGATTTGGAAACAAGCCCAGGCAAAATGTTTTACCTGGAGTTTTTTTATTTCTTTTTTCAGATCGGCTTCATATTTCTCCTTCTGGTTGGCATTAGCTGCATTGTGGAGCTGTTGCATAGGGAGAAAGAGGAAACAAGAGGGGGGTGAGAAAGATGGAGACCCCAGGGCTCAGGGTGGAGATCAATCCAGAGCAGAAAATAACAGGGAGCTGAAAAGATTCCAAGGGGTGGGGTGGGGGAAAAGAGGAACAGAAACCTCTGTGGACATAGCAACAAGAACAATTACAGGGCAATGTGGTGCTCTGAAAGGCTAGTGTGGGGTGGATGTCAGAGAATGGGGGCAGAACTTAGGAGAAGCCACGGCCAGCCCTCACCTTCTGCCAGATATCTTCAAACTGCTCCACGCCTTCCGACACCTTTTTCAAACACCGATCAATCTCACCTGAGGAGAGAAAAATCCCTGCTGAGAGCAAGCATAAGATCTACCTTGCCCATACCTGGCCATTCCTTCCTCCCAGTCCGAGAGGAGGATTCTGGAACGGTGCTTCTCCTCTCCTTCAGGTTCCCACAAGCCTGCCCCTCTCACCTTACTGAAGTGCAAGATCCGTCCTTTGAGCAACACAGAACCAAGCTACCTCTCCCCTTCCTAAACTCCTCTCTCCCTTCAGAGCATGCAGTTAGTGCTTTCTAATATCCCAAGTCATTCTCCACTTCTTTAAAAAAAAGAAGAGTGGAGGGCTCTTGCTCCTTTAGTCAACTCTTCCCTTCCCTCCACTCTAACCAACGAGACCCCACCCTCTCCAAGAAAGCTCAGAGGAGCCTTGGGCTCTGGCCCAGCTGTTCTGATGAGCAGCCCCGCCCTCTTTTGCAGGCCAGCCAGGGGCCAGCATGTATTAGTAGCCCTGAGCTTGGAGAGTGCAGGTAGGCCCCCTTACCTTGTAGCTTCCTCTTGTCTGCCATGTTTCCTTCACTATAGAGGGGCTCTCTTCATACTTTATAGAGCGTTGACGCTTTAAGAAAAGCCAGCAGAAAGACAAAAGTTAAGAAGCAAGCCCAGGACAGAAGTAGCACCTCCTGCTGGAAGGTGCTAAATGGAGGTAAGCAGGATGAGTAAGATTTGAGCTACTCTTTCGTTTACTGCTTTTAGTAGCTGTATATATATATAAAAAGTAGAAGTCACAGGTAAGGCTTTCTTCAACACTGCACTTCCCCCTGTTGATTTCTACCCATTAAAAGCAGAGAATTTCCGTCCAATGAAAAGTAAAGGCTTTCCCTAATGTTGCATCACCTGAATACTGGGTGAAGCTCCACTCGCTGAGCTTTTGCCTGTTGCATGACCACCAGGGTGGTGGTGGTGGTGGTGGGGAGGGAGTTATTTAATTCCACTGGCTCCAGTTTCCCTGTCTATAGACTACCTCCCCCAAGCCATTACCTTCCACTTCCCCACTTTCTCCTGGGATAGTCTCTATGATTCTGTTGAGTTTGTTTGTTTTTAATCATGCAACTCTTAAAGGCACCCAGTCTTCCAGAAAAACGTAAAACACAGGGTGGAACAGATCTGGAGCAGAGATTTTCCCCAACCCCATCATACCGCATCTTTAGCTGCCACTCTCTCCTACAGTCTTTTCCAGACTGTGAGCCTTTGGTGCACAAGACACTTGGGCTTTTTACAAAGCCCAGAAGACTTGGGTGGTTTCACAAGCCAAGCAGCTTTTTATTTTGTCCATTTTAAAGAAACACAAAAAAAACACCACAGACTAGGTGCCAGCTTTTCTGTGCTCTATTTGACAGTGTTGCTTTAACCAGGCTAGGGGATGCATTATAAGGCTTGCACTCACCTAGTGGCCCCTGGGCGCTTGTTGTCTGTCTCTCTCTCTCTCTCTTTTCCAGCCAGGTTCCTGTGCAGGTGAGAAAAAGCACATGAGTCACAGGGGGATAGAGCCCCACCTTTTCCTCCTCCCCCACCCAGCTGCCCACCATGTCAGGCAGCAAGCTGGGGAGCACAAGGCACCTATAAAGGCACAGTGGTGGCTGGCTAAGGCTACTGCAGTCTAAGGGACTCAGGCCTGGAATGAAGCAAAAGTACAGGACTTGCAGATGGAAGAGATAGTTCCTGGCTCCCCAGACAATGGAGTTGTCCTAGACTAGCAAAACCCCAGCACCAGGGGGTGGTAACTTTTTTTTCCTGGCAGGGAAACATCTGCCACCCCATCAGAAGTTTAGTGGGTTAAGCTTTCCTCAACTATACATCAGGAAAAGCTGAATTTCTCCTCGTCACACAGGTATTAAAGGCACAGGAGCCCTGCTAGTGGGGGAAAGGTGGCAATCCCACTAGTCACTAGTGCAGGTATGTGAAGAGATGCTTGCAAAGGGAAGCAGGATGGTGTTTTTTTTTCTTCCCAGACTGAAAATATGCCCACAGACAACATCCATTGTTAAGCCTGTGCAATTTGAGCTAGTAAATGTTTATGGGTTTATTCACATGTCTGAACTAGTCCCTATTCTCTCTCCAAAATTCGCAGCTAATGCAACACATTTTCCACTCCCTGGAAAATCATGCAGAATTCTGAGGTAGTAAAGTGGACTGGACCACTTTAGATTTGCAGGCAGGGGAAGGGGGAGAGGGAATGCAGTGGTTAAGTGCACAATGAAGTTTACCCTCAGTGGAAAAGGGGGGGGATAAGGAGGAGACAGATTCTAGCCTAGCTTGGTACCTGCTGATGGATACTAGTTTTCTACCACTTTGAAACAAACATAAGGGAGCATTCAAAATTGTGATCCACACTTGCAGTGGCGCAGCCCAGCTTATCACTTCCTTGTGCTGCCCGAGTTAGACTATATACCTACCAGGCTCTTCACCATTTCTCTCCCAAAGATTCCATACCCTGGTAGGCATCTGCCCCCCTCCCCCTCCCTCCAGCTTCCTAACCTCCAGAAAACTTCGGAAGTCTTTCCTTTCCTGATTCTCTACTGTCAACTGCAGGATCCCACCACACACACCCATCCACCCTCCCAAAGTAATTGTGAGTCTGGGCCTCCCACCCTACCCCTTCAGAAACAAAGCTTTCTTCACAAAGAGGCATCAGTAGACAGACAATAAATGTGAATTTGGGTGACCCAGGAAGTTCCTAACATTTTCCTATTCCAAGCAGGGGACCTGGGTCAAAAGCCAGCTCTGGAATGTTCAATGCATGTCTACTCAGAAGTAAGCGTCACCAAATTCAAAGGGAATTATTTCTCCAAGCAAGCATGCGCAGAATTGCAATTTTTGGAGTTTCCAGGTCCTCACCTGGAGATGGTAGCTATACCTCTAAATGCACCCGGTTCCTCTTACCTGCTGTGGAGGGAAATCAGAATCTCACAACAAGCTGGGGAAGAGGGCAGGAAGGGCTTCACTGGAAGAACTGGGCATTTTAAAGAAAATTAACCATACGATGTTCCAGTGCCCTTAAAGGCAGGTTCATCTGCAAACATCAGCAGGTGGCTATGCTTCTTTTCACACTACAAAAAGCTTCACCTGCCAATTTCTTCATATCAAGCTGCCATTAAAGGCACAGGAGTCCAGGCCAGGCCCTCTGATAACCTTAGACCAAGGATGGAGAACCCTGTGGCCCTCCAGAGGTTGCTGGACACCAGCTCCCATCAGCCCCAGCCAGCACAGTCAATGATCAGGGAAGATGAGAGCTGTAGTCCAATAGCCTGAGAAGGAAGAAAAACAGTAGCGATTTGCTCACTGACAGGAACAGCTTGGTGAGCAGAATAAAAACCAAAACAAAACCCTTGCACTAGGCAATGGTGACACCAACATCTAAGATGGCAAACCTGGGCTTTTACTGAAACTATTGCAAGTTATAGGATTCCTTCTGGTTTTTTGTTGTGGGTGTTTCTTTTGGTTTGTATTCTCTGTTCCTGTGGCTGTCATAAAACAGCTATTTACTGCCTCGTGTCAGTTACTTACATCTGGCATACTGATACAGCTCAGTGTCTACACTTTCTACATTCAAGGAACAACCCCAGAGTTTGCCAAGGAACCACTGCAAAAGATTGTGGAGCATATTCTAGAGTAAACAATCAGTTAATGTGAAGTACTGCACCTTGAGCAAGGGATTCATGTAGAAAGCTGCCCTATACAAAGACACTACTGGCCCATCTAGCTTAAAAATGTCTACACTGACTGGCAGCAGCTCTTCGCGGTTCCAGGCAGAACTCTTTCCCAGCTTGGAGACGTCAAGGCTTGAACATGGAGCCATTTGCATGCAAAACATGTGTCCTACTGATGAACTACGAACCTTGTGTTGTATATAAGCAACACTTTCTGGTGTCTAGCCCAACTGATTTCATTGCCTGAGTAACTGAGTTGTAGTGTTTTGGGAAATAAAACTCTCTCTAGCCGCACTGTACATAACAACCTACCTAACGCAGCCCCAACAGCCTTCTGACTTGCTGCAGAATATGTCCTACATGCTTTGCAAAGGACTGGGTTTTGCTTGATGTGGAGTGTTGGGGGAGGGAGGCATATCTGGAGAAGACTGACAGCTGGATCCCATGCTGAATCTGACATGGAAGTCATGGCCACTTTGTCCAATAGGACTGAAAGCATGTTTAGAAGTTCAGCCTTAGAGGCACTACCCTCATGAATAGTGACCACTGCAAGTGTCCTGAGGCTTTCGCTACATTTATGTCGCTGTTTACTGGGCTTCAATTCTGGAGTGTTCTTTTGCTATCTCTGTGTTTATGCATCCTGCAAAGTGCACCCCCTGGAAATATTTTTATATATCCTTTATATTATTCTGCAAAACTGCTCTGTGCAATCCCCACAGGATATTTTTTGGGGGGTGGGGAACTGCTTCAGAGGAGACCATAGATAAAAGAAAACTAGACTGACACACAGTCCTGAACCTCTGGTACCCAAGTGAAAGGTCCCATTTGCAGACCAAGGTGGCAGCACTGAATGCTGTCATGTACCCAGTGTGTGAGTGGCCCCACCACTAATTTGTGACTGCCTGAAGAAGGCAGCCAAGCTTAATGCAAACGGCCTTGCTTCTTTAAGTGTGGTTTTAGCAGCTAAGAGTCTGAGCTGCGATTCAGAAAATTCAAGATTCGAATCTCGATCTCCATTATGAACTCGCTAGGTGGCCATAAGAAAGCCACTTTCTCTTTGCGTCGCCTGGCATCTGCAATATGGGGATAATAATATCAAAGGAACTGGATGAAATGGGCATGGTTTGTTCTTTTTAACACATGGCGGATGTTTAACCACAGGAGAGAGGAACACACAAGCCTTTGGAAAGTTAAAGAAAAATCAAGGAAGGCAGGAGACGGTTCACAAAGAGAGAGGAGATAGGAGATGCTTTGGCAATGATGCTTTTTTAAAGGGCTAGATGAGTGCTACTGCACTTGAATGATGAGCAAGCTCAGTCCCACCATGAGCGTCTCCACCCCCACCATTCAGCCCGGACACTGAGATCCAGCACCGAGGGCCTTCTAGTGGTTCCCTCATTGCGAGAAGTGAGGTTACAGGGAACCAGACAGAGGGCCTTCTCGGTAGTGGCACCCGCCCTGTGGAACGCCCTCCCAGCAGATGTCAAGGCAATAAGTAACTATTTTACTTTTAGAAGACAACTGAAGGCGGCCCTGTTTAGGGAAGCTTTTAATATTTGATGTTGTACTGTTTTTAATATTTAGTTGGAAGCCGCCCAGAGTGGCTGGGGAAACCCAGCCAGATGGGCTGGGTATAAATAATAAATTATTATTATTATTATTATTATTATTAGGCCTTAAAAGAAAGAGAGATAATTTTTACTGTGATTGATGTCACAGGTAGTGACCAACAGGTAGCTAGGCCCATTGAACAACTTATACATAAATGCAATTGACACTCTATATGGAGAAAAAGGGCAATTTCCCACCTATAGTTTTGAATGCTGCGTAAATGCAATTCTCCTGCAAAAGGACCACTTTTTTTTTACAGTGACATCTGGATCCTGTTCCTTAATAACATCTGGAAAAACCCCTTCCCACCCCCTGTCAGCAATAGGGAACACTGTCACCAAACTGTTCAATATTAACATTTACTAACAGATTTGATATATTAGCATTTTCTAGAGTCAAAGGTTTAAGGACAGCCTTGCCATCAGGTTACCATAAACTAATGTGGTCCAATCCACCTAGGAATTCAAATCCCAGTTCAGTTGCGGCCTCAGAGTGTTCCCCACAGACGAGTCATTATCTCTCAGCCTCTATTCCAGGGGTCAGCAAACTTTTTTGGCAGGGGGCCGGTCCACTGTCCCTCAGACCTTGTGGGGGGCCGGACTATATTTTGAAAAATAATATGAACGAATTCCTATGCCCCACAAATAAGCCAGAGATGCATTTTAAATAAAAGGACACATTCTACTCATATAAAAACACCAGGCAGGCCCCACAAATAACCCAGAGATGCATTTTAAATAAAAGGACACGTTCTACTCATGTAAAAACATGCTGATTCCCGGACTGTCTGCAGACCGGATTTAGAAGGCGATTGGGCCGCATCCGGCCCCCGGGCCTTAGTTTGGGGCCCCTGTTCTATTCCCTGACCTGGTACTGTCTATTCTAATGGGCAGTAGCTCTCCCAAAGCCTCAAGCAGTGCCCTGTCTTAGCCCTGCTATTAAGGGATAATTTGACAGTCAGAATTGAACCTGGAACTTTTATGAACTTGCACATCCATTTAGATCATTTGGAGAGGCACTTCTCCATCTCCTGCTGTCATCAAGAGATTGGGTTTGTGACAATGTAGGAAGCAGTTACAGAATCTCCTGCACCAGGAAATGTTCTTCGCTCCTACACTGCTGGTGTTTAAACACCACCTGAAGACTTAATAAATATTTTAACATAACAAGCTTTTCAATTTCTGCTTTTTTTTCTTTTTAAAAATCTGGTGTATTGCATTTTTTAAAACTATGTTGTGTTTGAGATTTTTAAATATTTTTTGTTGTAATCTACTGGACAGCTTTTATACCGGTAAATATATAAACAAATGCACATATACTGTACAGGCAAAGTGCATTTTCTACCTTCAAGCCTTCAACATGTCCTGAACCCAAGACCTGAAAAAATAATAATACAGGGATTCCACCTGTGCACATAATCACTGAGCTATTATGGTACAATATTAACTGTGTCCCTTACAGAACAGAAGAAATATTCCAAGTTCCTAGGATCACACACAATTTTTAAGCATCAGCCCTGGGGAGAAAGGGGATATTCAATATCTTAGGTAGTAGCCTCAATTTGTAATCAGCTTAGCAGTAAAGCACACATTCTGCATGCAGAACATCCAAAGTTTTGTCCCCAGCATCTCCAGGTAGGACAGAGGAATACTCCTTTCTGAAAACTTGGGAGAGCTATGACAGGTCAGTGTAGAGACAATACTAGACAGACCAATGATCTGATTTGATAAAACATGGCTTCCTGTGTTTCTGCCAAGCTATTGAGATTTCACTAGGTTTTGATGTATTCTACATAACAGCTGTAAGGCTGACAAGGTGTGACTTGCAATGTACTTTTTGTAATGTAATGTACATTACAGTCAGTGACTGGCTATAGTACCAGGCAAATCTGGCACTGGGGGCAGAATTCTGAATCTTAAGAATCTTCCCTTTCAATTTTGGAAAAGAAAACAAAGATGTATGTCTCTAGCCCTTAAGTCTGCAAACTGTGCAGATAAAGGCCAATGAAATCTCAAAAGCCAGCAAGCCTTCCCATAGTTAAGAGGCTGCAGCTTCATTCCTCTGCCTACTTACTGCCTTGTCTCTGCCCACAACTAGCAAAAACCAAAACCAGTTAGAGAAAAGAAGTAAATAGATATGCAGACATGCTGACAGCTAGCTACACATTCCTCTAGTAATTCGTTACGAATTCTTATCACTCTAAAGTTACTTATAGTTAAGAGATGCACTTATATGCTAATAGGGGTTTTCCAACCATTGATGAGAAATACTCCAGATCTCTCCCCAGGTGCACAGAAGCCCCTACAGGACCCCATAACACAACATCCACACACAAGCGGGGAGGGGGGGGATAGAGATGGCTTTATGAAAACATTTTTTTCCTAAAGGGTTCCTTTATTTCTTTTAGGTACTTCAGCAACATAACAAGCATTGTGGAACCTTAAAGACTAACACATTTTATTACGGCATAAGCTTTTGCAAACGAGAATCCACTTCATCAGATGCCACAATGCTTATACCATAATGAGATCTGTTAAGTCTTTACCACAACACTACTTTGTTGTTTCTGCTTAAACAGACTACCCCCTATAGGAATCATTTCAGTAATACAGATCTCTCTCTCATTCATACACACACACACACACACGCCTTTCAATGGACCTCTCCAAATCAGGTATAAACTATATGTGCAAGTTTTCCAGGTGATCACAAGGACCCACAACCCTCCTTGGCTCAAAGTAGCCCTCGTAACGCGGCGTCCGCCCCACATCCTCCTGCCAGAGGCTCTCGCTCCACCCCAGGCGCCTCTTCCCCACAGAGGCATGTGGGCCTCACATCCTATAGGTACAGGTCCTACCTGTGGAACCGCATCGCCCCCCCCCCCGCATCCTCCCCAGCAGGGCGCCCTTCGTGGCCCCTGCGCACACCTGCAACCCCAAACACCTGGCCCCCAACAGAGCCCCCCTCCGCCTGCAGTCCCCCCGCGCAGCAGCGCCTACGGAAACACCTTCCCCCTATACAGCGCCCACCTCCTATAGAGTCCCCTATAGACCTCCCATTGGCCACGCCCCCTACGGAGCTCCCGTAGGTACTCGTAGGCCCCGCCCCCTAGGCTAGGCCCCGCCCCTTCTCGCTCTCTCACCGGCGGCTCCGGAGTCTCCGGGTCTCTCTCTCTCTCTCTCTTTTTCCCTCTCTCTCTCCCTCTCCCCCCTCTCTCGGCCTCCGCGGCATCCAAGATGGCGGCAGCCTCCCCCCCTCTCCTTCCGCTCGACCCGCCTCTGGCTGAACACCATTGGATGAGTCACCCGCCCTTCAGGACAGTTTCTGTTTCTATTGGATGATGGGGAAGGGGCTGGTGGAGGGAAACCGGGGCGGGACGACGCGGCGCAGCCGCAGCTGTCATTTACATAAAAACCTTAAATCTATTGGTTATGGAGAAATGTCCGTCAAAGCGTATTCGTGTATTGATTGGCTCAGTAGGTACGGATGTATCCAGTGTGACCACGCCTACCAGCCCGCGGAAAACAACCCGAAGGGGCAGGGCTTGTGGCAGAACAGATCGCCTAATGGTCATAAAAACGTCCCTCAAGTCTTACTCGTTCATGATTGGCTATACTTCTTCCAACGCGCACTCGTGAGCATAGAATCATTTATTGGATAGCAGTTATGCCACTCAACCTAATGGTATTGCTGTTTGGCTACTACTGTTAAAGAGGGATTCGGAGGCGAGGGATACTTCCAGGCGGTAATTCCCTATTGGCTGTAGCGAAGCAAGCCTGCACACGTTGGCCTCCCATTGGATGGCTGTACTGCTCCCAAAAACCCTTCTTCCTTTGTACTGGCTTGCATAGTTTGAGGCGGGCCACTGTGAAGAAACGTGAGGCGGGGGCGAGGCCAATGAGTTTTCCGAGAATCCTGATTGGCACAGGTAAGTGAGGTACCCTGTCACTTAAAATCACAATAGCCAATAACACAAGAGGGAATGAGCTCACTCTAAGGTGGGTATTGATAGACTTCTGTCTCAGCCAACATTTGCCAACCTGGCACCTTCCAGATTTGAACTACAGTTCCCATCAGGCCGTGGGGGCCTTGTAGTCAAAAACATCTGGAGGGCACCAGGTTGGCGATGGCTGGTCTATGCATAACTATTTTCACTCCTAGCTGCAGCACACCTCTCTTTTGGAGGGATAGTTGTAGCCTTACTAGTATAACCTCACACGCCTTCATCATTCACTGCCATGCAACTGAGACGAGTCCACCCCTCACAAACATTTCTCTGATAAAAATAGGGACATTCTATTCCATAAGAATAATAATTTTATTATTTATATCTCGTCCATCTGATTGGGTTGTTCCAGTCACTGTAGGTGGCTTCCAACATATCAAGGAAATAAGAAAACATTAAACAGGGCTGCCTTCAAATGTCTTTGACAGGTTGAATAGTTTGGTTTGGGGGCCGCATAACTCCATAGCCTCCGATGAAATAGGGAAACCTTACCATACCCTCCCAACATTTCTTCGATGAAAATAGGGATCTTCTATTCTGGGATCAAATAAGAAACCAGAACGGCTTGTGTAAATCTGGGACTGCCCCTGGAAAATAGGGACACTTGGAGGGTCTGTAATCACTTCCCACAAGAGCCAGCGGTGGTCACCAACTTGGACGACTTTAAAAGATGATGAGTCAAATTCATGGAGGATAAGGCTGTCATCCTCCAAGCCTCTTTATGCCAGCAGCTAGAGGATGCTGTTGTGCCAATGTGCTGCTTGCAGGCTTCCCACAGGCATCTGGTTAGCCACTCTGATGCTGGACTATATTATTATGACCGGCAGTGATGGCCAAACTTGGCCCTCCAGCTGTTTTGGGACTACAACTCCCATCATCCCTAGCAAACAGGACTAGTGGTCAGGGATGATGGGAATTGTAGTCCCAAAACAGCTGGTGGGCCAGGTTTGGCCATCACTGCGTGAACCCCAAGTTCCCGGGGTGGAGCACAACAATTAAAACACAATATTAAAATCAGTTAAAATGACAGAAATAAAAAGAGGGTCCTAAAAATATACACTTCACATGTTGAATGTGGGCTACTGGCCTGATCCAGCATTCTCCTAAGAAAGAAGCTCCAATGTATTTAGCAAATGCATGGGGGTGTCTGAAGCATTCACCTGAAGAAAGAGAAGGGGGCATTCACACTTGCACCTCTTAACACCTGCTTGCCCCACTTTTGTGAACACTGCAGAAATGCATAAAGCTGCCTTATACTGTTGGAGGGCACCTAACCCTTTCGCAGCCCAGTTCTTTCCCCTATCCAGGTGGTTAAGAACAAGAAGAAAACCCTGCTGGATTAGACCAGAGGCCTGCCTTGCCTAGCATCCCGTTTGCCACAGTAAAGCAACCAGATTCTTGTGGGAAGGAAGCAGGCAGAAGATGAGCGCAATGAGCCCACCTCCTGCTGTTGTTCTCTAGCAACTCTGCTGGCGGGGGGTGGGGAGGTAGGAGGGTTAAGCACATGGCTTTTTCCTCCATGAATTTCTCTAATCCCTTTAAATCCTTCTAAGTTGGTGTCTGTCACCCACATCTTATGCCAGCAAATACCATAGTTATAACTATCTGCTGTGTGCAAAGTACTTTCTCTAATACCACACGTAATTCTGTAAACCTCTATGTCTCTCCTTCCTGATTTTTTTAACAACCTAAAATGCCTTCAGTATTGTAGCCTTTCCTCATAAAAAGGAGCTGCTGCAGCCCCCTGATCATTTTTATTGCACCATTTCCAGTTCTGCAATATCCTTTTCAAAGCTGGCATAATGAGCAATACACGCTATATCAAGTGTAGTCACGCCATAATTTACATCACGGTATTACGATACAGGCAATTGTATTTTCTATCCTTTTCCTAGTGATCCCTATCACAGAATTAATAACTTTCACAGTTGCCACTCCCTGGGTTGAATTTTTTGTTGAGCTTTCCCCTGCAATCCTAATACCAGTGAGTGAACATCTATTTGGGTAGGATTTTTTTGCCCCACACATTTGCTACTTTAATGTCTACCCCACCCCCACCCCGGACCTCTTCATGAAATTTAATATCACTGGTTCTAATACAGATCCTTAGTAGATCTCACTTATATCCCTTTTTTGTCAGAATTGTCATTTCCCCCCCCCAACTATCTGCTTCCTATTTTTTAACCCAAGGGACGCGGGTGGCGCTGTGGTCTAAACCACAGAGCCTAGGGCTTGCTGATCAGGTCGGCGGTTCGAATCCCCACGACGGGGTGAGCTCCCGTTGCTCGGTCCCTGCTCCTGCCCACCTAGCAGTTCGAAAGCACGTCAAAGTGCAAGTAGATAAATAGGTACCACTCCAGCGGGAAGATAAACGGCGTCTCCATGCAATGCTCTGGTTTGCCAGAAGCGGCTTAGTCATGCTGGCCACATGACCCGGAAACTGTACGCTGGCTCCCTCGGCCAGTAAAGCGAGATGAGCACCGCAACCCCAGAGTCATCCACGACTGGACCTAACGGTCAGGGGTCCCCCTACCCAGCTACCAGTCCATCCAGTCCAAAGCCCTTGGTGAGGGGCTTTGTAAAAAAAAAAGAGCTTTTTGGAGGTCCAAGAACACAACATCTAGTGGATCACCCTGTCCACGTGGCGCTTTCAAAGAACTCTTAAAATATTAGCGAGACAACTTACACCCACAGAAATCATGTCGATTCTTCTTCAGCAATACTTGTTATTCTAAATGCTTGATCATTTTATATATAATGTTTTCCACCAGTTTACCCTGAACAGACATTAAGCGAACTACTCTGTAATTTCCTGCATCCCTCCTGGAGGGCCAAGTTTGGGGACGCCTGATTTAGCTTCTCTGCAGCCTCCTTTTAACAGCAGCAATGAAGGTTGTGAGGTACCCCTTAGGGTGTTTTGGGGGGGGTGTTGCATCCCTTTATTACCTGCTTGTGTTTCTTTTGCCAAAGTTTATGTTCCTTTTTGTGTTCTCATTTGGACAAGGCTTCTGTTTTCAAATGGAGGCTTCTTGCCTCTAACAGCCTCCTTGCCTCTGCTCATCAGCCACTGCTTGGACTTTCTTGCTGCGGGGACATTATAGGTGCAAAGCAGGGATGGAGAACCTGAAGGCCATATGCCCTTTTGGACACCTTTCCAGCTACCACACGCCTGTGGTAGGTGGAGAAATATAATTTTCCCCCTTTTGTACTGTAGATTGGCTTCTACACACGCCCCTCTTTATCCTCCACCCAGACACCAGAGTTCAAGAACACATTCCAGCCACAAACACTGAAGGAGAGTGTGGCTGAGTAGGGAGCGTGGCCTGAGGAAAGTCCAGAGGGCTGGGTGGAAAGGTCTGGAGCGCCACACTCAGGCCTGATGTTACCCATCCTGGTGTAAAGCATGTGCCCTACCACTAACTTGTGGCCTATTCCTTCCCCAGGGAGCTCAGAATAGCCAACAAGGTAAGATAGTCATGACAAAATACCAAGTTAGTGCAGTTGGTGCAGAACAAGCAAAGCAATAGGCAAAGAGCTGATTTAAATCCACAAAGGCTGAATTGATTCGCCCAGCTGATTTAAATCCACAAAGGCCTGGCCCTCCTCCTACCTTCGTCCCATCCCCGCAGCTGCTGGAAACTTTATGTAGGTCCTTTACCCCCTAACAATAAGACAACTACTTAACAGGCTGTTTTCTAATAGGCACCACTAATTATTCTCTAGGCAAGCAGGGATTAAACAACAACCCTAGAAAAATTAGCAAAGAGGCAACACCCTAGAATGCTTTGCTGTTACTGGGCAGAGCAACCACAGCCTCAGTTCTGGATTGTTGTGCTGTGGAAATGTATTTAGAACCAAAAACAAGCTTGTTTTAGAATGGCAAATTCTGTGCCCAGCGCAGGAAAGCAAAGCCCTGCCTGAAAAGTAGAGGTGTGGTATGGAAAGGGGTGAGAAGCCTTTCATGCTGCAAGGTTACAAAAAGCAGGCTCCTGCACAAATAATCAATATGGAGTGTTTCCTTAGAAAGTACTACACTCTCCCAACCCAGAAAGATCACAAACAGAGACTCCAAAGGTGTTGTTCTATTTTTTCCAAAAATGTACAGGTTACAGACAAAGAAGTTCCATGCTCCCACTGTCAAAACAGACACCCCATAAATCCTACGGTATATGTCTCTCCCCACACTCAAGGCATCCTGAAACCAGCATGAATTTAGAGTTTTTTTCTAGACTGCAGAGATAAAACATGGCATCTATACATCAAGTCTTCCTCGACTGTGCAGGCTAGGGTTCATGGGAGCTGTCCAAAACATCTGGAGGTTATCAGGTTAGCGAAGAGTGTCCTACATGTAGCAAACATAGGGCCAGATCTAATTTATCCTCCAGCGAATTACATCTCCCTCCTGCCTGCCAACCCCCTAGTCCCTGCAATTGTCTCACCTATGGAATCAACCAGTCACTTCTCTCTCATGGGAGAAAAAGTGTCTTATTCTTTAATAACTATTGCTTTTTCCTACCACACTAAAAAAAAACCCACACACATCTGAAAGTCAGACACCATGAGAAAAGTGTGGTTCCCTTAATGAGCCACTCATTTCCACAGTAAGAAATGGAATCAGTTACCTTCAGGTCCCCCAAAGTTGCCAGTCCTGCACTCACAGTTCCATCTAACTGCAAAGCTATTTATTCTACCAGCCAAGCACATTCATACATAGATATAACCTCCTGCAGAACGTGAGCATAGAGCATTTTGAAATTTCAGTTCCTGCCAAATGACAGCACACACACAGAGCACAGTCCTTTTACGGGACAAACTTGAATCTACTTGTATGGGGAGAAAGATACACACACTATAACCAGTAAATCTGTTGTTTAGTTCCAGATCGTGAAACAGGACGAAGGGTTAGTAACTCCTAAACCAACACAGCAAGGGAGAAACGCTCTGGTACTATCCCAAATCATTACTTGTATTCATGCTGGTATTTTTACCACCTCAGTTTCATTTAAAACTTGGGCTAACGGTGAAGAGGATCGTACCCAAGATGATCTAAAGCCGTGGTTGGGATGTTGTAAGTTCATTCAAGTTACTCCTTTAAGCTAACCACTCCATGCCGTTATAAACAGCTCTGCTTCTGAATACTGCATGAGACCAGGGAAGAGGACTCAATCTTCTCTACTGCATGCTTCCCCCTGCCGCACCCCCCCCCCCCACGCCGCCAGAATACTAGGCTCCCTGACAATGACGTTTCTCAAGAAATAAAAGCAGGGTAGGGAGAGAACCACAAGGTACCACTTGGGCCCGGGAGAATAGAGAGTTCTGAAGTGCCAGGCCATCTTTGGAACTCCGACAAAGGCCCGTTTTCTGTGCAAAGGCACCTCTTCTTGAATTTGGTCCATGGTTCAAACTGCTAGTCAAAGGGGGGGCAGTGTCCATGGCAAGAGGGCTATGTGGTGGACATGATGCCACTTTTCTCGCTCTTCACCTTCAAGAATTCAGCCATGCTGGAGAAGTATTTCTGGTTTGCTTCGGCTACCTTCTTCTCAGCCGCCTGAGGGTTCACAATCTCCAGACCCTGGAAACAAGAGGAGGGGGGAGGTGAATGTGAGAGAGGGAGGCTATTTTTTAAAAAATGCAGAGTCCAGAGATCTTGCTGCCTCTAGAAAGTAGATGTGCTGAATTACAACACCCGCCCTCCAAATCTCCAGCTCCTATGCCTTGGACAGAAGTAAATTGCTTGCTGCACTCCTAGTTGGTGGAACACTTTCCCAACAGAAACCTGCCTGGCACCATTGTTTTATTTTTTTAAGTGCAAGGCAAAAAACATTGTTATTTACCCAGCCTTCAGTTTTTCACTGGGAGGGTAGTTAGCTAAGTCGAGAGCCATTTTTGCACTCATTCATGGGGTGGGTACGATTTCTTCCTTGAAATAAATTTACAGTACTGTATTTAATTTTTTCTGCATTGCTGTTTTTATATCTGGCTTTAAAGTCTTGGTCCTTTCTATTTATACTGAGACACCTTAGTGTAAAAATACACCAATGTTGTTGTTGTTGTTATTGTTATACAGTAACAACAACCAATATTGCACACATGAGCTTATCTTTCATCCTCAAGTGCTGCAAGCAGAACAGTGAAGGTGGGGAGACAGAGAGTGGGAGTAATAATAATAATAATAATAATTTATTATTTATACCCCGCCCATCTGGCCGGGTTCCCCCAGCCACTCTGGGCGGCTTCCAACAAAATATTAAAATACAGAAATCCATCAAACATTAAAAGCTTCCCTAAACAGGGCTGCCTTGAGATGCCTTCTAAAGGTCTGGTAGTTGTTATTCTCTTTGACCTCTGGTGGGAGGGCATTCCACAGGGTGGGTGCCACTACCGAGAAGGCCCTCTGCCTGGTTCCCTGTAACTTGGCTTCTCGTAGCGAGGGAACCGCCAGAAGGCCCTCGGCACTGGACCTCAGTGTCCGGGCAGAGTTATTAGTGTTTCAGCCAAGAAAAATGTATTATAGCATTCTATAACCCTCATTAAAAAAATTAAAAGCTATAGCAAACAAAAAAGTATTTAAGAACCAAAGAACCCTGCTGGATCAGAGGAAAGAAACATAGCCCAACATCCTGTTCCCAGTGTAGCCATCCCAATGCTCCTCTTGGAAGCCCCAAGCAGGACCTGAGCACCACTCCCCACAAAGGCTCTTCTTTCACCCACTGGACTTCTCAGCATCCTTGCCAAGCACACACTCAATTCTCCAAAAACCCCTCCTTCAAAGACGTCAATGCCACTTACAGGTTATTCAAGGAATGCAAAGCCAAGCGCGGTGCTTACCTGCAGCGGAGTGAAGGCCACGCTGGACGCAGTGCCTGAGGAGCGGTCCCGGATGGTGGACTTCCCTCCATACACCATGCTCTGCTTCTGGAGAGTGCGCTGGTTGGGAGGACAAATGCAAAAAAAGCATGGGTGTTAGGCCTTTCGTAGAGGAGGCGGTGAAAATAGAGGGAAGTGATGCTAAAGCACGGGGCAGGGGGACGACCGAATGGCTGGCTGTCCAAAGGCATGCCCTTCGTTTGTTACCTTCCCTAGTACCAAAAAGCCTGTCAAACGCATGTAACACTCATATCCTGCCCTCCCTGTCTTGGTAGCCGCTCCAGTAGCCCTGGCACATTCTTTCTCCAACCACAGACAAAACCTAGCATGGCGCCCTTCACCTTAACATTAACATTAAAAAGCCACTTGGAACATGGGGAATTGCCTACCGTTATCAGAGACTAATGGCCAGCAATGTGACCATAAAATTAGTCTAATTCTGTGCCTGTTGACGCTCTCAAGGGCTGCTCCACACGGAGCTTGTTGGCCTGGGAGTATTGTCCTGAGCGCTTTGAGTAACAATAGGACATACATGCTCAGCATAATTACACTGCAGTAATGTTCTGATCTGGTTGCTCAGTGTAGCTGTTTGCCAAAACCTCAAGAAGACAACATGATGATGCCTTCAGGAATGAACAGCCCCTGCCCAAGTTCAGAGCTTTGAAATGCAGCCTCGGTGGACCCAGTCATAAGATGATTTACAGCTCCCAGCACTCCACATCCAGTCCCCATTTCCTTACTTGCAGCGTCTTTGAGATGCGTGCCTTCGTGGCCTCGTTGACTTGCGTCTGCCGGACCCGGCCACTGCCTGACTTCCCCAGGTGGCCCAGACTGAAACCAAGGTCTTCCTGGTAAGCATCTTCTTCAATCTAGCAAAGGTGTGGAGAGAAGCAGCGTAGCACAGAGAAGAAAAGGCCAAGTTTGGATTAGATAGTACAGGACCGATGACCAAGTTGACAGTTTCAATGAGAATGCATCCCCTTCCCTTTTGAATTATTTTTTTGCCCAAGTGACTCAATAAGGGACAACAGGTGCTTTTGGAATTTCCTTTTTTATTTTTAGCCTATAGATGCAAAAGACAGCCCCACCACTAATCCTGCAATCTAGGAAGAGGCAAATTGGTCCCTATATTTATATCCAAACTTTCTTCCAAGGTGGTCAAGTTGACATAAATAGTTCCCTCCCTCCATCCTCACTATATTCCCACAGCAAGCCTGTTGTAGGGTGATCGGCACAAGGTCATCTGGTGCACTTCATGGCTGAGTGAGGATTTGAATCCTGGCCTGAGTTCAGCACTCTGATCCCTACACGAGAGCGACTTTCCCTGGGCACAAAGGTAATTGTGTGCCAAGGTGAGCCTCCCTGAAATGGCCTGGGTTGGGTCCATAGCTGCAAAGTTATCCATTTTTTTAAGGGATTTTCCCTTATGCTGAATAGGCTTCCTCGCGAGAAAAGGGAAAACTTGGCAGCTATGGTTGGGTCACATGCAAGTACATCCGAAGCAGAGGGGACAGAAAACTTACTAGTCAAAGCTATAAATACATCTAGTTAACTGTCCATTCTATCAGCCTTCTCAGAACCACTTCTCAACCTATTTACCTAATTTAAATTAAATTTATCTAATTTAATCTGTGCACACACAGGAGAAGTGTGAAGCCCACATGTAGCCATATAACACATAACCACCACCCAAACTTAAATATTCCTGCATGTAGATGTGGGCAGACGTGCAGCTTCTGGACACAGCAAAATGCACATATGGCTTGTCAAGTTTAATGGTTTGTATTACTTGCAAGTGCTTACTTTTCGTAAAACGTAAAGCAACCCCCCGGAGATCCCTGCCCCGCAAAAGATTTCTGTTACTTCCCCCATCCCATTGCACCAGTTAAAAAGGCACAGTTGGGGAACACAGTCTGAACCGAGTCCAAAACTCCTGGTTTCTACTCCTGCCCTCCTGAAGGATTAGACAGTCCCCAACACCCAAAGACCAAGAGAAATCCTGCCCAAGGAGACTATGCAGGGACTCCTTACCTCTCCAAAGCTCATCCGGTTTGCCTGCTTCCGGATTTCTGTTAGACCGAGACGCTCCTTCATCTTGCGATATCTGAAGGAGCAAGGAAAAGCATGTTTAAGATTGGCAGCTGAGAAATGAATGATGCCAGGACAGAGTGTTGCTGCCAAGAATGAAAGCAGTGTTTGGCATAAAAACAAATTCAGGCAGGGGACAAAGGGCTGATATGCCAGGATTCTTGGTTCATCTCAATGAGACATGCAAGTTTATGGAATTCTGAAACAACCTGACCTGACACTCTCCCACCTACATTAATGTGGAGATCAAAACCTTCTTATACTCCACGCCTCCCACATATTCTGGCACAATTCTGGGCTCAAGAAACATACCAGTGACTGTATTATGAGGAAAAAATAAGTTTTAAAACTAATGTTTTGAAAAAGCAAAACGAATTGTTGCATTAAAATCTCTTTTCCATGAAAAAAGAATATTTGATGGAAAAGATAAAATGCCAGTATTCTGGCTTGATTTTAACAAGTATGTATATATTAAAAGTAGATCCAGGATTCCTTAATACAGTCGTACCTTGGATCTCAAACACCTTGGCTCCCAAACGATTGAAACCCAAAGTGAGTGTTCTGGTTTTCAAACAATTTTTGGAAGCCGGATGCCCGGCGCGGATTCCGTGGCTTCCGATTGGGTGCAGGAGCTTCCTGCAGCCAATCAGAAGCTGTGCTTTGGTTTCTGAACGTTTTAGAAGTCAAACGGACTTCCGGACTGTACTTATTTCCTAGCACACTTACCACCACCCTCCTGGCTGCCTCAGCCAGCTCAGCCAACTCGCCCTCCCAACCTTCCCCTGCCACAAGACATCTCTTCAATTCTCTCCCCCGCACCTGCGTCCTCCACGTTTCTTCCTTTGTCCATCCAAGGGTGCTGGCAGTGGCTTCACCTGCTTGACAGGAGGTGGCTCTTGCCACTTGTCAAATTTCCTTTCGATTTCCTCCTTGAGGTCATAGCCAACCTGAATGGTAGCAGAAGAATAGAAGAGCAAAAAGTGCTTACAAAGCAGCCACCCCCTTGGAGCCCTCCTTTATGCCTCTCACACCAGGCACTCCCCCAGGATCCCAGAGCTTTTGCCTTGTACCACATACCTTCCCTTCAGAGCTCTCGTGAAAGCTGTCCACACGCGCTGCCAGCGTGCATTTTGCTGATACCAAGCGAGCTGCCTTCCTTCGCAAGTCCTGCAAGGAGGGAATCAAAGGCACATGTTGGCTGGTTGCTGTTAGGAAACCCGTGCACCAACTCAACAGAGAAAGGAGGAAGGGCAAACTCACAAACACACACACACACCTACCGGAGGCAACGACTGTACAATGTCGCTGTGATAGATGTAGCCAGTGTGAGGCAGCACCGAAGTGCTGGAAAATCCAGACAGAGTCTTCCTCTGGGCCCCCAGAAGCATGATGTTGCAGGCTGGCATCTTGGAGAGGTTTGTGAGGCCACCGGCAATGCCTAGAGAGAAGGGAAGGCAAAATGGAATGAATGCTAATTGTGGGACCAAGAGCCAAGGTGGTTCGGGGTTTTTGATCAGCCAACCCTTGGTTTCTCAACTCTCCCTGGCCTGTTGGGATTTGCAAAAAAAGTTCCTCTCCTTGTGTGCAAGGAGAGCTCTTTGCTGTCCCTGACAACAGAGACCTGCCACAACTGATCATAGATCAACAACATGACAGATGCTGCTAAATTTCTTGGACCATTTAATTAATGGCTTCAAGTTTATGATTTTTTTTATGTTAGCACGATTTTGTTTATGATTTTTTATGTTAGCACTATTTTGTGAAATACTTTGGCAGCCTTTGCGTTTGGAAAGATGAACTGTAAAAATTAAATAATTTTCATATAGTAGCCAATCAGGATGGGTGTTCAACCCTTTCAGAGGGAAGACTTTACATTCCTTTCGGAGACTAGGGGCTTTCGTGTCCCTTTCTGCCAACTAAATTACACTAGAATAGACCCATTTAGATTAAAGGACTTAAGCTAGTCACATCCGTCAATTTCAATGAATCTGCTCCAATTCTGATACAATCCCAAGTTTTCATATTCTAATACGCAAGGAGCCAAACCCACAGAGCTCCATTGAGAGTCTCACCCATTATTTTAGCAGCAGTGGAGGCTCCCACAATGATGGACAAGTTGGGGGCAATGAAGGACATGCGGGACTCCACATACTCGTAGATGCGGTGTTTAGACTGGTTCAGCTCCAGGGCCATGTCACAGGCCTCCTCAATGCGCTCCAATTCTTCCTCGGTTAACTGTTGCCTGCAACAGGAGTGAGGCGACACTTGAGGCCGAGATACATAGGTCTGGTTCACTATATCCGCACCATCGCTCCATGTGGTAAAGCCCAGAGCGTGGCATTTGTTTCAGAGCTCTCAGGACGTGCCTATATGCTAATATTCTATCTCTGAGCATGGATCCTTATGTAGCCGAAAATGGCACCATCCACACACACAAGATGGAGATGTCTGTAGATGTTGAGAACTCCATGGTTTGCAGTCATACAGCAAAATTGTTAGAAAGCCCAAAGGCAGGGGAGCCCCCAAACCAGCCCTATAAACACTGAGCAAGCTGAATGGTCATGGAGTGGCTGGCTAACAGTTGAGGACAGGGAACAGATGGCTGGAAACCTGAATGGGAGCAATTCGCACTGCAATGTTTTGCTGCAGGTCGCCCTTGCGTATTTTGATTTGCGACCCCACACCCTATCTCCACCAGCATATGTAAGCCGTGAGTCATCAGAAAGTTAACTCATACCATTTATCATGTGATCTGGCAGGTGCCTCCTGTCTCTTCATATGATAAGATAGACCAGGCATCCCCAAACTTCGGCCCTCCAGATGTTTTGGACTACAATTCCTATCATCCCTGACCACTGGTCCTGTTAGCTAGGGATCATGGGAGTTGTAGGCCAAAACATCTGGAGGGCCGCAGTTTGGGGATGCCTGAGATAGACAGTAATTGTCTGAAGGCCACTCTCGGGACAACCAAGCAGTGACCTAAAAGCCACACTCTTTCATCTGAAATCTATTCTCTGTGCTAAAATCCCATAAAGGGAAAACTGCCATGATTCTGGGCCTGCTCTATAGATAGTGGAACAAAGTGGTACAGTAGACTGTAGTACTCCATACTGCCAGAGATAAGATATTACAGTGGTACCTCGGTTTACAAACAGTCCCATTTACGAATGCCTCCGTTTACAAACGCCGCAGACCCGGAAGTGTTTACATCCGGGTTTTGCGACGTCGGATGCGCAGACGCGATCTGCGCAGCGCGTGCGCAGAAGCGCTCTATCAGCGCTTTGTGCATACGCAGAAGCATACCTTCGGGGAGCGAATGCCTCCGTTTACGAACGCCTCCATGGAACGGATCGCGTTTGTAAACCGAGGTTCCACTGTATTTTTGAATGCTCCCCTATACATAAAGAGAAATCTCCTGTAAAGGGAGGAAAAAGCACTAGCACACCAAGGGAGAAAGGGCTAAGCTAGATACTCTCCCTTCAACATAGGAGTATTCTTCTTACATGGAATTTTGGAAAGCAATTCCCTCACCTGCAGCCTGGAACGGTACAGTCCACCTTACACCCTTCAGCACCATTTGCAAATTCAGTCTATATCCCTCTCCCAGTCCAGATGCCCACCAATCTCCCATGCCCTCCCTAAAAAAAACCCTTTCCCTATGCAGAGCCTTACCCCTGGGTAGTGGATGCGGTGACACTGACCACCATGATTGTAGCATTGGTGAGGATCTGTTGAAGATTCTCATTGTTCTTGCATTTGTCCAAGCTGTTCCCTAGTTCCTGCAAGGTTCATACATTTTAAAACAGAAGTTAGCCCTTGAAGAAGACAGAAAGCACATCCCCGGAAAGCACATGCTGAGGTGGGAGGCACAGTAACCATGTTTAACTGACGCTCCAAGCTTATTTAGAGAATTCTGGTGTCAGTGCCAGGTTTTGTTTGTTACTGAGAAGGACCAAGGCTGCTCGAGGGTCAGTTCTAATTTGCATCAGCAACTATAGGAACAATTTGTGGATCACATGAATATTATTTTCCTCCAAGGGTGGAATATTTGGGGATCTTCCCCCAGCCCTCCACACACACAGTCCTCATTTTTCCTAATCTGGAAGCTAGTTTAAGACTGAGAAATAACGACTTCTCAAAAGCAACCATGTGAACTTCCCAGCAGGATAAATATTTGAGCATAGCTCATCTGCTAGCTCTACCCACCACACCTATTAGGTTCAAGGTTGATTATGACAAAATTAAAACCATGAATTAACTGTGGACCTTAAGAATACTCAAGAGATTTTCAGTCACCGTGGTTTTGTGAACAGTCGGTATTACTGTGTGTTTACTTATGTCTTATCTGAGTTGCAATCTGAATAGCCATTTGAGCTATTGAGCACCTCCACTAAATAAGTGGCAAAAGTTATATGAAGGTTGGGTTAGTCATCAATGCAAATGTAAAAATTGACTTTGTGAAGCTGAAGACAAACAGACAGACACAATACCTTGACAGTCCGGATGTAGTCCAGTGCATTTGGAACAAGGGATTCTAGTTCAGGAAATCGCTTGGAGTACTTGTCTCGAATGAACTTGTGAATAATATCTGGAAAGAGAGAGGCAAAGACGACCTTTACAAAACAGACAGAAATGCAGAGCGTCATTGCACTAGCGAGAATAAAAGCAGGCCTCCCAGAATATACTAGCTCAGAGACGTTTTAATGCTGAGCCGTATAGCTTGCTCAGAGATTGGCCAACCTGAACCTTTTCTCCAGCCCAAGAAAGAAAGTGCTCTTATCAAAACAGTCCCTGTTCTTCTACTGTGACACCAACATACAAATGTCCTTTGTATCCCAAAACTCCTGTGAAGGTTTGTCTGGCCAGTGTTTGCCCTTCTGTTTACTAGATTGCACCCCCTGCTCCAATGAAGCCAGCCTTTCCCAATCTCACTACTTCACTAACTCATCATAGCAGCGACTGTATTGTTTTCAAAGCCTTCTCAACCTCCCTCACCCCAAAGCAAGTGACTAAGGTTTGCACTTACTTAGCTCGTTCTCAATCTCCACTGTGAGGTTATTGGCATCCACAATGACTCTATATTCAGGAGCAGCCTCTACTGGACCTAGAACTAATAAGATAGGAAAGTGCAAAGTCAAAATCCATACAGGGCACCTCACTATGAGGTAACAGGGAGATGGACATATGGGTACATTAGCTCTGTACTGCAGGACAAGGAAGTCCTGTACTCTATACTGCAGGAATCAGATTGGGTGATGTGCGCATACACATCTTTTGGGTGACCTCTTTTCCAAAGGAAATATCCGCCAGAGACTCTCAGTACCTTCAGATGCTTTGGGCTGTTTGCTGATGTATTCCTCAATCTTCAGCAGGATTTCAGCAAACTGCACAGGAGAAAAAACAAAAAGTTGAGTCTTACTTTTTGAAGAGGGCACCCTTAAAGGGTTTACTTCCCCAGACTACACCCAAAAAGGAAAAGGCAGTTTATAGAACCAGTGGACCCCAAGTTCAACACTATTTTGAAAACCATCACTTCTATACATATTGGCCCAGCAGCCAAGCTCATTTTCTCTCACCGTCTTACTGTCCCAAAGCTTGGCAATACTCTTGACTGAATCAGTTGCCAGATCCACTTGCATTTCCTCCTGGACATCCTCAATGGGAGGCTCATCCTCTTCATCTGCAAAGCTGCCATCCTCTTCTTCTGCTGCCTCTTCGAGGTCAGCTAAAAGCTCATCTGCCAAAGACATGATGGATCAGCCTGCAAAGGAGAAAAAGGGAGGGACACAGGAGAAAACCATAATAAGTGACATAAATATCCAGAGTCTTATTAATCTGTTATTTTACGCAGTGCAAGACCAGGAGCAATTATAACCACTATCTAACCCAAGGGTGGCCAACACAGTGCCCTCCAAAGTTTGCAGACTGTAACTCCAATCATTCCCACCCATTAGCGAAGCTGGCTGGGGCTGAAGGCAGATGGAGTCCAACAGACTGCTGGAGGCCACCACACTGATCTAATACAACACTTATGAGGTAGCAGCAACCCCCAGAAAGCCACACACAGTTGCTAGACACCCATCAACACAAGATCCAGATCCACTGTGCCCCTCAGTTCAAATGTGTCCTTTCCTTAGCCCCCTCTCCAAAAACACCTCTCCCTTTCCACAAATACAAGTGCCCCTGTTGGAACCCCCTTCAAGTTAAGAGGCCTCCAGTTAGCTCTTCAATTTCCAATTCACCCACCTTTTGCCTTATAGAGATTTAAAAAATAAACCCGATTCAGATTTCTGCATAATTTCATAATAAGCATAAATACTGAGATACCATGTCAGTCACCAAAATTATTCCCTCCAAGTATCTCAGCCCAATCATCCAAGTTTCTAATTTATGTCACTTCAAGGGCTACATTGCCTTTGCCCATATTTCACCACTACCAGGACAAGCTTCTCTCTGGTTTCAGAAACTCTTACAGTGAAAACTTAACCATGCCTATGCAGAAGTAAATCCTACTGAGTTCAATGGGGCTTACTTCCAGGTAAGTAGGACTACAGTCTTATTTATTACCCCATCAACAGAGAGCAAGTCCTGTGGCAAAGGAAGCACATGTCAGAAGTCTTCGTTTCAAGTCTCAGCTCTAATGTGAACTTGTGTGGTTGCCTTAAGAAAAAAATCCATCTCAGAGTTCTCATCAGCCAATGTAAACCTACCAGTACTTTGCAGGAATTAGCATAATATTGGAAGCCTACTGCAGCATCTATAAAGCTGATAAATTTATTGTGATATACATTAGATACACAGTGAAATGCCTATAATCTGTTAACAAAGTATACATTCTCAAACACGGGATACAGACAGAAGAGGCAATGTAGGTATAGCAATAAAAAGTGCCAGAAGGGTCCTCAATGGAAGAAATAGAAGTGTTCCATGACTATGAAGTCCACAAATGTAAAACAAGATACTGTCCAAACAGCAAAACATCCAACTGGAAGGAAGAGCAGTGATGTATTCCCAACCGATAAGAGTATGGAAGAGAGTATTAATTTTGTTATTTCTACTGTATTATTATTATTACTACTACTACTACTACTAGTAGTACTAGTACTACTACCACCACCACCAGGATAGGCCAAACCCAACTGAGAGCCACTGTTGTGTAGGGCCTGGGGTTCAGATCCCTGCGAAGCAACCAAGTTACTGGACGACTTGGGGATAGTTGTTGACATTGAGTCTGACCTCCCTCGCGGGACTCTGAGCTTCTCAGGGAAAAGGCAGCACAAGTGCAACAAACAAACAAACAAACAAACAAACCAAACATCTCCACCTTTTCTGCAGCCACCGAGAAACCTCAATCTACAGCACAATCCTCACCGCGTTTGCGCAGGAGGAAGTCCTATTGAATTCTATGGTGCTTACTCCAAGGTAAACGTGGTTAGGTTTGCAGCAATAGTCTCTCTCTCTCTCTACCCGCCCCCAAACCTTACACTTCTCTTTACCTCTTAGGAAGCCAAAGGCCAGGGCTCCTTTTTGGTTGCTCCCCAGTTAACCTCTCCCTCCCTCCTTCCTTCCCTCCTCACCTTCTTTTTCTTTCTTCCACTCCTCCGCTGCACAAACGAACTCCTCACGTTCCCTCTTTCAGTCTCACAAAAAGTACGTCATGCACCGGGCGCCCTTGGTGTCGTCAAAAACGAGCGCCTTCGCTCTGCCGGGCACTAAAACGGATAGAGATAGAGAAAAAGGAGAGATCATGAAGAGAGTTCGCGTTCGGCTTCAGCCCAAGTGCCGCCATATGCGTGGCACCAACCTTGGCCAGAGTTGGGGTGCCGTTCTAGGGTATATCTCTAGAGCATTGCCTATTATGCGTCATCTCTTCGCACTGGGTGACCCACGCATATGCCAAGGGGAGCCGGAAGTGTCTTTAGAGTTTTGGGTCAATTTCCTTTGAAATACTATTCATGGCAGCACCCCAACCGTAGGTTTCTAATACGCTATACTGAACTATGTCACCTGTCACGTGCGCTTCCCTCAGTTTTTCATAATTTTTTCTCTGACTTACCTATTGGTCATAGAGTTAAGAGAAAGTCAAAGAAAGAATCACCAACGGCAGCTATCGATTTTTACCGGAAGTTTAGACTGTGAGTTGCTCTATATTTCCTATCTCTAAGGCCACGACGCATCCAAACGCGTGATGACGCAACCGTACTTCACCGCGCCAAGCGATCGTGTCCTCGACCGGGGAGACGGCGACAGGGACGCGACCACCGTTTACGTTAACATGGCGCGACGAAGCGCTAGGACATTCCACAGTGGGCTCTTTTGCAATACGTAATAAGTGCGCGACACCTTCTCTTCTGCCCTAGTTCTCTGTAACCGAGGCGTCTCGATAACTCAAACGCTTTTGCTGTGGATTTCCTTACGTCACCGATAAGCGACCGTCCATCCCATTACCCTCATTCAAGGGTTGCTCATTTCGCCGAAAGGATCGGAAGGTTTAAGGTACGTCTGATGTGCTAGGAAATCCCTTGGCAAAAGGAATCGGGCAAATTAAAATCGTCAGTTGCCATACTCCTCCTTATTGGCTCTGGAGCCTTCTTTCCTTGGAGGTTCACCAGAAGCAGAGCCTGAGCTCCTTTAATTGAACTCGAGGTGCTAGAACCAAGTTTTATTCAGCTTCTTTTCTGAACCATAGAGATTGATAAACGCGGAAAATAGTGTGACCAAAGTATCTTGTATTCTCCAACTGAATAACAGGAACAGTTGTATCTGCTTCCTAGCAAGTAAAGGCACCCCATAGTCACCTTTGCCTGGACTTAACTGTCTGGGGTCTCTTACCTTTTACCTTTACTTTCTGGCAGTATACTGAAGGTTGTGAATAATACGTTTTTAACTTTGGTGATTGCGGCAACAGCAAATGGCACAGTGTCTACCCATTTAGATGACATGCTCTTTCTCCTACTTGGAAACTAGAAATCTCAATATTTTATGGGTTGATGAAATGATTTTTAAAGGAACTTAGTATGTAAGGAAAATTTGAACTTCTGAAAAATTGAGTATTTTTGGAGATTGTTTAAGAATATAGATTATAGAACATTTAAATACAATTTTGTGCATCCACAGAGGGCTGTAAGAAAATATATTTCACTGTTTGCTTGGTTTTTTTAATTAAAAAAATCAGGTGTATTATGCTCCCAAGCCCATAAAAGTGGCTGCCCCTTTGGTTCATCTCTTGTCATACTAATACCATTGTCCTTGTTAATCAGCACTGGGGAGCCTGTGGCCCTTCAGATGTTGCTGGATTGGAACTCCCATCTTACCCAGCCAGAATGACCAATGGCCAGGGAAGATAGGAACTGTCATCCAGCAACTTCTGGAGGACCACAGGTTCCCCATCCTTGTTGTAAATGTACCTGTTTCCTGTCTCACATGACATAGGAAATTGGGGTCTAAAGGTAATGTGGCTTTTTGAGTACCACCGTTAAGATCTTCAGATTGGGGTGGGGGTTAATATTGGTTAGTATGTCAGTTTCTTTCTCTTTAAATCTCCAGAACACAATCATGGCTGGTGTGGGCTTTGAAGAATTCTCTGTGCCCCCTGGATCAGAGCTGGCACTGCCTCCTCTTTTTGGTGGCAATATCCTTGAGAGTGAACTGGAGACAGAGGTGGAGTTTGCCGATGGTGGAATACCAGAAGAGGAGGAGGAAGAGGGGGCATTGAGGCAGCAGGAAATGACACGGCGCAAATGCCAGGCTCTTGCTCGGCGCTGCAAGGAGTTAGAGCAGGTAAGGGATTGGCTAGAGAGGGGGCATCATTTTAATATACCAGCTGGGGGGAAAAAACACAAACAGCTGCCACAGTGGGTTGAGCCCTGCTTTGACTTCAAGTATAAGTTCATGAAGCTGCTTTCATTGACAGGAGCTCTTGTTCTTTCCCTGCCAGGGACTGAACCTGGGACTTTCTGCTTGCCAAACATGTGCTCTGCCAAAGTATTTGGAAATCAGTGACACCTTGGGTACAAAGATCATCTGAAGATCACAGGGTGGTTCACAACATAAAAATATAAAATGAGAACACAAGACGCATAATAATAGAAAAACAAACCAATAACCCCCTCCTACCAACACATTTAAAAGGTCATAGAATGTTGATCAGCCAAGTGCCTGATTATAGAGAAACATTATCACCTGGTACCTAAAGATATGTAATGAAAGTGCCAGGTGAGCCTCCCTGGGGAGAGCACTCCACAAATGGGGAGTCACCACAGAAAAGGCCCATTCTCATGGAAGAGGCACATGAAGAAGGGCTTCAGATGGTGAGGAGATGAAGATATTAAATATATTCCCGAGAATCCTCTGAGCAAGGTAAAACAAGAGACAGACCCTAGCCCAATGTCCCCCAGCATCTTTGGGGGCTGAGTGGAGTTTTAAACTTGGGTCTGTACTCTACCAACTATGCCATACTAGCTGTAGGTGGGCAATAAAGAAGAGATTATTGGCCATGGGATGGTAAACTGGACCAAATGAAGATCCAGAGACCAAAGAGGAGGGACCACTGGGTGGGTGAGTAGAATACAAGGCTGGGTGTGGGAGACGCAAAATTCTGATGTATTCTGGTGACATTACCCACAAATACAGGTGAATGAGAGGATGTTAAACCGACTGCATCAGGTCCAGAGAATAACACTGCGGCTTAAACAGGAGAGAAGGTAAGTCTGGTAGTATGTCATGGGAGTGTGAGGGGTGGGGAGATTTAAATACCTTTCCCTGAACAAGGAGGGTCTATTAAATTTTCATGCTCAGCAGACGAATTCTCCATGAATTCATCTGATCCCTCATTTAGAGCCATCCAAACTGACAGCTGTTACCGCATCTCATAACAGTGAATCTCCTACATCAACACCACCTTGCAAAAGAACACATTTATTAAAGGGATAAGTGGGGATGTCTTGTCTGCTGGTTATCTTTCTAATGGACTCTTACTTCCCTTCAGGTTCCTCATGAGGGTCCTTGATTCGTATGGTGATGATTACAGGCAAGGCCACCTTGATATTGTCCTGGAGGTAAGAAACGCACAGCTGGTCTAAGGAAATAAGGACATGTCTAAGTTACCTTCTTATGGGTGGAAGGAATGTTAGGATGGAGGAGTTCTAGCTGAATCATGTTCTATCTAGGATGAAGGTAGCCACAGCACTGATGCTCCAGCTCCGGGCAACACAGAGAATGAGCCCCCCGAGAAAGAGACCCCTTTGCCTGCCCCAGAGGCTGAAAGCCTCTCACCTACTGAGGGCCCCATCAGTAAGAAGCGGCGGCGCCACATGCGAGAGGAAAAGGAAGCGAGGTTACGCCGAGCAGCCCAAACGTTGCTTCCTATGGAAGAGTTTCCTGTGCAGGTACGGGAGAACATAGAGGCTCTGCAAATATATAGATGACCATACAAACTTAACCTACACACTACCTTTGGGGGGTTAGGTGGGGAATGTGGCCAGATGTAATGGTAAACAGGCATATTACTAGGTTATGTATACTCCAGCCGTCGGCTACACAGAATCTGCTACCATAATACAAATTCAGGATTTTGTCTTCTATTTTTAAACACGCTTCTAGTCCTGCTGGTTTATCACACACACACAGTTTGAAAGCATCCCCTTTCTTCCCACATCACGCACAGCGCTTCTGTTTGGCTTGAAACTGTGTTTTGAATGACTGTTTTGGTTTTTGTGGCTGCAGATAAAGTCTGAAGAGGATTTCCAATGTGAGCAAGAGGATGTCCTCACTCCTGCCTGGCAGCAGTCTAGTCCTCAGGATAAGTTGCTCCATTATTCAAAGTTCTCTAGCCCAGGGGCCTGTTCTGATTTCGACTGAGGCTGGCCACTCACCGGTCCTCACAAAGGAGACTCTATATGTATATCTGAACTTCGGTTGCCTCCCTCCTGGGTTAAAGAGGCCAGTGGGCTGTCCGCTGATGAGTCACCTGGGGATGCGTTTTGGACTGAAAGGAGCACAAGCTCATTTTAAGAGCCAGCAGGAGACGGACTGTGGAACTCTCAGCCACTTGGAGTGCACTCGATCTGAACTGACACTGGGTGGCTATGGGGCAAGTGCTGGAAGACAAAATGGTCTGCACTAACTTAACAAAACTTGAAAGTCAATGTATTAAGTGTTCAAGCCCATCTGCATTAGGGAGATGAATGGATTCTACCAATGTCCAAAAGCTTCAGTATGGGGTAGGAATGGGTATGTATGTCGAATTTGTATGTCTTACGTCTTGGGCCGCACAATTTCTGAGTTTCTGAAAGAGTTAAGTGATCTCTGACTGAGGCCACTTGGGCACCATAGGTTTATAAGCACTTTTATGCCACTTTAAACAGTCTTGGCTTCCCCCAGAGAATCCTGGGGACTGTAGTTTGGTAAGGCTGTTGGGAGTTGTTGGGTGCTCTCTATTCCCCTCCCAGAGCTACAATTCCCCAAATTCCTGGAGAAGAGGGATTTCTAAACCACCCTGGGAATAGTAGCTTTGTCAGGGGAATTGGGGTCTTTGGAGGAAGTCACATCTGCCCCCAAAAGTGGCATACTACTTTAAATGTATAATGCAGATTGAAAGTGGTGTGCAGGAGCTGGCTTCCATGCACTGTTTAAGAAAGGAAATAGAAGTAGCTGCCGTTTTGTGTGACAAATGTTCTCAGTGAAGAGGAGTCTTCTTACAGCTGTGAGAGAACTCTGCTGCTTTGCTTTCCAAGCCAATATTTTTATGAGTATCTTAAACACGAGGCACAACATCCTAAAGCCAATTCTGTACTAAAACCAGTAGACTCCTACAACATGTGCAAATTATGCAAGATTAGCAAATTTGTCAAGTGTTTGCTTATTTTCTCTGCCAGAGCGAGCGAGCGAGCAAGGCACTAAATCCCTCTCCCTCATTCTTTTCTGAAGCCATAAGGACTATACACTTCCTCCAGATCTACTGCAGAGCAGTGGTGCCTGAATTAGATTCTGCCCACCCGTTAAGTTTATTTTCATGTTTCTTTGAGGGCTGCAGAATACTGCACACTTCCTTTCCCTCCCCAACAGATCCATTTCAAGGGAGCTGCCAAACATAACAATTGGTCTCGGGGCACATTGTGATTACTTCCCTTAAAGACTCCTGGGCCAGGGGTTTTTGTAAAGGTGCCAGGAATTGCTCTCAGGTGAACTGCAATACCCAGTGTCCCTTGAAAGAGGAAGCTGTGACACCTAAGCTTGGTTAAGTGTCCCAACCTCTTTAGCAATGCTTTGTTGTTGTTTTTTGGAAGGGGTGATCACAAAGAGAAAGGTTGCGAAGCCTGCTTTTAAGTTAGCAAGTTTATTGTATCCTGAAAATGTTACACATGTACACAAAAGAGCAGAGAGCAGTGCAGGCCTGGGTTGCCACTTCAGTGTTGGTTCTCTAGGCAAATTCATCACAAGGGCCCGCCTCAGAAGTTCTTTAGCCATTCAAGACTTGGTCCTTCCTTGTCACAAGGGTGGGAGGGAATATCTGGCATATTGCCATCATCCCGAACTGGAACTGGAGAGAGGAAAAGAACAGAAATCAAGTGTGTGTATCTCCCAACTTCGATACAACCAAATACTTCTGTTCAGGACGGACACAACAAGCATTTGACTAAGAGACCCTGCACAGAACAAAATGGTGCCTCAACACAAAGTAGCCCACTGGCTTGTCAGAGAGCCACCTTGCCACTGCATCTCTACCCTCATTTTTTGAAAGTGTGTGCAGCCATCATTTACATTTTTCTTCCTGACTAAAGCTGTGAGAGCTGGACCATAAAGAAGGCTGATCGCCGAAGAATTGATGCTTTTGAATTATGGTGCTGGAGGAGACTCTTGAGAGTCCCATGGACTGCTAGAAGATCAAACCTATCCATTCTTAAGGAAATCAGCCCTGAGTGCTCCCTGGAAGGACAGATCGTGAAGCTGAGGCTCCAATACTTTGGCCACCTCATGAGAAGAGAAGAATCCTTGGAAAAGACCTTGATGCTGGGAAAGATGGAGGGCACAAGGAGAAGGGGACGACAGAGGACAAGATGGTTGGACAGTGTTCTCGAAGCTACGAACATGAGTTTGACCAAACTGCGGGAGGCAGTGCAAGACAGGAGTGCCTGGCGTGCTATGGTCCATGGGGTCACGAAGAGTCGGACACGACTAAACGACTAAACAACAACAACAAAAGCTGTGCTACAGGAATAAATGCTAAGGGAGAACCATTTCCTCCTAGTATAGAAACACAGTGATTGGGAAACTATGCCCATTCTGGTTTTGCCAGCCAATCAGCTTGCTTTATAGGTGCAGACCCTCTGCCCACAAATCAGTGTAGGGTTGTAGTATTCAGCAGTACACTGCCTCTTAGTTACCATGGATTCATTTTCAAGAATGTGTTGACCAACTTTCAGTTCTCCTGCAAGGAGGCCAATTGTAGTGAAAATTTGCCTGTTTTGTTAAAAGGTGAACAATTTGACAATTGAGCTATTTTGGGAGCTCTCCAGTACGTGCCTTACAGACGTGGCAGTCAGTCATATTATTTGGATGTGTATGCTTTAATTTTTTTATTTGTCAAGTATCCCAACGACGTCATCACGTATGACTTCTATCATTAGATCTTCAGCTGCCTCGCTCCAAAGAAGTGGCTCAGCCATAGTTTAACATCAGCTGCACTAAACATGGAGTCAAGTATTTCATGTTGCTCCTCTGCTAAGGAACTGCCTTTAAAGGGATAGGTTTTGTGGAGGCGGTTATACCTGGATATGTATATGGTACAGCCTGGTTAATCATGGTGCTGTATTTTGTTAAGGGACTGACCCACGGTGCCACCAAAGCTGAAATAGGAAAGGAAAAACACAGATGCGAGTCAGAAAGAAACTGAAAACATAAATTGCACACCAAGCCTCTAACAACAAAAGAAATAAACTCAAGAGTACTGCTCTATCTAGGTGAGTATAGGAGTGGGCAAGACTTTAGCCTCGAGGATCTGCTTTGTTTTCTAAAACTCAAGAGATCCACCAACCAGAGTCCAGTGCAAAAGGCTTCAAAGTCAAGACTTCTGAGTCCAGGAATTGGTTTCTAGTTCCAGAACCGAGCCCTTCCATAGAAGAGTTGCCTCTGGTTACCCCCTTTCTTGGCTTTCTTCATTTCAACAATATAACTTGGGCAGGAGGTTATCTCAAAGTTGTCATTTTTAAGCAACTGGGAGCAAGAAATAGTTGCCAATCTACTTCAAATTACACAAAATATCCAACAAATCCTAATCGTATCTTCTGGCTACCCTTTGTCTACATCAGGGGAGGGGAACACCCATAATAGAGCACACCGGTACTGATTTTAAACATGGAGATAAACACCGGCAATTCCCTAATTGTGACCTACTGTCAATGGTTTATTATAAAAACAATAAACCATTGACAGACAAGCTATGCCAAATACTAGATGATAATTTTCCCAATTTGTTTCAACTACTAAGACGACTAAACAACAACAATACCAAGTGTAGGGATGCTGGTGGCGCTGTGGTCTAAACCACTGAGCCTAGGGCTTGCCGATCGGAAGGTCCCCGCGACGGGGTGAGCTCCCGTTGCTCAGTACCAGCTCCTGCCCACCTAGCAGTTTGAAAGAACATCAAAGTGGAAGTAGATAAATGGGTACCACTCCGGTGGGAAGATAAACGGCATTTCCATGTGCTGCTCTGGTTCACCGGAAGCAGCTTAGTCATGCTGGTCACATGACCCTGAAGCTGTCTGCGGACAAACGCCAGCTCCCCAGAGCACGCAACCCCAGAGTCATCCGTGACTGGACCTTACGGTCAGGGGTACCTTTACCTTTTTATACCAAGTGTGCTTTCCTCAACCACAACTCAAATCAAGCATTACAACTTGGCCACTAACACCGTCATGGGCAAACACCAACTCCAAAATAATGCTATCTAGCATTTATAAGGCACTCCTATCAGAATGGACTGCTAATACACTAGGCTTGAAAAGAGTATGGGAAATTGACTTAGGACATGAGGAGAACAAATGCTCTCTGGGGCAAAGCTCCATTTAAAACTATGCCCACAAAAGTTCAGGCAGCTACTTTTAAAATAATACATTTTACGTTAAATTAAAAAGAATCAACCCAACATCTCTCCAGACTGCTGGAGAGACTCTGGGGAAAGGGGAGGAAGTTAGCATCTGTGATGAGAATGCTACTATGTGAAGGAATTTTAGTTGCTGTTTTTGAGAAAAATATTAAAAAATCACAAAGCAACAAATTTTACCCCTTAGCTCTTAATGACATCATCCACAAAGGCCCTCATTTGCTACACCAAGAACTTATGTGGTCTCAAGACCCTTAGTGCAGCATCCTTTCTAAAGCTAAGCAGGACTGGCCCTGGTCAGTGTCTGGATGAAACATGCTCTAGGACCCCATACACAGCACCCACGAGGAAACTGCAAAAATGTATTTAATTAGAAAGTGGATTCCTGGGCTGCAGGGAAAAGTAATGCAAACTCACCCATAAAACCAATGCCGAAAGAGAGAACGACAACTGGATCCTTTCCCCATGCATCTTTCAGAAACGGGATAATTTCTGTGGGATAAGGAAGTATGCACACTTATTAGAACTGTTTTGAATACTTGCTTCTCTGACAATGTTTGGAGGCCTAACAAGTTAGAACAGGAGAACGCTATCAGAGTATTTGGGAGGATAGGAATTTTTCGCATCTAATATTTGCCTGCTCCTGCAGCTTATCAACATGGCAAGACCAGCATCTCCTTTTTAAAAACAGTGTCTTCTTGCTAGTGGGGCAAAGTAGGGAGTTGACTTGTGCCGGCAGATCTACAAAGGACAGACTTTGGGCCGTCTTTTACTCATGATTTAAGAGGGTTGGGAACCAGGAGTTGCACAAGGCACTAATTAGGCATTAACTCAACTGGGGAGACCATGAGCAGATCTGTCATTCAGCGCCTCACTTTTCCCATCTGAAAAATTGAAACAACAGTGGCATACACTTAAGACTGTAATTTAAAAGATTTGTTCCAGGTACCCCAACTTTTCTAAGGTGGTGACCGGGGTTGGGGCCTTTTCTATGCATCTTTGGAACAACCAGATACTCGCTTGGTGCCTACACGCCAGATGAACACTTTTATTTCCCCGGAGCTATTCTTGCTCCTGCTTCCAATATTTGCTCTTGGTTTTTCTGATCATTTATAATACTGCACACCACTTGACACATTATTAATGGGAAAGCCAAGGCAGATATTTTTTTTTAAGTAAGGAAAAAATAATGGATGCACAGAAGAACCTTACAAAAATCTATTCAGAAGTAAGTCCCACCTAGTTCAATGAGACTTAACCCTGCAAGTGCGAAAGGGGTTGCCGCCACGCTTGGCTCACAACATAGCTGAGAGAACAGGTTTTGTAAAGTGTCTTGTGTTCAGGACTGAGTGGGCACAGAAGAAAAGCATGTTGTTTTTCCTTCATTAGGGGTTTAAAAGCCGAGGGAAGGTGGCTGCCTATCAGAAATGCTTCTGTAGCGGATTTTCAGCACTGTACTGTATCTGCAATGGATTAAGCTAGATGTCTCTTGTGATCCCTCCAAACACTATGGTTGTGGTAGCCTGAAAATACACAAAGGACCCCCCTACACACACATACACACAACCTAGCAACCCTCCCCCGTGCAAAACAGTTCGCACGTGCCCTAAAAACTCCGCCACGGTCCTTCTCCACCGACCAACTAAAGAAGGTCATCCTCTTAACAATTTGAATGTCCTTCTTTATCTTTCCAACCTACCCCAAAACGGATCCCCACTTAACACTCACTGCCATAACCCTGGCTCCCTCTAGCAAAGGGGGGGGAACCCCTCCACGAACCCTGCGCCACTCAAAAGACACGGACCCACCAGCCGAGTAAGTCGGGAGAGAGAGAGAGAATGAGGCACTGTTAGGGCACTTACTTCTCAGCGCAGCCATCTTGAAAGGAAAGCGGAGGAGGCGCAACGCATTGTGGGAACGGTAGTTTTATAGAGTCGGTCTCCCTCTCCCTCCCTCCCCCTCCCCCCATTACCTTACATTTCCAATGTGATTTTGCACCCTTTAAAATAATACTTATTATTAGAGTATCATCATCATCATCGCCACTTTGTTGCTTTCAAACTGTTATAACCTGTTTCTCTTCGACAAGGCTGGACGTTTGTAGTACAGGAATAATGCATGCCGGCTTTTTGTCACTTCTTTAATGGATTTCTTACATCTCCGGATTTTTTTATGCAGGTGTTTGCTTTGGGTTGTAATGTGAATGGAGAGCACGGGGGGTGGGGAGGAACCCTAGTAAGCTGCCCAGTGCATGCGTGCAATTTTACAATAGTTCAAAGTCCCTCGGCTCCCCCTCCCCGCGCTTTCTTTGCTGCAGTGCGTTCACACGTGCACATGAATAACGCCAGACAGCCAGTCATGTCATCCTGAAGGTGCTTTGCTGGGGAACAGGTGCTTTGCTGGGGGGGGGGGAGGGAAAGGCATAGAGGATTTCTTTTCACTTGGTGCACGTTTGCCCTTTAGTGGCTGGCTGTGAATCCAGGTGGCTAGAAATGCATACACACATCCCCAAAATCCTGGGAATTGTGGTATATTAGGGATGCTGGGAAATGTAGCTTTGTGAGGGGTAAATTACAGGCCCCCAGATTCTTTTGCAGGGCGTGGGAGTTGTGCTTTAAATGTATGGTGTGTAAGCTGCAGAGAAACCCTGCTGAAGTTAATGACCTTAAGTTAATCATGTTCATTGGTTTCAATGGGCCTGCTCTTGTGTTGGCTTAGATACAACCCAATGGGCATTTGATTGATGGCAGGTGGGGGGGGGAGGCAAGTAGCAGAGTCAGACGCTATACTTATTTTGAATGTCCTGAAAAATGTGAAGTTGCCTGACATTATTATTGCTAATGTATAGGGAATTATTTGATGACTTAAAAGAAAAATGTTGCAACAGGAAACTGTGCCCCAGAGCACGTGCAGAGTGTATTTCCCTGACCACTGCATAATCCCCTTTACAGCCTTGGGGATGGGTTGAGCTGTGGGTGTGGCATCCTTTTAAAAAATTAGCCTCTGAACTTCTCTGCAATTAACCATTCAGGGCCAATTTCCTTCCAAATAGCAATATTTCCACCTCCTTGTTCAATGCCAAAGACACTGGCAGCCCTACTAACACGCTGGCAGCTGCTTCCTTTTGAGTCACCTCAGGGACTTTCTGGGTCTAAGATAAGGAAGCTTTCGACCTTGTTTGACCGCAGAACTCCAGTTTTTGACATACTATCACATTCAGTTCCCCCTTTGAAATGACCAGTCTGTTGGATAAAAATATTATATTCTACAGGGGTATATTCTAATCTAGAGCCAAACAAAACAGGGGTGGAGGATCTTTTTCAGCCAGTCGGTCACATTCCCTTCAGAACAAACATCTGTTCTGAGGGTCACATGCTGGTGGTGCATAGGGCCCAAGACCGGGGGTGGTGGTTAGCAACCATCTTAAAAGAGACTAGTTTCTGTATGCACACATGCCTCCCTTTCTGTTACTCATCCATTATGAGATTTACCAGTCAGGCAAAACCACTTGGGAAGGAAGGCAGATACTGGGAGAGTCTACATTTTGCATCTTGAGAGCTCTGCTGCTGTTTGCCAGATGTGTTGCACAGCTGGCTCAAGTAACCAAGAGGCCCTTCCTTATTATCACTTCATTTATTCCGAGGTTGAAGGCCTGGCCATTAGGCAAACTCCAAGTTTGACATGTGACATGCTTCATAACACATTTCTAACACATTTGATATTGTTACATGTTGCCTCAGTCTCCACCGACTGCTGCACGGGGTTTGTGTATCCTTCAGAAAATTGGGCACGAGGGAGGCTATAGTGATTATTATTATTATTATTATTAATGACTTATTTAAATATATACACACACACAACCTGAAACTTTCGCTGGAGGGGCTCACAGCTACAAAACGACAACAAAACATTGGCAGAGGTTGGTAACGGATCCCAGATTCCAGGGTTCGTAGTTAATGAAGCTACCCCTGGTTTGAGTATCAGTTACTCAGTTGCAGGGGCACTACAAACTGTGGGTAGGGTTGCCAGACTCAATAGAGGACAGGACTTCTGTGCCTTTAATTGCCCTGCTCTCTTTTGAGTCTGGAAACCTTAAAGAGAAACCAACAGACCCTTTGCTTGGAACAGGTAGGTAGCCGTGTTGGTCTGGATCGAAGTAAAATAAAAAAAATTCCTTCAGTAGCACCTTAAAGACCAACTAAGTTTTTATTTTGGTATGAGCTTTCGTGTGCATGCACACTTCTTCAGATACCTGAAGAAGTATCTGAAGAAGTGTGCATGCACACGAAAGCTCATACCAAAATAAAAACTTAGTTGGTCTTTAAGGTGCTACTGAAGGAATTTTTTTTATTTTCCTTTGCTTGGAAATTAAACAAAAATGGAAAGCGTAATGCTGGTGGTCAACAAAGGAGGTTTAAAGACTGTCTCAAGGCAAATATTTAAAAATGTATAAACACTGACAACTGGGAAACACTGGCCTGCGAGCGCTCCAGTCGGAGAACAGCCTTTACCAAAGGTGTCATGGGCTTTGAAGAAACTCGATCTCAGGACGCAAGGGAGAAACGTGCTAAGAGGAAGGCACGCTTGGCAAATCCACACCGTGATCGACTCCCGCCTGGAAACCAATGTCCCCACTGTGGAAGGACGTGTAGATCCAGAATTGGCCTCCACAGTCACTTACAGACCCATTGTTAAAATCGTGTTTATGGAAGACAATCTTACTCGGCTACGAGTGATTGCCAAAGAAGAAGAAGAATAGGTAGGCATGGTTTTATTTTTAGATAGCAGTCCATGCTGCATTGTGTGAGCAAAAGTTGGCAACAGCGTGCACAAAGGCAGAACAAGATATTTCTTGAAAGCAGACTACTGCCAAGATGTTGCCTTCAGGGATGTGCAACCATGCTGTTGTTGAAACAACAGACAAAGGAACAAAAGGCTGAGTGTGTACGATGTGTGGCAAAATTATTGCAGACGCATATGGCATGTTTTCCTTATAAAGCTACCTTGAAGCAGAAGCAAGTTGGGGAGGAGGATACTGCAGCTAACAGAAAGGAGCCAATGTACTTTTACAAAATCTCTGGCTTCCAATCTTTTCCTGCCTCTAGGCCACACAAACCACACATTTAAAGCACTATGATATCACTTCAAACAATCATGGCTTCCCCCAAATAATTCTGGGTGCTAAAGTTTGTTAAGGGTGCGGACAGTTTTCCAGAGGCCCCTATTCCCCACAGACAACTACAATTTCCAGAGTTCCCTGTGAAGAGGAATTTACTGTTAAACCACTCTGAGAATTGTCCCCCTGCCTTTAGAGCAACTGAAAACGTCAAATGAGAAGCCATTTATTGCTGCCTTTGTCAGAAAGGGAACTGTCCTTTTCCTTTTCTCTCTCTCTCTCTCTCTACCCCAACCCAACATTATGACTGATGATGGATCATCGTTTCCTGGGCATCATATTTATATACTTAGATTCCCAGACACTCGGATTCTCATTTGAAGACTCTGCATGTTTTAAGGATGCCTGTTACTCTCCCCTTCTTGCTGCTTACGATCTGTGAGTATAGTTTAGCTCAATGGGGTGGGAAGTATCCATTCAGCTGGCAGAATCAGAGGGGCATTGAACTCTGGGACTGCAGCAGCATCAGCAAGAGGAAGAGAAATGGCTAGGCTACCTTAAGATGTTTTTTGCCACCTGAGGAAACCAGGGTGGATGGGTAGTTAGATGAGAGCGAGGATTTGAGTTGTATAGACACCGTGCATTTAAAGCGCATTCAAATCCCACATGCCCCAAATAATCCTGGGAACTGTAGACATGGGATCTTGAATCAGCATTCCTGGGTTTTGGCAATCGGCCCTTCTCTCTTTTAGCCCTGCCGAAGCCCTCCATCTTCTGGCTCCAGGCTCCGGATGCAGATGAGAAGCACCACCTCCGATGTACGGCTCAAGGGGCATATTTCGGCAGCTGGTTCTACCTGTATCAGGGAGGGAGCCCAGAGGCCGTGGCTGAAAAGAAAGCCTTGCCCACCCAATCTGAAGTGACCTTTGAGGTACACAACTTTGGACCCAGGGAGCAATTCCGCTGCAGCTATGAGATCTGGGAGGCAGGGAAGCCCATTCGCTCCCCGCTCAGCAGCCCTGCAAACATCACAGAGGGTAAGTGTTGGGCCGTAGAACTCAATGACCATACTAGGAAGGTCATGCACAGCATTAGGCCCAAAATGGTGCATGCAAGGAGGGTTGGTGTGAGAACCAATGGTACTGTGACTGGTCTAGGAATAGGACTTTATGGTTGTGAAGGACTGTCTTAGGGCAATGATGATGGCCTTTAGCAAAGATGAGGAACCTGTGACTCTCCCAACATCGTTGGATTCCATCAGTCAGGATCTTGAGCTTGATGGAGATGACCCTGTGAGGAAGGCTAATGAAGAGGTTGATTTTTTTAAAACACTTGTTATGATTATTTAGGCTTGCTATACATCAGGAAAATTCTTGACATGTCTTGGTTTTCGCATGGAAAAATGGCATCGGGGGAATCTTGCCGAATCTGCAATGTCAGGGAAAACCCGGGTGTTTGGCAACGCGAAGGAAAAAGCAGCAGAAACAGCTCCAAAAGCTTAAAACCACTATTTTGGGGGAGGTTTTACTTAAAAAGCTCAACAACAAGGGTTTGTTCCCAAAAAGCTGAACAATTTTGGGTCTTCCTTAAAAAAAGGTCAACTTTGTGAGTGTCAGGAATATAGCAACGCTAGGATTGCTTATACTATACACTATACTATACTTAAATGATCAAGCTGCTATGAAATGTGTGCACTTTTAACATTTAGCATTTGCAAATCATTTGTACACTTTACAGTATAGATCTATTGAGTACTATGTATTTTATAACATATGATCAAGTTTCTGGTCACTATGGAAACATAAACATTTAAGCCTCTATGAAAATTTTCACATACATTGCTAGTATTTGTACCATTTGGTATGGTCCTGCCATGCAGCAGCAGCTGGTTATATTATTGTTTGACATACAATTGCACTGGAATGTGCATTATCTTTGTAATTAATTGATATCTTTAATGATTGATAGTTCATTTTATGATGGCTATAAATGTTGCAATGTTCCTATAATCACACAGAGTTATTTGCTGGATTGTCATACTATATTTTGAAATGATTTAGTATTTGAGCTATTCTAAACATATACTGATTTGCATTTTTGTTGTTCGGCTGCAAGCTGCTTTGAGCACATTTATAATATAGATGTAAATAATAAACAGACAAGCACACAAAGGCAGTATGTTTGAACCCCTTCTCTTTCCAAAGGTTTGTCACTACTGTTTTTACTGTTGTAATTTTGCATACTATGTACCTTTAAAGCACATTCGAAGCACGTTCTTAACCTCCAAGAATTATGGGCACCTTAGTTTACTACTTACAGAGTTACAATTCCCAGCACCCTTAACAAACTACAGTGCCCAGACTTCTCTGAGGGTGTGTGTGCTTAAACATGCTTTAAAGGTATAGTGTGCACAGTGGTACCTTGGTTCTCAAACTTAATCAATTCCGGAAATCTGTTCCAAAACCAAAGCGTTCCAAAACCAAGGCACACTTTCCCATAGAAAGTAAAGCAAAACAGATTAATCCATTCCAGACTTTTAAAAACAACCCCTAAAACAGCAATTTAACGAATTTTACTATCTAATGAAACCATTGATCCATAAAATGAAAGCAATAATCAATGTACTGCACTATAAAATAAATGTGACAGTATTGTAGATGATAAAAATTAAAATTATTTTTTTTTCTTACTTGCACTGATGATAGTCATTGTTTGGATGGGGGGCTTTTATCCATTTCCGCAGTCACACAATCAATCAATCAATCAGTAGCTGAACACAGTCACAAAAACAAATTAACCGAAAAAGCCTCAAAAACAAAAACGCAAAACAAACAGCAAAATTTAATCCATTCTGGAAGTCTGTTTGACTTCCGAAATGTTCAAAAACCCAGGTGCAGCCTCTGATTGGTGCAGGCACCCCAGAAACAATAGCCGACAGCCGCATCGGAGGTTCGGCTTCCGAAAAACGTTAGATAACCGGAACACTTACTTCCAGGTTTTTGGCGTTTGGGAACCAAGGTTATGTATTTTGATATTAATTGGTTTTGGTTGTTTCATGAGGAATGTTTTAAAAATGATATTGATATTCGTTTTGGCCACCTTTTATTGCTATGCAAAAAGAAGCAACACATTATTCTTTTTATTAACAGCAGAGAATAAGGTCCGAGACTCAGTAAACAGGTTTTCTCTCCCACTCACAGACCATTACCCCAAACCATCCATCTCTGCGAGCCCTGGTACTGAGGTCCTTGCAGGGCAGGACTGGACCGTTTGTTGTCAGGCTCCATTACTAGGGGTCAACTTTGTCCTCTACCAAGCCAGGGACTTTCGGATAGAGGTCACTCCTCGAGGAGACTCTGACACCGCTGAATTCTCCTTGAAGAATGTCACCATGGCTGATGCAGGCCGATACACCTGTTATTACCACAGCATCATAGAGCCCATCATCTGGTCAAATGCCAGTGACCCGGTGCAGCTGAGAGTTATCGGTGAGGAAACTTTTTGCTATCTTGGGGGCAGAATTTCCAAGTTTCTTTTTCTGTGCCTTCAGCAGCCATATGGTAAGCAGAAATTCAATTGGCTGAGTCTTTCTTTCTTTTTCTGGCATGGGAAAAACCAGAACCCATTGAACTTCTGCTTGTTGTGGAGCTGCTAAAGCATCCCTGCCAGAAAAAAATAATAATGAGGGAACCTTGTTAGGTGGAGGAGTGGTTTTAGGGATGGGACTTGCTGGTTTGGGAGACAGCAGAGGTTGAGAGGAAGGGAACTGAACTGGTGCAAAGGGAAGCTGTTGTAAATATGGGCCATCATCCTTTCTGGATTAAGATTTAAGCAATATATTCATAATCAGAAAGCCAGTGTGATGTGTTGGATAGAGTGGCAGATTGGGACCAAGAAGGCCCGGATTGAAATCCCCCCCTTGGTCATGATGCTCATGGATAATAACCTTTGGCCACCCACTTTCTCTCGGCCTAATTTACCTCACAAGGGTGCTGTGGGAATAAAGGGGAGTACAGTGGTACCTCGACTTACGAATAACTCTACTTACAAATGTTTCTACTTACGAACGAAGCTCCGCCCGCCATCTTGGATGCGGTTTAGATAGGATTTTTTCAACTTACGAATTTTTAGATAGGGTTGCTTCGACTTACAAATTTTTTCTCCCAATGCATTCCTATGGGTTTCGACTTACAAATTTTTTCGACTTACGAATGTGTGTTCGGAACGCATTAAATTCATAAGTAGAGGTACCACTGTACAATGTGCATCAGCCTGAGCAGTGCTTTTTTTTTTCTTAAAAAATGTTTAGGGGTACTCTCATTTTCCTACTCATATTGAAATTCGTCGCGCTGGTGAAGTTGGACGCAGGGACTTTGTGCTCCGAAGTCCCTGGCTTCGTGGAGGGGGGGGGAAGTCCGCAGAGCGAGCGGACTCCCCGAAAAAACACCGGGTAGAGAGTCCCGGTGACATAGTGCCCAGCTGTTTGCTCCGGACGCGAATCCTCTGCTGCCCGAGAGCTCAGTAGAGCAATCGAGAGCCAGCGGAGTGGAGTCGCGGGAGCCATTTTTGGGTTTCATCTTACCTCCTTGAAGTGAAGCTCCGAGTCCTCAGCCTGCAAGCGGCGGATTCTTCCAAGGAAATAAAAGACTTCTTCAAAGTAAGTCAAATCTCCATTCGGATCTTAAAAATTTTGAATTTGAAGATAGGAAGAGATTCTAAAGTAACGGAAGCCGATCTCTTCCAAATGGACAATCGGGAGGCGCATTAAATATTCCCAAGCCGAAAAGGGAAAACTTCTTTCAAGATTGCGGACCCGAGAGAAAGAAAGACTTTTCCAAACCTCCCCAGCCCCCGGTGTCGTTGCCCCTTGAGGTTCAGCAGCAACAAGGGGGAGGACGCTTTGACAGCTGTCAAAAGCTGTCAAATTGTTAAAGGATTAAGAAAGACGATTTTATTCCTGTGAATTGGAAAAATTGATTCAAAAGGTTTTAAAAGGATTTAAGTGGACTGTAAATTTGAAATCTGATGAGGTTAAAGACAAAGGATAAGAACAGCCAAGATGGAGCCGACAACGTGGTAGAGAGGAATTTTCCAGTACCCTTCTGCCCTTATCTCTGGTCTGCCTGTGGTCAAGTGAACTATGAAAACAAAATTCTCTCGAGCTTTCCAGGAGGCTGTGCTGGGCTATCTACAAACATGGGAAGATATCTACAAGGAAAGGCAATGCTTCAATCCAACAGAAAAGGAGAATGAGGTGCAAGAGCAAGATTTAGAGGACAATTTTGATTATGAGATTGTGTGTGAGGAGCAACAATTTGAGGACAATTTGGAGACTGATTCAGACCATAAAAAATATGTGTTGGATGGTGAAAAACAAAGATCAGAACAAAGAGATGAGGCCGACAAGGAGAAGCAAAGTGAAGAGAAGATTGATGGAAGTGAAAATCCTGGAGAGACTGAAATGTTGAATGGTGTTAGTGAAGGGAGGGAAAGGCAGAAAGAGGGAGGAGCAGAGGTCTGGAAGTGGATGTGGGAAAGAATTGGTGTGGGGTAAAAATTTTAGTTTAAGGTACTTTTTTTGGTTTATGAACAACGGTGTCGGAATCTTGGCCTGTTAAAGGATATGCTGATCCAATTGGGAGGAGGGACATGGGGGGGGGGGAAGGAGAGATTTTTATAGTTTAAGGTTAAGAGCTTTCTGGAGGGAGTAAAAAGAATGGCTGAGGAAATATGCTTAGAGTTTGTTTTTGAATAATTTTGGTGACCAGGAGGTGTTTGGGTGGAAAACTGCCTGTCTCCCCCTTCTTACTCTTGGTACCCAGTGGCAGGGGGTGCCTTGAGGGGAGAGGGAAGGGTGGAGGGAAACCCAGACACAAAAATGGAACCTTTTGACTGCTGGACTCCTCGGGCTACCCCAGTGGCAGGGGGGGGGGCTCAGAGGGGGACAGCATGAAGAAGGAGGAGGATTGTGTTAATATTATAAGAATAAGATTCTGAATTGGATTAGAAAACCCGCCATAACTATGTAAAGAGGTTGGGAAATCCAGGAGGAGGAGAGTCGTGGAAGCCATTAATATTTTTCCTTTTTCCTTTTTTTTCTTTCCTTTTTTTCCCCTTTTTATATTTTTGCTTCCCCCCCCCTTTTTTTCCTTGTTTTTCTTTTTTCCAGTACAGTGAAGAAATAGCTGGGGGATAAGCCAATCCCCAGAGATCCTCCGCCTTTGTCCTCTCAGTGGCAGGGGGGGGATGAGGGGGGAGGAAGGAGGGGGGAGGTCAAACCCAGCTTAAAATGGACCCCTTTGTTCCCCAATACCCATGGGTCTCACTGGTGGCAGAGGTGGGCTTGTGGGAGGAGGGAAAATGAAGGGACAGAGTTTATGTTGTATACTTTGTATGTGTTTTCTTTTTCTAAAAATTAATAAAAATTATTTTTAAAAATAAAAATAAAAAATGTTTAGGGGTACTCTCATTTTCCTACTCATATTGAAATACTGCCCCTCAGTTGAGGCCAAACTTAGATTCACAAAATGTTTAGGGATATGCGTCCCCCCAGAAAAAAAGCACTGAGCTTGAGCTCCTTGGAGGAAGGACAAGATTGTGCTAGCTAGACACTTCTCTTCAGGCATTATAACTGAGAGTTAAGTAAATTAATACATGAGTGTGGGGTACCAGGGATGAGCACGATGGTTCCACCTCCACCCCCACCCCTATTACTGTCCCTGTTGCCCTCCAACTAATGGAGAGTGCACTTCTGAAGCAGAAAGCCTCCCCCTCCCATGGAGATTCCCCATGTGCTTTAGGACATTACAGAAAGTTCCTCCCTACCTTATATACTAATAATAATTTATTATTTATACCCCACCCATCTGGCTGGGTTTCCCTAGCCACTCTGGGTGGCTCCCAACAGAATACTAAAAACACGATAAAACATCAAACATTAGAAACCTCCCTAAACAGCCCTGCCTTCAGATGTCTTCTAAAAGTCAGATAGTTGTTTATTTCCTTGACATCTGGTGGGAGGGTGTTCCACAGGGTGGGCGCCACTACCGAGAAGGCCCTCTGCCTGGTTCCCTGTAACCTCACTTCTCACAGGGAGGGAACCGCCAGAAGGCCCTCGGCGCTGGACCTCAGTGTCCTGGCTGAACGAAGGGGGTGGAGACGCTCCTTCAGGCCATTTAGGGCTTTAGGATATTGAAATATACTCGGAGTCGAGAGTGAATTTCATGCTCTTTATTCAGCTCATATTCATCAAGGAGAAGAAGAGAAGACGAATGGCTCTTTTCCCAAAACCATCTGCTTATATACATTATTTACACAATGGGCCTTGCGTGATTGGCTACTTCAGGGCTACACCTGTGGGCCAATTATATTGTGGATTGACTTCTGCCTGCAGCCTGATTGGCTGCTCCTACAGGCCAATCAGGTAGCAGATTCACTTCTGCCAGCCGCCTGATTGGCTGCTCCAGCAGGCCAATCAGGTTGTGCATTCACTTCCACCTGGAGTTGGATTGGGTAGCTCCCGCTGATTCTGAATCCTATTGTTCTAGGATTCAGCTCAGTACATAACAGATATCTAGTGCCATCTTCTACAAGTTGGAGAGTGACAAGAACTGCAACCTGGGAGTTGAGCTAGCAACAGTCATCCTCAGTGTTCCCCCAGCTTGCATACTTAACTCCTAATTATAATGCCAGCAGCCATCTTTCTATCTGCAAATATCTTCCCAATTTCCCACAATCAAGGCACAGGAAGAGTTTCAGCATTAAAACTCATGGACTTGTTACTTTTTACATAGTTTGGACATAGAAAACTCCATAGAATTCCAGTAATCAAGAAAGTAGGTCTTGCAAAAGCATTTCTTGACTTGACAAAAGCTACAGTCACCTCATTTGTCCACCGACATTCAAGGACTCCCAAGCCCGAAAAGCAGATGACAGCTAAAAATAAATTATGGGTTGTATTCAGCTAACTTTTACTCAGGATAGGCAACTGAAAGCAATGGAACTTCGTCACGGGCATTAATTTTAATAGGCCTTTGTTGAGTAAAGGCAGTTGAATGTAGCCCTATAACCCAAAAGTGAAACATTAATATTAATTGAACTGTACTCAGATTTTACTAAAATGCCTGATTCATCCTGATCCTACAATGGAGGTTTTGTGCACTTGCACTTTTTGTATCGTTTAGTGTTGAATTCCCAATTTTGCACAAAGTGCCAAAGGTTGCGGGGGAGGGAAGGATAGGTTAGAGAAAGACTGGACTGGTCACATTTTAATCATGCCCACTCTTTTCTGTAAAGAATTGCAATTTATTTTGCTTACGCATTCCTTGCCCTTCCATTCGTCTGTTGCATCCTGGGGCATTCTGAGAGTCCTGCTTGATCCTCAGTCATCAACCTTGAATTATGGGAAATTCCCATAATCTTTGCGGTGGCTGTAAAGTACTAATCTTCTACTTACCGGTAGAATATGTATCTATGGCCACAAGGATTACAAATGTGTTTTTAAAAAAGAAAAAGAAAGCCAGTTCAACACTGAGCATCCCTTAAGTTATATCTTTTTGTTTTCACACATCTCCTTTCCAGATGCAACTGTGGTCCCCAATTACCTGGAGGTGTTGGTGGACTCTGCAGGAAGATATCGAGTGAATTGCTCAGTCCCTTCTGCTGCTGAGGGCTGGTTTTATCTTTACCAAGGTGGGCAGCTCTTTGCTGAAACCAGAGCTTGGCAAGATGGGGAGATTGCAAGCTTCAACCTCACAGAAGAAGCCATTAACATCACCATAGGAGAGCTGAGCTGCCAATATAAGGAATATCAGCTCAATGACACTGAAGCGTGGACACAAGGTGAGTCCAGGGGGGATGGGAGAAGTGTACACTAGCAGAGAGCTAGCCTGTGCACCTTTATTTCCCTCAAAGAATTATGGGCACTGTAGTTTATCCCTCGCGGAGTTACAATTCCCAGCAAATTACAGTGCCCATAATTCTTTGAGGGAAATAAAAGTGGTTTGAATGTGCTATAAAGGTATAGTGCACATCCTTAGGTGACGATGATAATTGTACCATTAATGGTGCTTTACAGTATAAAAGAGGATAAGTCCCTGGTCCCAAGGAGCTTCCAATCTAAAAATGGATTTGAATATAGAAGCATAGAAGATATTGTGAAGTTGAGTGGATGCCCAGAAAATGAATGACTGGCTGGAGAATCAAACACAAGCATATTCCCACAGACAATAACTTTGATGGGTGTGGGGTGGGTGGAACGGACAACACATACTGTTCTGTTTCGGCAGAACAAGGACAAGCAGCAAAACAAGGTTTACCACTCCATTCTTTGGTGCTGCTATCCACAGCTGGCCATTGGTATGCAAGCTGATTGATAGGTCATGCAGCATGTCTCCTTTAGCGTCGCTATTTTCCCTACATGGAAAACTCTGTAGGAAAAAGCAACATACAGCTGTATGCAAATTTTCAATTGTGGCAATCACGCGGGCATGTGTGTGGTTGAAAGGCTTTCAGGGGACAAACAGTAGGAAGCCACCATTAGTTGCTGTTTTTCCATAAAGGAACACGGCACTGGAATAATTCCATGTGATGTTTCACATCTAGACGTCATCCCCCCCCCCACACTCGACAAGTGCTTTCCACGTATGTAAAGGATTGCTGTGTGATGGTTCTGGTGGTGTCATTGTCGCCACTGGAATGTTGCCCTTTTCAGATTATATTAGCACAGATGATTCAGGCTGTGGTGATAAGCACACTTAGCTGGGAGAAGCCCCTTTGAACAGGATGGCACTGCCAGTTAATGGCTGCCAAGGAAACCAAGCACAGGCAAGTGGATTCAAGGCAGCTCCCGTAGTGCTAGTGCCCCATTCATTTGCCGCCTGCTCAGGGGCAAGTCCATCTTCATGGGGACAGTTCTCAGGCTGCGTAGTGATTGATGAAAGAAGAAAACCTGCTGTATACCGAAAACTATTTTTACATTGATATGCGTTTTCTAATTTCTCCAGACTCACATTCCCAGGCCACGGATTTCACTGCAGCCAACTCACTGCGACTTGGGATCGGGGCCTGCATCTTTTTATTAGCCGTGTTCTTCATAGCTGAAGCATGGTGGAGCGAGAAGCATCAGGAGAGCTGGACCAAATGAAGGGATCCTGGATCAGCAGGATCCCACTAAGCTGATCGAGTCTGGTTTGAAACCGCAAGTTCCAGCGGCTGCTTTTGATGGGAAGGAACATAATGATTGATTGGGAGCTGCACATGGAGATAGGCAGACTGCAATCCTCAACCAATTTTCCTCACAGTCACCACATCATGGCTCCTCTAAAGCAGGAGCTTTGGCCTACAGGGGTAAGGAACATGCGGGCCACCAGATGTTGTTGGACTCCATCTCCCATTGGCCCCAACCAGTATGGCCATTGGTCAGGGATGATGGGAGTCATAGTCCTGCAAAATCTGGCAGGCCACCAGTTTTGACCAACATAATTCAGCCCTAGATCATGTCCAGTAATTATCAAGAAGAATTTGCTCCTGGGCATGCACAGAATGCCTTTGCCTCACCAGTGAGTAACCACAATCTCAGCCTTCACACAACTGATTTCCAGAGTGACATAGACACTAGTACCTCAGGCCAGTGAGAGGAGATGATTATTTTTTCAAGTGTTTTCATCATGAAGTGTATTGCTTTCAGGCATGGTCCTGTAGTTATATACAGCTTCTGTTCTTCTGCAATTTTTTGCTGTAACTCTAGATGCTTTATTCATTTTCAGTGTTGTTCAACTCATGTTTTATAATGTTATGTCATCCAGTGCTCCAGAATAGACAAAGGGCAGGATATAACAATAAATGATTGAATGAATATTAACAGAAGGGAGGGACAGATTGAAATGTATGTTCTTTGTTGTTCAGAACTGGTCCTTTGTCTCCTTTTGGAATGTTAGATAAACCACATACTACTGTGTTGGCAGAATATGAATTATGTGATAATTTTTTATTGTGTTGTTAATAAGAACCATTTAGAAAAAAGGGAGCAACTCCAAAAGAGGAGAGTTCTCTGCCTGAAGGTAGGAGGTGGGGCGGGGGTCAAGAGAAGGGGCAGCTGCAGCATATTAAAAATGACTTCCATCTCAGGTAAAATCTGTTAGCCAGGTTTGCCTTTACTGTTTGAGGGGGGTGGTATAAATTGCTAGTTAGGGCACACTGGTGGATAGGAGTACTGTAATGATTGGTTGAAATCACGACTGTGCAAGTGAGAGGAAGGAAAAATGCCTGTTCTGTCCTTTTAGATGCAAAATAATGGTGTGTCGTGCCAACTTAGACAATTGCCTGTTGGGCATTTGGGGGAGGAGGATGGAAGATAAGAACTAAGAAATACATGCCTTAACAGCCAGCCTTGCTGTGAAGTAGCCTGCTTTGGCACCATTGCGTGGGGAAGGGCACGACTGGTATCAAGGGTTTGTAATGGTAGGGCCGCTGCTGAGGGACCACGCTCCTGCAGGGAACCCACTGACAAAGCATCATGGAGTGGCTGTATTGTGCAGGTAGACTTAACTGAGTAGAGGGCATGGAGGGTCACCTGGAGGTGAAGGCAGGAATTAATATCTGAATTGTACAGTTGTTGTTTTTTTAAGTAAGTGTTGGGCCTGGAGGCAAGGGCACTATTTGGACTCTGCTTCAGGTGGGATATTGAGCTGAAAGCTGTTTTAAGCATTAGCTGTACCTCTGCCAGTTTGTGAGGTGGCACTTAAATTTGAAAGCCTCAGTTCCATTAAGCACACTTCAAAAACACTGTCTCCTCCTTCATAAGCTCAAGTCCCCAGAACTCCCAAACATTTCTTCCATCTGATAATTCCCCATCTATCCAGAGGTCTTATATGACCTATAGCGCCCTCTTCAAGATTTCTCCTCCACAAAGGGGCAGAGACAGAAGAAACTTGCTTTAAATCTGCCTAGTTCGATTTCTTCTGAACTGGATTCTGATTGCAACTCTTTTTTTAGACAAGCCTATCCAATTTTATAGAACGTTGATATGTGTTTAGTTTGTTTTCTGAATGTTTTAAATATTTGTTTTAACTGAGTTTACTGATAATTTTCTTTCTCTTTTTTCACGTGTGTGTTTCTACCATCAAGCAGTGTAGTTTCTTTTTCCAAACGGTATATAAATTTTGTAACATATATAAATAATTATGAAGACCTTCTGGTATGTCCTATAAAATAAATATGTGTTAACCTAGTAATGAAAAGAATGGTGTGACAGCACCAGTCGTACCTCTTTGGAAAGTGTTCTAAAGTTGGGATGTATGCATTACAAACTTGTGCTAGGGAAAGCATGCAGGGAAGGTCTTCAACCAAAAATGTTAATTTTAAAATGAATGACAAGTGACTGGAACATCTATTGATAGTAACATTTGATAATAATTGTATGCGACAACAAAGGACTGGACGAGGTAACTTTTTGGTGGATTTATCTGGTTGACTGACCAAACCCAAAGAGTGCCCACTAATGGTTCCTAGTCATCCTTCCAAAAAAGAAAAGAAAAAAAGAAAGGGACAAGTGAGGTACCACAGGCTTCTGTCCTAGGCCCATTGTTGTTCAGCCTCTTTATAAACGACTTTGATGAGCATCCCCTCAATTCCTTCATCCAATTTCGAGGTGACACCAAACCGGGAGGGGTAGCCAATGTCACTCAGGATGGAATCGGGATTCAGTATGACCTTAAGAGATTGGAGAACTGGGCCAAAACTAACAAAATGAATTTCATTAGGGGCAAATGTAAGCTTCTACATTTAGGCAGGAAAAACCAGCTGCACCAATTTAAGATGGGGGACACTTGACTTGCCAGTAGTAGATGTGAAAAGGATCTAGGGCAGGCATCCCCAAACTTCGGCCCGCCAGATGTTTTGGACTACAATTCCCATCACCCCTGACCACTGGTCCTGTTAGCTAGGGATCATGGGAGTTGTAGGCCAAAAAATCTGGAGGGCACAGTTTGGGGATGCCTGATCTAGGGGTCTTAGTGTTTGTCCAGCTCTCCTCTTTTCCCCCTGTAACAACATAGGGCTCGGCTACTACCTTTCAAAGTTGCTTGTTGTGCAGGTAAAGTGCCCCTTCTATTGCAATGGGCCAAGGAGGTGGGGCTATGGCTTTAAATAAGTTGTGATTGGGTCTGAGTATGGCCCTTTTTCAAGCTACACCCTTTTGGGTTAATCGTCTCTTGCCACACCCATACAAATGCAGGTTTATTAAAGGGGCCTCAGTAGTGAAGCTCAACCCCCCCCCCCACAGACACACCTTAATTGTTTGTGGTTTTCTTCAGCTTGAAAATATTTTACTTTTCTTAGCTTTTAAAGAAATAGATTTGTCTGGCTTGGAGGAGAATGCGGGTGGGCTTTGTGCTCCCCACCCCTAGTACCCTGACTTACAAGGGTAGCTGAATTTTCTGGAAAAGAGTCGAGGGTTAGGCAAGCCTGGGGAGGGAGGTGAGAGGATGTTATGAGCTGAGGCCCAGATTAGGACCATGGAAAAACCGCTCCTGGAAGTTGTGGTAAGATCCACAGAAGAGGACCTTTGTCAGAATCGCCCAGCGCCGGCCTTTGAGGAAGAACAACCTGTTTGTAAAAGACTACGGATGGATTCGCCAGTTTATCCAGCGGAGTCAGAGGCCCCTCTACCACCAGAGAGGAGTATGTGGAGCTATTCTAATTGTGGGGGAACTGTTTTTTTCCCCTTTAAAATTGATTTAAAGATGGGGGATGCAGCAGGAGTGTGATATGATGGGCGTTGCAAAGATGGATTGTCTCCATGGAGGTAGTAACTCCTGTTTATTAACGTGTATTCAAGATGACTTAACGTTAGGCCCCATCTGCGCTAAACATTTTAAACACTTTAAACAGGTTTCCAGCAATGACTCTTTGAGATCTGTAGTTTAAGTGTGCTGAGAGTTGTTTAGAGACCTCCCCCCTCCTTTCCCTTCTGAGCTACAATTCCCAGAGCTCCTTAGGAAGGGGGATTGAATGCTTATTTATTATTTACTTTATACATTTATTATCCCACCTGTTAAACCACTTCGGCTTTGTTAAGCCACTCTGGGCTTAAAGCAACCTACTACTGTACTGTGCAAATGGGGCCTTCCTTTAGTTATTCATAACAGCAGCCTCTGGCTTAGGGGTCAACGGGCAAAAGGCCTTGGAGCCAAATTCAGCCTCTGAGCTGGGACACCCGCAGCTTCTCCAGTGGTAAGAGAAGTTGTGGGGGAGATGGGTTTGTGTGGCGATAAGATACGTCTGTCGCTGATTTTGCTAGATGAGAGGAGGGGCCCCAGTCCGCATTTGCTCCTCACGTAAAACTGGTTGTCCCCTTTTCTTATGCTTCGGGTGGCTTGGATTAACCTAAAGAAGCGTGAGCGGAAGGTGAAAATGCATTTGTGCTCCTCCGGGAACAATTGTGCCAGAGTTAATGGCAGGGTACTTAGGCTGTAGTGCCATAATGTATGGGGGGAAGTAGGGTTGCATTTTGGTATAAAGGAAACGGTGCGTGAGGAAAACATAGGCCGTACTCTTTGTTTCCAGGTCCAGTTCAAGGGTGCTCACATTAATGTTGAAAGCCCTAAATGACTTAGGCCAGGCACCCCCAAACTGCGGCCCTCCAGATGTTTTGGCCTACAACGCCCATGATCCCTAGTTAAGAGGACCAGTGGCCAGGGATGATGGGAATTGTAGTCCAAAACATCTGGAGGGCCAAAGTTTGGGGGTGCCTGACTTAGGCCCCAACGACTGCTTCTTTCCCTACAAACCCTTCAGGGCTGTTAAGACCAGCAGATGGGGCCCTCTTGGGAGTTCCACCTCCCTCAGAAGTTTGGGGTGGCTTTCCACATGGAAAAATAATGAAATCTCATTATTGAATAAGAATAAGAATAATACTGTAATTAGTTTTGTGTGTGTGTGTGTGTGGATCAGGGAAGGGCATTCTCTGTGGCAGCCCCAAGTTGTTGAACTTCCTCCCCTGGCTTCTCCACAATTCAGCTCCTGGCAAATGCTGCAGACACACTTTTTTTACCCTGGGCTTTGCCTCATGAGATAGATGTGTGTTCCCAGGGTCCACCCTAGTCCTGTAATTTTAATTGCTTTAACTGTTGTTTATTTGGAATTTTAAATACTGTAGTTGTCATTTGCCCTGGGATCTGCTGGTGAAGGGCAGGGAATAAATTTAGTAACAATCATGATGTTTAATCACGATCAAGATGCAGAAGGCCATAAAAAAAGGTCTCGCTTGAGACTAAGCCTGTGTGCAATTGGAGGAACTCGTGGATTTGGTGTTGGTTTTCTTCATACAGTGGTCTTCTGCTAAGGAAGAAATAGGCCTTCTCCGACAGGAATAGGCTTTCTGCTAGTGGAAAGACACTTTTAGAATCCAACTCAATACATATGTAATGTGAAAATAGGGATTCCAGACATTCTTGACTTTTTAATGTTTTGTATCCAAATGATTTGTTGCTTCTACTCCAGCCTGCCCTACAGCGTCCCCTCCAGCCTGCTCCACAGCTCCGCCTTTGTCCACACACCAGTGCAAGAAACCTTCACGCAGGGCTGCTTATCATCCCTTTGATTTCACCTCGGACGAGCTGGACCCTGCCTATGAGTGGCCAAGGGAATCTTCTGCAAGGAAAAGTAAGACGCATGGAGGAGCTGACTAATAATGTTTGTATGCTCTTTGGAAGGGACCCTGGTGTGTGAGCATGGAAAAATAGGAGGTCTAAAACGTGTGGTTTTTATGCTGGAATGGGAGAGGTGGCGAGGGTAAGAAAAGAAAACTGGTCTGTTTGAGGAGGTGTGGCCTACTGCTACACATTCAAGGGAATGAAGTGGGGGAATGGACTTCATCAGATTACAGGAGGGTGGGGTTGGTTATCCAATTTTGCATACTTATCCTTTAAAAAACACCCACCCATCCCAGGAAATAGAACGCATAGGCACTTGCTGTGTGCCCTTTCCAGCTATGCTGAATTTATCATCATGGATAAATCTTAACATGGGGAAACTTTCAAAAATGTGATGGTTTACTTGCAGTGCGAAGAGGTACACTTTGTCCTCCCTGTTCAGTACACTCATCACCTCGTTCTGTGTCGAGCAGGCTGGTCATACCTTCCCCACCTTCAGCAGGTGTGCAGCAGGAAGAAAATTATCCAGCTTTCTGAAGAATACCCTCATCCTAATGAAGCCTGTATCAGTTTAATTTCTGATTGGAGGTTCTGTAAAGACTTCCTTAACTGAAGGGAGGCCTTCAGCAGTTGCAATGGGAACTGAAGCCTAATGAGGCTAAGGGAAAAGAAATACTATAAAAGTTAGGAGTCCTGTGACTTTGATAGTTTGTAGTATAGTCGAGAAATAAGAGGAATTTGGCATGAAGAGCACAAAAACTTGTGTTGCAAGTAAAGCACTGGTTCCACAATTAGCACCCACTGACAAATGGACTAGCTGTTCCAGGTAATTGAGATCCATTCCAAACAACACTAAAAAGTAGGGCTGTGGGGCCACTCTGTCCAAATTCTAGATCCTGAGCCAAATTGGGCTGATGGGCTGGAGCAGCTTGAGGCATCCCCAGGTCCACCCAAAGTGATCTAGAGCTGTCCAAAGGGGTGGTAATCGGGTGGCAAGGAGTAGGATGGTGGAGAAGAAGCAAATGCAGACAGCCTGTCTGTCTTCCCCTGCCCTTGGACCACATATAAAATAGGGTTTAAATCCATAATTAAACAATGTGCTAGAGTCCCAGTCTTGGGCCCAGATCCAGGTCAAGTCTGCCCCAGGACAGATCTGGAACACTGGATAGGAGGGTGCATGCACAGTCCTACTTAAAAGCCTTTTCATAATCGAGGCCTCTTTGTATCGTTCAGGTGGTGCGGATGTGACCCCTCTCCTCCGAAGCACTCTGGGCCAGTTTCCTTTAGGCTTGCGTCTGGATAAGCTGGAGGCCCTGGTGTGGAAGGAGCACAAGGTCAAGCTGTGGAAACTCTGTTTGGAGCGAGGCTACAGTGACAGCCTGAAGTTCTTGCAGGTGGTACCTGGGATCAGGCTCAAACCCTCAGGCAAAGGGACTTTCCGGTGCCTTGTGCAGTTGGACCCAGGTGAGTGTTTCTCTCCTCCAGCCTGACCGTGTGTTCTCTCAGGAGAGCTACAGGACCCACAGCCTGGCAACCTTTGGCCTTAATTTTATGCTTTTCTAGGTCATTGAAGGTTTGTATCTGATCTCCAAGAAGCAACTTGCAAATAATCTACAGGCCTAATTTTATTCAGAGGTTGTCAGTGCAACACCTGCTCGCCCCATGGTGCCTGCCATAGCATCATACGGTTCCTGCAAAATGTCTCAGTAAATATCATCTCACAAAGTGTCTCAGTAAATATCACCTCAAAAATCCATAATGCATGAGAGACTGATTGCTGTACCTGCTCATTTCCTGTTTGCAATGGCTTTGTTGCTCTCTTACTTCGAACACATCCCCTTAAATGTGCCCATATTTTTCGGGATGCCAGGATTGGACACCCTCCTTCCCATCCCTTCTGAGCAGAGGAGAGATTCAGCGAGCTTTTCACTGTGAGTTGTATGGCAGCGGCTGATACACGTTCTTTTGTGAGGCATGCCCACTGCTTTTTGTGATCTGGGCTCATTTAATGCTCCTTTAGATGTGGCATCCCTTTCATGTTATACCACGCCGTGACAGCACTTCCTCATAATTCCACATGTGGCCACTGGCCCTAAAAGGTTGGTGATTCCTGTTAGTCTGACTGATTTAAAGGGATCTGGGTGAGAAGCAGTGGGTGGAGCACATGCTCTAAACGAAGAGGGTCCTGTGATCAGTTCCCCAATATTTCTAGCACAAAGGAATCAGATAGCAACTGATGGCAAAGGCCTCTGCCTGAGATGTGGAAAGGCCACTGCAGGCAGTGTAGACAATAAAAGGCCTGTAGTCTGACCTGGTATAAGGATGCCTTCTTCTTTTGTTTGGTTTTTTAACCCTCCTTTTGAACAGCAGGAATAAACAAACCCCAATATTTAAAAGCCCTCCCAGTCCCCAAGATTAAGAGTACTCTGTACCATGCCTCACTCCACTTGCTTTTCAAAAGTCTTGCTTTTATATCCGGCCTTTAGTACAGAATGGAGCTCAAAGTGGTTTGTGTGGGGTTTCAAAATGGTCTCCCATCCAGGCACTCCCGAGACCAAGATCTGCTTAGTTCCAGAAAAGCTGCTGTTGATGCCGTCTGGAGGTGGCAATATCCTTCTGCTCAGCTTTTGTACACCTCCAGGCCACTTCTCTCTGCTGGTTTCTCCACTCTGCTTTTCCCATGTTGCTTTAGTCTTCAGTAACTCTCAGTCCCAGTGGGTTTGCACCACCCATTTTGGGGAAACCCCTGAGGCTTAACTGTACGTGGGCAGGAATGCATTTTATTCCACTGGGTGTTATTGTTGCAAAGGCTGACTTTAAACAAAAAAAAAGAGCTTGATGCTTAGTGAAATCTCCAAAGATACTGGCTGTGTACATGCTATATACATTTAAAGTGCATTTCAAAGCACATTCTTTCCCTCAAATAATTCTGGGCACGGTAGTTCTCTAAGGGTTGCTGGGAATTGTAACTCAGAGGGGCAAACTAGAGTGCACAGAATTATTCGAGGGAAAGAATGTGTGCTTTAAACATTTAGTGTGTGCATAGTTGTCAGGGGGCAAGGCTTCACTGTCCTCCAAAGGAAGCTGCCTTAAACAGAGCCAAACCATCCAGCTTAGCATTACCTGCACTGACTAGCAGTTGTTGTCCATGTTTCAGTCGGGACATTCCCAGCCCTACTTGGTGTTGACTTCTAGAACTTCCACCTCAAGGTTGGCCTTGTTTGCTGCATGGCTCTCGGATGAGCTGGCAATGTTTTGAGAGTTACAGTTGCACAGAAGGAGGTGACAGAATTCTGGTTATTCTTCTCGATGTAGTTAAGCTAGCACCAGAGGGAGAAATTGTGTATATACATATATACACAAACATGACTTTTTTAAAAAAAAATGCAAGGGGAGCGTTGGAATTTGGTCCTCCCCCACCTGCAGTCTGAACTGGTGTAGTCCAGAAAATTATACCATTTCATTTTGTGTTTTATAGAAGAATGGCTGTTCTGGTTTAAAGAATATAGTGCATCCTCAAAGAGGAATGGTTGCAACACAGCATCACAGCACACATTTTACATGCAGAAGGTCTCAGGTAGACAATCCTGGTCTAGATGGGTATAAAAAGCAGCTTCCTATGCAGATGGATCACTAGTCTGAAGGTAGCTTCCTATCTTTGGATTTCTGCTTTATGGCCCTTGGATATCTTAAGTGTTTTGTCTTCTGCCCCTCCCTTTTATAGCTGGCCCTTATCGTTTGTCCTATCAGCCTGCAAACACAGCAAGCCAGAAACTGTGTGGCACTGCAGGAACTGTAACGAGTTCTGCTTTGCCTTTGCAAGGATCCTGATGCCGTGAAAGAAATTGGATTCCAGCATCAGGTAGACTTTGTTGAACTGTGCTGGTTTAATTATAACAAGCTTCTCCCCCCCCAAAAAAAGTGATTGCATTGGGTGCCCTGCATTACTACCTTGATTCGTCAGACTTGAGAGTTGTTGGTCTTGAAAAGAGGTGCCTTTAGGGATCAAACCTCTAGAGGGAGCAACTTCCATATTTTTGTTTGTAACCCCCCCCCCCCTCACCATTTTTGTGGCATGTTAATAACCTAGCACTTTTATGCCTGGTGTTAATAGCTAATGGAGGAAATTACTTAAAGGAGCTTTGGAAATGGATTCCCAGCACTGCAGCACACCAAGCGTTTATTTAACAGTAAGGGAAAGGAAGACAACTTGAACTGTGGAAGCCTGTGTAATTTGTGTGTATCCTTTGCGCTACTTTGTAAGGAACACTTAGTATGCGGCCGGTGGGCATCTTCCCTCGGGGCTATTGCCTTTATCAAAAGGGTGGGGGAAGATAGTGTCTCTGATTAGTGATGCAATCATTGGTACTAGCCAATAGATTTGTGCAGCCACAGTCTGAACTGCACTAAATACTTGAATTGGTGCAGTGATGGGATGGGGTGGACGTGTTGCATGATAAAATATCCTGCATCTTAAGTGCTGGAGAACTGCTTTCCCTGTAATGCAGACATTTCTTTGAAAGAAGGCTTCTGAAATCCTAGGCCTGGGCCACACTGCCGCAAAAAATGTGGACTTGTACCTGCCTGTCTCCCCAATAATGGGAGGGGCATCCAGATGAGACCCTTCCCATCCCAGTGTTGTCTTAGAGGGGAGACAAGCAGGAAGGGTTTTTAGTTGTTCCTTGGAAAGTCCAAAACAGCCAGGATCAAAAAACTCTGCATTTGAAGGGGGAAGGATATAGGACAGCATCATGTGGGAGGTTCTCCATTAGTAGGGAGATGGGTGCAAGTCCAGTTTAAACAAATCCTGAGATTCTTATTGGCTGACAAATATGAAGCTGGGGGTTCTACCTGCAGGATACAAGATCTAGGCCCTCAAAGGACTCGCCTGCTTTTAAAAGGGGCGCAAGAGCGAATATTTTGCTGCCTCAAGCTGCAATTCCACTATCGGCATAGACGAAGCAACTGGAGAATCTGCACCTTGCTGGAATTTTCCCTTCTCCACAACAACTGAAGAGATGAGAGCTCTCTTGAATCTGGATCCTAGCAACCATAATTCACTTCAATCCATGCTGATAAATTGTTCTATGATGCAACAGTATGTTATTTTTTCCTTTGTCAATGAGTCTCAGGCATCTCTTCCCACTTGCTTTAGGACACTGCAGTGGCAGGAACACTGGAGCCTTTGAACAAAGGGGTAATAGTCACAGATGGACCGGCCTTCAATAAATCATCTGGGTTGTGCCTGTCCTCCCTTTTTGTAGCTTAGGTTCAGGCACGTATGAATCTCTTTCCAGTTCCCTCTTTTAATTTCCATTTCCTTTTTCTAGATCCAATGAGGGAAGGATTTCCCTGCCTTACTTTACTTTACAGAAGATGTCTTTTGCATGCTGTTTATCATCTGCCCTAGGTCAAAACCTCTGGGTGTGTATAAACCTTGGAACAGCCACTCTTCCTTTCTAAATTCTTCCCTTTACTAAACCAGTGGGTTCAGTGCAATTAGTCTAATCCAGGCATCCCCAAACTGCAGCCCTCCAGATGTTTTGGCCTACAACTCCCATTATCCCTAGCTAACAGGACCAGTGTTCAGGGAAGATGGGAATTGTAGTCCAAAACATCTGGAGGGCCGAAGTTTGGGGATGCCTGGTCTAATCTCTTAAACGTCAAAGCATCTTCTGCAGGCTGCTTTGATCCAGTGCCGAAATACTGTATTTTGATCGTGGAGGGAGATTTTTTGTAATACAACCTAGTGTCTATGGTTCAATTTAAGAAAGAAAGAAAACACAGCATGAACCGTTCCGTATGAATGGCTTCTATTTTTACAAACATTGATTTGAGGGCTGGGGAAATGTAATTCCAGTTTTCTGCTAGTATAATCCTTTATATATTATTTAGTATCTCAGTAGCTGCACCCAGCATCCCTTGAGCAGCTCATCAGTGTTAAGTTTACAAACCTCCTGCTTGTTCCCAGTTCATCCTACACAAACTTGCTCTAGTGTAGTTGCATTGAAGGGAAAGTGTTTGGCTTCCCTCATTGGCAGACGAAACTTAAAATCTCACTAAAACATGCTTGTCACAGTTCAGGATCTCATTCTGCAGTTCACTGGGGTGGGTGTTCATCAGATAGAAAAGTCTCCCAGTATATTTTATTAAAAGCTAGAAACCACGGTCTTATAGCCATCCCTCATTATTCTGTCCTGTCGCATGAATAATCTCTCTATAAACTGTTGTTCCTCTAGGAAATATTCCAGTCTGTTCCAGTTTATCCTCCCAGTGTTTTTTTCCCTGCCTTGAGATTTTCAGAGAGGTTTCAGTATCGTAGCTGATGACTGTACTGGAGTTGTCCTGAGTGTGGCCAAGCCCGGGATAGACCTGTGCTGGCAGGATTATGATACAGCTGTCCTTGTAGTCTTCCTAGAGGCAAGTAGCCAGAGGAAGGGGTCATACGCCCAGGTGCCAGGTAAACGGGCATCCTTGGTTCTTCTGGGGCATAGCCAGTCCCTCGCTGTTTCATCAGCTCTCTTGCTGGTGTGTCCTGGTAACCCCATTTCTGGAAAGGTTGGAAAAAACAACACCTCAGACTTAAGAACCAGTGTGATGTTGTATGCACAAGCTCATGTACAAGTAAAATAGGTAGTACCTGCCATGCATTGTAGAACTCCTCTTCAGACATAGATTTTTAGTTCTTATTGTTAAGAGAACCTGGGTCTGCAACATGGCCTAGGTTTTTTTCATGTTGCTCTCCACAACCATCAAAAATATACTTGCTGATAAAAATGAAATGATCATCTCAGCAACCCACATGAATTACAACCAGGTCTCGCCAAGGACTCCCTCCACCCCCATGTCTGTTCTGAACTATGTGAAGTAGTAGAAACATGCAGCTTCTGAGCATGTACAAAGTCATTTCTCCCACTACCATCTGCATCTACAGATCCTAGTTAAGGGGCAGGGCTTCTGCTTCACCCTGTTCGGCTTCCAGGTATGGTTAAATCCTAACTCTTCTCTACTTAGAAATCTAATCACTGTCTATGAGAATCCTGCATTTGAGGCAGAGTTCTAACATTTATGGTGTTGATGTTCCTAGATTCCCTGTGGGGACTGCTAGGCTCAATAGCTGCAGGAAAGAGGAAGCGAATTTGTGGTAGACGAGGAAGCCAGGGGGAATGAGGAGGCTAAATTCGTAGTTTCAATATGGTTATGCTCCTTTCATGATTCTCTCTCCAAAGCAGCATTTAATATTAAAGCTATTAACGTTACAAGATGTAACATTATAAAAGCATAACCTCAAACATACTAGTGCACCTAAAAGAACCATATCTACAAATAATGTGAAGTTCAAGTGGAGGAGAGCAACTTCTTTTTTTTTCCCAGACAAGGTGGCTGTGCCTTAACAGTTCCTGGCACAAGGCATGGGGAAAGCCTTACCAGTTCAATGGCTGGCTGCCTTGCATAAAAACATTCAGGAGGGAGGAACCTAGCTGATAAGTACAGAGAGACCGTCATGCTTCTAAGGCTCGTCATTCTAGAGTTCTCCCTCCCTATCATAGGTGTAGCCTTGATCAATATTGACCGAAGGTGCTGTCTACAGCAGTTCACCCAAGCTCAAGGCCAAAGGAGGCAGAGTTTATATCAATCCAATTTGTCAAAAAAAAACTCCAGAGGTAGGCCTAATGCTTCCCCGAATCTTCTGCTCCAGGACCTGCCTCCTGTTGTGTGCCCAGCTGTTGCCAGTGTCAACCAGGCACCCTATGAAAACAGGGACATAGGAGTTGAGGTCTGGGTACCACCAGCAGGGTCTGCTCAACACAATTTAGTACTCAAGGCAGAAAATACCCATGATTCCCATTACCCATTGCTCTCATTATGGAGTATAATCTGTCATCCTATAATAACCAGGCATTTCCTTTTCAGCGAGGTTTGTGGGTCAGATTAGTCTGTTTGCCACTCTTCCTCCTTTAATAGTATCGAGATGATACCTGCCACTTCTCTGGCCACCAGAAAGTGCTAAGAGCTAGTGTTTGGTCTCCGTGTGGGACTGAAATCAAGGTTGCCACATTTTTACCGGGCCAAGCATTGTTAATTAAAGCAACATCACACCTGGTTTCTACCACCTGTTGGTCAGCTGTTAAAGTCACGAAGTCTGTCAGATAAAACAGCTGCCCTTCCTGGGGCCTGGAGTTGTGGTGCAGAGGTTGAGCTATGATTTGGGAAGCCCCCACTTTCCAATATGGCCTCATCAAATGGCTCTGGCCAAACCCCACTCAATCTAAGGATGCTACTGGCCCATCATTTCAGGGCCATTGTAATGATTACAGAAATGTCTGTGACATGCTTTGAACACTTGGAAATGCTATAATGCTAAGGACAAAGTCCCATCTCAGCCAGAGGCTTGGGGAAGTCATAACCTTTTAGGGCCGTTTTCAAGCACCCTGGCTCTGTCCTTCCACAATCACCAAGTACGGTACCTACTGGGTCGCTGGCCTCTTCAGAAACTTAATTTTGGTTAGGAAGTGGGGACATATATAATTTATTTTTCTGTGGCAAAGAAAAATGTTGTCAGAACACCTCAGGGGTGTTCTGACAACATGAAAATGCTCTCATGTAGGGGAATTGATATCCTCCCTATCCTGTAAATGAAATGACTGGGTTTGCTTTGTTTTAAGGGAACAGTATTATTTATAATTTTTCAACCTTATTTGGTACCTTTAAATTTATATATTCAACACTCCTTTGGAAATCAAAATATTGATACTGCCCAGCCATGGGAAGCTTGGGGGGGGGTATTGCAGGGTGGGACAGAACAAGTTGGTTCCCACACTAACAAGGACTCAAGATCAGGAACTGGTTTCTGTAGGAACTAGAATGTCTGAGGGAATGTTGAGTGCTGGAATTGATGGAGAACAAAACATCTGGAATTGATGGAGAACAAAAACTTTTTTTTTGTTTTAAAACCATCCAGACTTAATGGGGAAAACAGTGTTCGAGTCCCCAAAGGGACTAGAAGCAATCATCACGGCTTTTTTCAGGGCGTGGATTTACAGAAATGTACACTTTGACCTCCTGCAGCACAAACCAGGATCAGAGAATATTGAATTCTTTTGTTCCCATGGAAACCTAAATTACTACCGAAATGTTGATTCGCAAGGGAGTCGGAGTTTAGACTGCAAAGCAAAAGGAATGTCTTGAAAAGCAAATGTGTTTTCTCTCACAGAAAGAAACACTGCGGAGGGAAAACCAAATTTCCCTCTGGAAATTGATTCCTGCATCTTTCCACAGTGGCTGATAACATGAGGGACGGGTGTCTGGGTTTTGTTGTGTTGGCCCTGAGTGAAAGTCTTGCAGGCAGACCTGCAAGCATATAATTGTCTGGTGCGGGTGGGGGTTGCAGAGACAAATGGGCAGGTAAGAGAAAGGTGCTTAATCCTTCCCCCCCCCACAACCCCTCCCCCAGGTTATTCCCCCCTCCCCACAGCTGCGTTTATCCCCAAACTTAGAATAGATCTGGAGAAAACAGGAAGAAGAGACTCAGGATAATCAACAAGGTAGGGGGGAAAGGGCTAAGTTCCCCTGGCACCAACCCCACCAAGTCGCTCCCCCAGAGATGCCTCTCTGCCATGTAATGCTGCTGTAGACACAAACATGCATTTAGAGGGCCAGCTAGAACGAAGACCATAGCAGCTATTGTATGTACTGCCCTCTTGTTCCTGCTGCTGAGAGCCAGTCACTGGCCAGGCTGGGTTCTGAAAGGAATGTGAATGTTACTCACAGTAAAAAGTCATGAAATGCATGTGGCAACAGAGAAGTTTGTTACGACATCTAAAAATAGGTCTGCCGGAAAAAAGGATCTGGCTGAAATGGACTTGGGCTGCCACCAGCCTCATTGCCCTCTTGTATTCCCCCCCCCTTTCTTGTCAAGCAACATGCAAGAGGGATCAAGCACCTGCCTAATTACTGTGGCTTCTTACCCAACGCTGCTTTAGGAGTAGATCTGCTTACAAGGAAGAGCTCCAGTCTCTTAATCTGAAAGATGGGGGGGGGGGGGCAACTCAAGGCAATCCCTTTTTGAGTAGGCATACAAGCCTACCAGTGTGGTATAGTGGTTAAAGTGTTGGACTAGGACCTGGGAGACTAGAGTTCACTTGGCTGTGAAGCTCACTTGGGCGACCTTGGGCTGGTCACTGCCTCTCAGCCTAAGTTACCCTTTGAAAAAGAAGTGGGATATAAATGCAGTTTATAAACAATACTACTTGATGTGTTAGTCTGGGATACCTACTTGTGAATCGCATGCCAGCCCTCTTGTTTCAAGTGCCACCTAGGCAAGGCAGATTTTTATTAGGGGGGTGGGGGGGCGGGGGGCACAAAGCCTGTCCAGCCATCAAGAGGACAGGTGGTGGAGAATGTACAGCACAATGCAATAATACTGCACTGTGGGGCCTTAAGCAATGACAGTGCCTGCTATCAAATGTGGACTACACTTCAGATATCTCTTGGGACACAGAACGGGAAAGATGGTGTAGTTGAGAATCAGGTATACTGTGGGATGGAGACTGGGTTCTTAGGAAAGGAACTTGGAAATAATCGGTTTGGAGCATATGTACTAAATGGGGCTGTGCAGTGTTCAGTTTCTAAGATGAGAAGGCTCAAGTGTGGAAAGCCTTGACCCCTAATCTTACACAAAGGAAGGCTGGCTGATGATATGCAATGATAAAATAAACACACTCTGCACATGCCTAGAAACACCCTCTTCTTATTCAAAGGTTCTAGGATACACTTCTGGTGTTTTTATTTTAAGAGGGTCCCCAGGATCCTTTCCTCTAATGCACAGGACATCCACTTCCCAAAGAACCCTAATCTCCTGTCTTGTTTCTGTCTTGTTTCCAGTGGAGAAATGGTGTGGTGAAGCGGACAGAGGATCGGACAGAGAGACCTGGCTTCAAATCCCCAGTCAGCTATGAGGCCCCTCTCACATGGCTACAGTGCTCTGTTTATAATGTTTGATGCTTATATATTCTGTAAGCCGCCCAGAGCGGCTGGGGAAACCTAGCCAGATGGGCAGGGTATAAATAATAAAATTGTTGTTGTAGTAGTTGTTGCTGCTGTTACCATAGAGACAAATGGGTGGCCCTTTTCTGTGTATGAGAGAGCGGTTGTTGTTGTGTGGTTGGGCTGATGCTAGGAGCTGGGAATACAGACACAAGACTGCTCTATGCTGGGCTTGGTTTCCCTACTAACCTAAAGGAGAAGCAGGATCTGTTGGAGTGTGGGTTCTGAGAGCCCCTCCATCCTTTGCTCAGGTTCTATATATGTGTAAATAAAACCACATATCCTAAAGACACCATAGTCTCTCCCAACCTCCATTCAAAGGAAACTGAAGCCTGGGGAAAGCGCTTGCAGCCCGCGGAGTTTCTTGCCACTGGCCAATTGGGGTAGCGTGTAACAGTATAATGGACAGCTTTATAGAATTGGCAGGGTTTCCCTCCCAAGATATGTGGCCACTCTAGAATGTACCAGGTCCTAGAGTTGGAAAATATAGGTGGTGCTTACCTTAGCTTCTTCTGCTGAGTCTATTCCATTCCATCCCCTTCCTGTTGTGCTGGTTCCGGAGAGCTGGCTGAGGTCCCACAGGGACTTACTAGCGCGAGCCCCTGTGGTCTTGGCTGCTGAAAGCCGAGTCCGCTGTACGCTCCTAAATATATCGCTAAGAGCATTCTGCCCATCGGGGGATCCGTGCAAGCCCCCTCCTGAAAGGTCTGTGCCACGCCATGCTGCCAGTCTGTTTCGAATAGACACCTCTGGGGGTGGGGTGGGTAGCACAGGGTCTTCCGCCGTAGCAGGGGAGGCTAATACTAACTCCCACTCTCCAGCATGGCTCTTGGCCACGGGTTGAGGGGCCACAGAGCGTCGCTCTGCAATGCGGTTGGACAGCTGCACCCCATCCAGGACACTGACGTACGGAGTGATATCTGGCCCATTGGTACTTGGTAATGGAACCAGGCTCGAAGCAGGCTGGAGTCTAGGTGAAATTTCTAGGGCTGGCAGGGGACCAGAGGCAGCATATAAGATGCGGAACTCCCGGTCAAATGCCCCTGTCACTTCTCCTGTAAGCTGAGTGACCAGCTGGCGGTTCAAGCGAGCGTCTGTCCACGTGAAGCTGTTGAGAAGAAAGGAGTTTGGGGGTGGGGGGGGAGAGATGGGAAAGGGGTTTTAGCCATGGATCATGTGCAGTGTTAGAAACTGAGATATGAAAGCTTGGAGCTAAATGGCCCCTTAAAACTAGGTTATGGGCACAACAATGGAATGTCTAGGAGCCCCTTTTTATAACAAGAATACTAAGCTGAAAATGAATGAACAGCTAAAATATGTTCATTTTTCACATGCTCCAGTCCTTCCCCTGCCCACCCCTCTAATATTCTTAAGAGGGTCTTTTCTCCAGTCTTTAGAGAGTAGCTGGAAGTGGAGAGGCAGAAAAAGGTTCTCCTTTCCTTCCACTTGGCAGTTTTAATTTGAAATCTTAGGTGCAGAAATTGCTCACGCTAATGTAATTCCCTGTCACAAAATGCGCCTAGAACGGGAGTTTCAAACACTGATCATGTACATTTTGGGCAACTACCTTCTCTTTGTGTGGAATCATGAATACAGTATAAGAAAATCCAAAAAGCCAAGATTCCAATGACACAATAATGGACAAGCCATGCTTACTTTGTATTCATGTGGAGCTCAACAGTGACATTTCTAGGTCCTTGAAAGACCTGGGAAACAGGTCTCTGATGCAAATTTGCGTGTGCTAATTTATATATGGTAATTTAGGCTGTCTTTGAGAGGGAGAAAAACACGCTCTGGCTGTCTGAGCTATGGGCTAGCAACATGATTTTCTGGCCTCAGTGCGTGCACTGAATGCTTGGCCTTACCTGCAATCTATTGGCAAGAGGGTTGCTTCTGTATGTACAGTGGTACCTCGGGTTGAGTACACAATCTGTTCCGGGGTGCCGTTCGCACCCCAAAAAGTACTCAACCTGAGCAGCGCTTTAGCGCATGTGCGAAGCACTGATAGAGCGCTTCTGCGTATGTGCGCACGGCGGAACCCAGAAGTAAACACTTAACTTGAAAGTACGCAACCCGCAGCGAATGCAACCCGAGGTATGACTCTACTGCAACTAAAATGAATGCCTCTGGGCAAATCAAGAGGGCAGGTAGAAAGGGGAATGGGCCAGGAAAGCCAGACCTCAGCACAAGAGACTTGCGGCTTGGACAGACCCCTGGGGCTACTTGAGTTCAGTCTGGAAGCTAGGGTGGCTCTGTGCCCTGCTGTGTACAGAGGAGAGTCCCCTGCTTGAAATGCTGTCTGATGCAAGTCTGGTTTAAGAAGAAAGAACCATAAGAAGGGAGAGCATGAGGGGCCTTGGAGTTTTTCATCCACAGTTAGCAACCCTGCTCAGTCCCTACTACAAGGAGATGTGTTGTACAGTGGTACCTTGGTTTAAGAACAGCTTACGGTAGTTTATGAACAACTTGGATTAAGAATGCTGCAAACCCGGAAGTAGGTGTTTTAGTTTGTGAACTTGAAAGCAGATTGAAAGCAGAACGTGTTCTGCTTCCTTTTGAGAGTGTTCCATAGTACCCCGCTGCTATGGGAAAACACACCTTGGTTTAAGAATGCTTTGGTTTAAGAATGGACTTCAGAACAGATTGAGTTCGTAAACCAAGGTACCACTGTATTTTTGTCTTAATTATGGTAATTATTTCTAAATTTGCATCTAAATTTATACATTTGCATATGATATGCTTTCTTTTTTAGTGTTGCATTTTCTCTTTTTTTGGTGACATGTGACCAAACTAGAGGTGCCCTAAGGGCAAATCTACATCTCAGGATTTCTCAGTTTCATGCCAGTTTAACTCTCATAGCTTGCCCCACAGAATTCCGGGTATTGTAGTTTGAAGGTGCCGAAAATCTCCACCCCAATGCCTTACAGTTCCTCAAGGAGAACTAATGACTGTTCAGCCAGTTGAAGTTTGTAGTGAAGATAATCTGGATGTTGGCCACTTTTATATGTGGGGCAAACAGATCAATGGGGCAGGGCTGTTTGATACTGTAGCATGCTTAAAAACCCTGTAGAAAGTACACAGGCCAATTATTTTACTGTGTTCCATGCAGCCACCTGGGAATGTGTAGTACCGGGATGTTGGCAAAAGTTGCCCGATAGCTGACTGGATTCAAGAGGTGCTTGACTTTGCACATGCCTGTCATCGCCCTGTAGCAAATTTATGAAGCGAAAGGTCTTTTGTATCTAGGCCCAGAACACTTGCAAGGGATAGGAAGATGCTAGCACCTCCCCTGACACCACTCTATAACGTGAGAAAACAGTTTCTGGCCTGTACCAGCAACCTCAGAATTGAAAGCTCTCCAATATACCGTATATATAATAAAACTGCAACGGGACATGAAAAGTATGTCTTCACCCAATGCACAATTAATTTGTAGAATTCAGTGCCATTCAGTGATGGCTATTAGCTCAGATGGCTTTAAAACAAAGCACAGCCCTGTGGCCCTCCAGATATTGTTGGACTCAAAGTCCCATCAGCCTCAGCCCAAATGGCCAATGGTCCAGGATGATGGGAACATAGAAAGAGCCAATGGGCCAATGGCCCATCTGGTCCAGCATCCAGTTCTCACTGTGGCCACCCAAAAAATCCAGGAATTGTGGACCAGCAACAGTTTGGAAGGTCACTGCTTCGCCACCCTGCATTTGATAAGTTCATGGAGAAAAAGTCTACCAAAATTATTAGCAGTCATAGCTGAATAGAACCTCCATGTTCAGAGGAAGTATGCCTTTCAATCTGTTTGCGGGGAAACAGGTGAGGTCTGTAGCCTTCATACTGTGTTGCCAGGCTTCCCAGAAGGGTTTGACTTGCCACTGTGGGAAAAGGGATGTGAGATCAGACACACCTTTCGTCTGATCCGGGAAGGCTCTTCTTTGGTCCTTAGGGAGGATTAACTAAAAACCAACCAGGCATCTCATTGTTTATCCAACTCATTGTTAAACTGCCCATGAAATGGGGTGGGGACTCTGCACCTTTTCTGTGTAACTTGATCCTGGCCTTTCACACTTATATTCGCATCTCAAGTAATTTTCCAAAGGGTGTATTGTGTGCAGTGCTCCCTGATGCGCACCCAAAACTTTATCCTCAATTCTGAGGTGTTCATGTGGAGTGGACCCATGTGTGTTACAGGGGCCAACGTAAAATGCAGTTGTGTGTTTTGTGTTTTCTTAGTATAATCCAGTTGTGCCCAGAGATTGAAGGAAATTTCCTTCAGCACAGGTAAAATTTTTGGACGAGAACATTCAATTTATCAGAAACAGCAAGCAGAAGTCCTGTTTGGCCAGCTTCAGTATATCTGTTTGAAGAATGAGGTAGCAAGTGATAGAAAAGTCTTGTGCTTGAAATGCTGTAAAGCAGCTGAGCTGGGTGAACCAATGGGCTGGACGTGTTTATAAGGCAAACTTTTCAATTCATTGCCGTCTCTGCTTCTTAATGTCATTGTCCGTTTTGCCATTTCAGCATATTCCATTAATTTAACTTGCCAATCTTCTTTAGTTTATTGGATATATACAGAAGCATTGTAAACCCGTTAATACATTAGCAGGGTTTTTAAAGTACTTGTAATTTTACAATGAATGGATAATAGTGATTTAAATATGTTATAATACAGTAATGGACATGCAGCATGTTGACAAATAATGGAACCAGGGAAGGGACTAGTTCAGGCATCCCCAAACTTTGGCCGTCCAGATGTTTTGGACTGCAATTCCCATCTTCCCCGACCACTGGTCCTGTTAGCTAGGGATCATGGGAGTTGTAGCCCAAAACATCTGGAGGGCCGCAGTTTGGGGATGCCTGGACTAGAGGGAAGTCAATTTGTTTTGCTTTGTTTTCGTATTGTTGTTTTTGTATTTTTATTTTTGGGAAACGGCAAGCTTTTCACTGTTGTCTTGCCATCTGCTCACATAAGAATTAGAGTTGCACACATATATGTCTCTGAGAGACCCTGCCCCATGCGGTACTCCAATCCCATGTATTCTAAAAAGCAAGGGACTTCCTCCTTCTCGTGAGATGTGCAGACGCTCAATCAGACCCTCACGGAAGGCTGCATACAAAGAGGTTCAGAGTGCAGAACTGAACCCAGGGAGGAAGAAGCGTGCAGCTGGTAGGGCAGAGGATAAACCCACCAAGGCAAACTCTGGGAGGCAGAGAATTAGGATTGTTGCAGGCTGCGTGATTCATTGCCATCAAAAAGCGACGAGGAGAAATTGTGCCTGAACTTGGGAGACTGCAGAGGTGGCATCGTTCCACACAGCAATCTGCTGCAGCCACCACAGGGAACAAACTGTGATGTCTTAATGGACACAGAGGACCGAGCCATAAACATGGTACCCTGTTTCTCATATTTTAAGACATACCCATAAAATAAGCCATAGCAGGATTTTTAAGCATTCAATGAATATAAGCCATACCCCGAAAATAAGACATAGTGATAGGCGCAGCAGCAATGCCGGCTGCGGCAGGAGGAGGAGGAAAAAAATAAGACATCCCTTGAAAATAAGCCATAGTGTGTTTTTTTGAGGAAAAAATAAATATAAGACATGTCTTATAATATGAGAAACACGGTATCTACACGTTCAGGATGGATTGTCCTGTGCTAGAGAATCCTCGGGTAACTCTTTTCGGCATCCCAATAGTGCTGCTGAATTATTCGCGTAAGGGAGCAGTGTGAGATATGCCGTTATTTTTCACACAACTGCCTAGATGCAGTCGTTTCTGGGTTGGGACGCACCACCATACCACAGGCAACAAGGAGGACTCCACATTCAAAAGCGTGTGAAGGATTTTATTGCTTGCAAAGTCAGAGGAGACCCAGCACAAGAATGCTGGGGAGGGCAAGGTGGAGGAAGAGAGGGGGGCCTTTCAGGAACTGGGCTGCATTGCACAAATTCCCCTGGCAGCAGTTGGTGACTAAACTGTAGGTTACCCCCATGTGGGCGACAGGTTGCTCTTTGCCACAGTTGATGGAGCGAGTGCAACCCTTGTTTTGGATCAGCGATACACCCAAAGCAGCTCCTTGACCCACAAAGCAGTCTTCATCTTCGGCACAACTCATCTTGGTGGCTGGGCATTTGGTCGAGGCAGTGATGTCACAAAAGTAGCATTCTTTGGAAAATACAGAGGGCAGCACACAGACCAGAAGATATAAAAGGCCCATGTGCATTAGATGCTTCATCACTTGCTGCTTGAGAAAAAGTTCTTTCCTAAGTAACAGAAATGAAGATGCTCGTGACCTTCTAAAATCCTCTCCACCAGCTGATTTATTTTATTTTTCAGCCTCTCTTATTTGTGACTTCAGAGAATTCAGAAGTAGAGTTGTCTTGTTTTATGCTCTCCAGTAAAATGAATAGTCTTGATTTCCTGGTCCCAGAAAAGGGGGGGAAAAAATCTCAACTGGTGGCTGCAGGTTTTCTGAAACGCAGAAACTTGTTTTTTCAACAGGTTGGACCCCAGCTTTCGCTTCTTTCAAAGGAAGCTCTTAACCCGGGTTTCCTCTACCATGTGGTTTTCAAAAAACCAATAGTACTACCCAGCTTGACTTTATTCACCACTAAACCAGATTCCTTACATTTTGTAGACCTGGCTTTTCTTGAGATACAAGAATCTTACATAGAGAAAGGATACTTAGCTTTGGAAATGAGCTAGAATGTCAGATCAGTCTGTGCTTCCCAAGTAGCAGCTTTCTTTCCAGGAGCAAATCACAGAGACAGCTTTAGATCTCCTAGTTCCAGAAATGTAAGTCCTCACTGATGAACTCATAACTCAAAAGTCCTTAGGACTGCCTGGCCTCCAGTGGAGATATTCCATGCCCTGCAGCTTCAAAACAAATATTTTGCTTGATCTGCATGGGGTCCCCAGAAAGTCAGTGTCAGCTGGGTTTCTTGAGCTTCACTAACTCAGTACACAAACCTCCAAAACCAGGTCCTAACTCTTGTGTTTCTCTGTCTATGAAGCTCGTGGTACCAATAAATCACCAGCCCTGCAACTCTGACCCACTCAAGGGATAGAATGAGCCTTGGTCATCAGCCTAGCAGAATTTGATGGCTGCTTAAGCAACAGCATCACAATGGATGTCAAAAGCTCATTGGCAGATTCCATTGAGGACTTCCAGTTTAAGCCTCTTGAGGTCATAGGTGGTGACATCACTTTGATGACGTTACAGAAGGAAGGAGAACAACAACACATTGCGGAAGTATCACCATACACAGAAGACCGGCAGCAGTGTAGGGCAAATGACGTACTGCCTCACCAACCTCATCCTCCCCTCAGCCAGTTCCCTGCTGCCTGCCTGCCTATATACAACAACCCCAGACAACTCCTGACTGTCAGCTTCCTCCTCTTTAGTTTTTATCTAAATTCAGCAAAGCTAGAATCATTTCGCTCTGCTTGTTGCTGGCTCTGCCGCCACCTGCTGTTGGCCTCCTTGCCTTCTGCGCAACCAGCTCCAGTGGGCAGCAGCCACCACTGTTGGGTGGAATCTGGATTATGTCCTTGAGAAATGAGGTACAGTGCCTTAATTCCTGGGCTCTTAGGGTAAATAAGCACCATCTGTGGTTTAGAGCTGAGTGGAATGTGGAAGAAACTAGGAAATGAACCAGTTTCTGCTGAAACTAAAGATTGAACTATGGCTGAGTTGTCACTCTCTAGGAAATCTGCTAATGGATGCCAGTAAGTCCTGGAACCAATTAGGAAGGAGTTCTGTCAAGTAATAATCCCAAATCCCTGGCCAAAATCCAGCTGAATTTCAGCACCGTCACAGGCTCTCTCTGCTGACAACCGAGAACTAAAGCAGAAAAGGCCGTATTTCCAGTCACATCAAAACAAATACTAAAGTTGCACTGAAACAAACAATCACATGATGTAACTTGAAGTCCCTGGGAGAAGGACGCTTTGTTGGTGGCAGGTATTTCGTGCCCCAAGACATGCATCAACCCCTTGTGTGGGAGGTTTGTAGTCACAGAGATCCATCTCCTATATGGGTTGCCATCTTTTCTGCCATGCAAAGAGTTTAACACATTCAACATATGTATGACAGGCAGAAACGGAACAGAGGCAGCGTTCCCCAGCAGTGTGCTGTCAAAAATCATCGCTTGTTGTATTCTTGCCTGTCATGTGGCTTGTTAAAGACACAGAGGCTGCCTCTACAAAAGGTGCTAACTCTAGTTTTCTACCGAGTCTGGCAGTCTTCACTGTGAGTAATTATAGGGGGAGGGCAGGCTGATCAGGAGCTGAGTATATAGCATGAAAATAGAATGAGATGCAATTGTTCCAGGAAAGAAATGGGGGAGGGTGCAACATCCATGCCAGCTCCAGATTTTTAAGGGCCCATGGACAAGCCGTACTCTGTGGGTCCCCTTAACTCGAAAGCCAAAACATGGTCCTGATCAGGCAGCTTCCAGTTTTGGAGTGATACACTCAGAGCAGGTGTAGGAAACCTTTGGCCCTTCACATACAACTCCCATCAGCCTTAGCAAGCATAATCCATGGAGCAGTAGTTCAGGAACTTCCAGAGGGGCAAAGGTTCCTCACTCCAGAGGCATGATGGGGACACTTTCTCCAGTACAGCCACTAAGGCCAAACCACCAGGCACAGGTGCAGGACCTTGCAGCCCCTTCACTTTCCCAAGCAACAGTGCCAAAGTAGCCTTCAAGTCCCCTCCATGCATTTTCTACAGCAGGCTCACTTCTGCAAATGGAGCAAAGCTCTAAACAGTCGCAGCTGCCATCTTTAGCTATTCAGAGTAGGGATGGGTGAATCTGTCAGTCTCTTAGTTTACAACAGTTGTTGTTGATGTTTGTTTTTATTATGTTTATTATAATGTTTATTATTATTAAAGTTCTCATGAAGATTTGTTAGAATTTAAGTGCAAATTTATCCTAATATACACATTTTTGTATGCAATTTTGCCTGATGTACACATTTTTTGCAAAAAAAAAAGGTTTTGCCTAACGTAATGCATTTTTATATCTGATTTCCCCAAATGCCTGCATTTATCTACACACTTTGCAGTACAATATGCAATTTTGTATACATTCAGAGGAGTGTGAATTTTGAAGGCTTGCCTGTGTTTGGTTCACATGTTTTGGAAAGGGCAAATTAGATAACTTTGACTTTCAATGCAAACTGAATCAAATCCCCGCCCCCATCCCTTCTCCAAAGTGCCTCTGTCCCCCTCATGGGTCCAGAGGCACTCTGAGAATTAAAGAGGGCAGGTACGACTCTTTAAAGCTTTGCTCCATTTGCAGCAGCTCACGCACTGCAAAAATGCTCTTTAAAAAGAGGTAAGGAGAACTCCTTACCTGTAGCTGCCAGTGATCACGACTTCCCCGTCAACCAGGACAAATTTCTCCTTCACGGTCCCTGTGACCTGCTTCTGCTGTCTGCTTTGAAAAGTGCAACCCCGGATGACTCGGACTCTCAGATTCTAAAAAGGGGTTGAACAATTATATAGAAAGGGCTACTACATTTGCCCTGCACTACTTCTGGGCAAAAGGAACGCCTGCATGCCACTTACAAAAACCCAACTTGAGTAAGGAACTGGTCCTAGAATTCCCCCCAAACCAATTAAAAAATACCCGCATTGCTGCTGCTTCTTCTTCTTTTGAGGCTGCAATCCTGGACCCAGTTACCTACCTGGACCCAGTTACTTCTGAGTAGACTATACAGGTTTGCACTGTATATCTAAAGCAGACATCCCCAGACTTCGGCCCTCCAGATGTTTTGGACTACAATTCCCATCATCCCTGACCACTGGTCCTCTTAGCTAGGAATCATGGGAGTTGTAGGCCAAAACATCTGGAGGGCCGAAGTCTGGGGGTGCCTGATCTAAAGAGTAATAATAATGGAGGTGTCCCTTCTGATGCACCTCCTTGGGGACCTCATTCAAAAGGCGCCACAAACCAACCTTTGCCCCTATTATTTTAGCAAAGTCTGCAGGTGATTCCTTGTTTTTTGGAAAGCACACAAGGTAAGAGTTGACTGAGATGCAGCTGCCTCTGCCTCTGGGGGTGGAGAGACCTGCACAGAACCAAAGCCCTCCCCATCTCACCTCTGTGTGACGGACATTAAGGCACGTTTTCTCAGCCATGGTGAGGAAGGAGGCAAGATGCTGTCTGCTGAGAATAATGTAGACGGGGACTCGGCGCCTGAGTGCTGCATCATACAGATCTAAGAGGATGTCAGGGTCCGTGAAAACATCCATGGCAATGGCAATCACCTGGAGGACAAACAGTTTGGCTTGTGGGATATATAACTACCGGTAGACAGAAGTCGTGCAATTTTGCTTTCAGAATTAAATATCAACAGTGATGAGCGCCAAGTCAGGTGTGTGTGCATTGTATGCACAGTGACTCGATTTGCATCCTTACTGTTGAATGAGCAAATATATCACTGGCTTTTGTTCTGAGCCTTCCCCCTCCCTCGTGAGCCCCCTCCCCTCTGGTTGCTTGCCGAATAAGGAAATTTGAGATTTCTTTCCAAGGCGGGCTTACAAAGGAAATGGTTAATTCAAGCATCTGGAGTGCAAGTTATGTCCATTTATACTGGTGTTGCAACCCTTAAGTCAGGCATCCCCAAACTTCGGCCCTCCAGATGTTTTGGACTACAATTCCCATCTTCCCCGACCACTGGTCCTGTTAGCTAGGGATCATGGGAGTTGTAGGCCAAAACATCTGGAGGGCTGCAGTTTGGGGATGCCTGCCTTAAGTGATTGATCGATCAGATGTATACATTAGAAAACATTCCCCTCTTCACTCTCACACAGGAGAGAATACCTCTTTTAAGACAGTGCCTGCTGCAACCTATATGTGCATTGTCTAAAACGGTGTTGGGGAATCTGGCCCTTCAGGTGTTTTTCAACTCCAGTTTCCATCAGCCCAAGCCAACATGGCTAAGGACCAGGGCTGATGGGAGTTGTGGTCCATTACCATCTGGAGGTCAACAGGTTCCCCATCTTGAATCTAAAAACAAAAATATAGTTTCTTTCACTAAAGTGCCATTTTAACCTTGTACAAATTTGTATAGATTTGATTTTTGTATTTAATTTAATGAGATTTCTTTATTTGGGTGGTAGTATGTTGGTACTGAAATTGATACCGTGTGTGTGTGTGTGTACAGCTGAAAAGCAATACTTTGAGATTTGGATTGGGGACATAAAGATAGACATCAATATAATATTAAGATGGACTGCATGTTTGCTTCTGACCTCTGTCCTACTTGCTGAACCTGTAAATCTGTAAATACACCAGTACAGAGCACCATAAATCTCCCATCCTCTCACTTCCAAGGAAATTGATTAGGGTAAAAATGCTCTGAATTTCCCTCCACTTTGCGAAGGGGGAAACACAGACATAGGAATTACGACAAGAAATAAATAAAACCCTGCACAGACAAAAATGGCTCCCAACATGTTTTGAGGAAACTCTTTAGAAGTGGAGTGGAGTGGAATTTAGAGCAAAATCCTGTATGTGTCTGTTTGGAAAGTAAGTCCACCAAGTTCAGTACTGCTTATTCCCAGGTTAGTGATTATAGAATCACAGTCTGCACCTGCTCAATTGAGCTGCAGCAGAAAAGTTCTCCCAAGTGGTGGTGTTTTAATTTAATTTCACGAAGATAGAGCTTCCTTGAAGCACACTGGGAACCAATACTATTTGTGCCATTGTTTTTGATCCCTTTTTATTGTGGATCACAAATCACACTCACAATAGAGGGGGGGCAGTTTTGAGAGAGAGGAGAGATAAAAAGAGAAAGAGAGCGGGGATTGTTGTGGAGTAAATTATGTGGAAATGTATGTTTTAGAAATGCACCTTTGGCTAATGTGGCTATTCTCCTCCTATCCACAACATTTAGAACAGGCATCCCCAAACTGCGGCCCTCCAGATGTTTTGGCCTACAACTCCCATGATGGCTAGCTAACAGGACCAGTGTTCGGGGAAGATGGGAATTGTAGTCCAAAACATCTGGAGGGCCAAAGTTTGGGGATGCCTGATTTAGAATGATGCTTGCTACCTGTCCTCAGTACCTTGTTGGCTTGCTGGATGTATCTTCGCACCAGCTCCTTGATGTGTGGCGCTCCCTCTCCTGGTGGGTGGGTATAGACCTCCACACGAGTAATCCCTTTCCAAACGCTGTTCTCCGGCCACCCTAGCTCCAGCTCTGGAGTAGGCTCGTCCGAACGTCCAGGCCAGTAGCTGAGGCTTGATCCCTTGCCCCCGTGGCCACCATTGCCAGTTCCACCTGGCGAGGGAGCCCGCGAGTCTTCTGCAGCTGCCTTCAGTTCTTGCAGCTCTCCATCTGACAGAAAGGGGCGCAGCTTTTCCTGGGAGATACACTCCTTAAAGGCCTCTTCGCCTTTAGAGAGCAGCGCTTCGAGGGCTACCCGCTGACCCTCACAATAATAAAACTCAGGGTTCGATTCCGTTACTTTAGCATATGGCTCTTCGCTCTCCAAGCAGAGGACCTGGGAACCGGCCATGGCCTTGGGGAAAGGGCATTAAACTATACAGTACCCACAATTCTACCCTGTAACCAGAGCGGGCCTTTCCAAACCCTCTGGGTATGCGGCCATATAATCTTGCATCCTTAACTTAAAATTCTTCTGCCATGTCGAAAAAGAATCAGCGTGCCCTTCTCTTGCCTCTTTAACAGAACTTGTGTTTGTGGATTTTAGCCTCTGGAGCTGTTCAGGGCATAGAGATAAGAATGATCATTGTTCATGGGACAGCCCCAGTGGCTAGTTCAACCGTAGTTTCACTGTTTTCAGGTGTCCTGACCGCCTTAGTTTCACTTTCTAAACCCTGATGGCACACTGGATTATTCTAATGCTGGATCCCAGGACTCACAACCTCCTTCCACCCCTTGTCCAGATAAGCCTAAAGTTGACACTGCATCTCAGTTTGCCACACCCGTAACTCCTTATCACCTGCTCTCTATTTACATTCATGGGAACTATCATATAGGCAACCTGTTTTCATGGTACGTGTCAAAATAGAGTTAGCACCCTTAGATTCCTAATCTCAGCCTCATGAAGAGTATAATTTTATTCTAAAACCCCTTTAACCCTAAACACAATATGATCTACATCCAAATGTATGAGTAACAGTAGTTATCCTGGTAATCACTGCCCAAAAAATATGTCCAGGGGTGGATGGAGAACAGCCGTAAAATACAAAACAAGTACCCATATACCAGTTGTACTAACCAGTGCTAGAGCTGGTGGCCACTCAACTGTTTGCCTGTTACTCTAGCATCCTCTTGAATCAGAATTCAAGGTTGTGCCACCTTTACAAATAAAAATAAAAATCTATTCAAGCTGTCACGCACTTCAGTTTGTGAATTGTCTTCGTTCCCACTGGTGGAAATTATGGGAAATTAATTCGAAACTAAGAGCCCGTGGAACAAATCTCTAGTTGAGCTATCAATTCTCTTGTATGCAGCCGGACTCTGCGATCTTTATGTGGGATGATGAGATTAGCAGAATGTGGGGCAGGAGGAAACTCTTGCTTAGTAGGCAAAGACTAAAGGGAACCTGCTAGCTGTGTGACACTTGGGTGGGCAGGTAGGTCTAGTCTAGAAGGTTAGAACAGTGAGAATAATACAAGTTGGGCTCTCTCTGGTTGGCGGTTGAGCCTATTGGGTTTAAAAAACAGCATCCAAGAGCATAAATTTCCTAGGTTCTCTTGTTGAGTTTGTGGAACAGTGCATCAACCGGCACAATATTATCTTGTCTCGCCAAGAAATCTTTCAAGGCACATCTCGAGAACAGTAGTTCTTTCTCTGACGTCTTCTGCCAGTCTGTCCTCTTTTTTTTGCAGCTTCAGACAATTATTGTGTTTTTTTTTACAAAAAGGAAATACACCTCCTACACATTCACAAAGCCAAAACCTTCTTCCCAGAAATTCATTTGGAAAAACCACTACTCGTCCTTCCACTTGCAGACACTTCCCCACACTTGCAGAAAATGGCTGTGTGTGAGAGTAGAGACATCTCAAATTGATTAATCAAAAGAGTTCCAACTTTTCTAGGTCTAGTTTTTTTCTGGTGAGAAGTGTCATCTTCTGTTACGGGCCAGAAGTCAGAAGTTATCCACTTAGGCAATGAGAATATTCTGCACCAGTTATCAGTTAGGATGTTTGCTATTTTCTGTGAATAAACAACTGGGAAATGTCTCTGGCTTTATTACAGTATTTCCTTAAGTGAATGAGCAGTGGGAAGTACTTGGCTAAAGCAAATAATGTTTCAGCTTTTAGGGTCCAGGTCACCCCAAAGGTAGCAATTCCCACAGTCCTTGGCCAATGGCAGTCCGTCAGTTCCTGGAACAAGTGCCTTAAGCAGACCCAATGAACGAAGAAGAAATTAAAATCCCATGCCAGCCAGACTCTCCAGCCAATCAACCAGTGAAATAATATTCTGTTCTTACCCTATGAGGATGTACAGTGCATCCCTGCTGACTGGTGAATTAGCATTATGAAATCTTTCCTCCTTTTACCCAAGGAAGAGTTTAAGGTTGCCGATTCTTCTTAGCCAATCAGCTTTCAAGATTAAGCACTGGGATTTTCATCCAATGAACAGGAGCACATGTCCTCTTTTTACCTGCTCAGCTTCTTAGATCTCAGCCATTCAAATGTGTGACAGGTTCACAACTGAACATATCTTCTGCAGGCTGATTTTCCTGTTATGCAGTGGGTGGGAATTGCTTTCCCAAGGAGGTGAGGAGGAAGCACCAGTTTAAAGAAGGATGTCCTTTCACAGCTGCAGATGCATCTCCTTGGATGAATGGGAGTCACAGTTCCTAAAGCATACAAGAAGAGTGGGGGAATAGTATAATGAGATTGTTCTGCTTGTGTTTCTCCAGAAGAGTGAAGGAAATAGTGCTTTACAAGGTTGTGGTGGACTTCCTTGAGAAAACAGCCACTCCTGTTTCACTGCCTGTCCAACCCAAGCCTGCCAGGTACATTAGGTGCCACACAGGAAATTGCAGATAAGATTATATTACTTTGTTTATTTAGAACCCCACCTTTATGGTGAGTTAGAGGGCTATATAGAAACCAAAGGAAGCAGAGACTCTTGGGCCCTTTACAAAGAGAGGAGGGTGTAACATACAGTGCAGTGGTTAGAGTGCTGGGCTACGTTCTGGAAGGCCAGGGTTCAAATGCCCACTCAGCCATGAAACTCACTGGGTGACATGGGGCCAGGCCAGCCACCATTTTTAAGCTTAACCTACCTCGCAGGGTTGTTGGGAGGGTGAAATTAGGTTGGGGAAAACTTGGCACCCCACTTTTTAGCTCCTTGGAGGAAAGTTGTGATATGAAAGTAATGATAAAATAAATATTAATTAAGGAGCCGTAAGTCAGGATGTTTTTTTTTTTTAAATTCATAAGGCCATCAAACCATCTTAGAATCATGACCCCATTCCACCCATTCATTGCCAGAGAAAATCCTGGACCATGTCCACCCCGCCGCACTTTTCAGTCAGGAGTTTCCTCGTAATCTGTCTCTAAATGTCTGTGATAGGAACTGATGCAGTGATAGGAAAAGTTTGCCCAACTTGTTGAATTTCTGCCAGCTTTAAAAGCACAAGAGCCACCCAAGCAAATGGGGAAAGACAGGGAGGGGGAGCTGTGATTCTAACCCGTAGATGCCTTTTACAATTGCAGAGAAGGCCAGCGACACAACTTCTGCTTTTGACACAGCTATTAAAGGTACAGGGTCCCCTACTTATTTTACAACTGGGTCACATCATTTCCCCCTCCAGCAGCCTGTATTCTTCCCTCCTTCGTTCCTCTCCTTAATTCTGTAGGATCAAATCTCCCTTCTCCAAAAACACATGAGACCTAACTTAATAGCTGCTCCCCCAGGTTGCTTAGGTGTTGTTTTTTGCCTTAACCAACACAGTAGACACCAGCTCCTTTGCCAAGGATTAATAAGTAAAAACCTCATGCTCTCCACCCACCCTTCCTTCTAGGAGACCTCGCTAAACTATCCAGTTCATTCTTCCTTTTTCACACCACATACCTGCTTGCTTAGGAGTTCCGGGTGTATATCCTCTTTTAAGTCCCCTGTTTACTGCTCTTCCTCATGAGAGAGCGAGAGATGCTGTACCCAGGACTGTGGTCAGAGAGTAGCCATGGAATGCCCAACCCTCTCTCTCTCTGTCCAGACCGACTTTTGGAGTTGTCTTCAGCAGCTGCCCTTCCTGTGCTTGTTGCCAGGTGGAGAGAGTAGAAGCAGCTCACCGATCCCGGAAGCCCAGGGATTGATTATTTGCAAAGCACCTGTTAGGAGTCTGGCTGCCAAGGTAGCTTAGAGGAATCGCCCTCCCCTATAAGCAAACAATGCAGCCTGCAGAGAATTTTAATTAATGAGACACTTGCATACCAAGCAGGGGTGGGGTGGGAGAGAGGTGAGCTCTGGTTGTCCCCTTCATTTGCATGACTAGGGGTGTAGGCAACACCCCCTCTTTTCTCCTTGGCTCTTGGGATATCTGCATGATCAGATCACACTTGGACCCATGTCTCCAGACATTTATGATTTGGAGTGTGGGTGGTAATACACATTTAGTTCCCATTTGTTGGACTTGTATGCACTGTATTCCCTCAAGGCTGCATGAAGTGATTGTCAGCTTCTCAAGAGCACCGATTGGCTGCTTTCTGTGATGTCATTCATTATGAGTGATATAACTTCCCCTTTGTCCAAGTACCCATACAGTTCTGGAAAATTTTAAAATTTAATTTAGGTAAAAGGTAAAGGTAAAGGGACCCCTGACCATTAGGTCCAGTCGTGACCGACTCTGGGGTTGCACGCTCATCTCGCATTATTGGCTGAGGGAGCCAGCGTATAGCTTCCAGGTCATGTGGCCAGCATGACAAAGCCGCTTCTGGCAAACCAGAGCAGCACATGGAAACACCGTTTACCTTCCCGCTATAGCGGTTCTTATTTATCTACTTGCATTTTGATGTGCTTTCGAACTGCTAGGTTGGCAGGTATTCGAACCGCCGACCTTCTGATCAGCAAGCCCTAGGCTCAGTGGTATAGCCCACAGCACCACCTGGGTCCCTTACATATCCTTAATTCTGCAAAGGTGGTGTTTTCTCCTAGTCAACGATTTGGTGGTTGTGCTCATCTACCATTTCATTATAAATTGTGAAAGCGCAGTAAATCTACCCCATTCCCATGCTTCACTAGTTTGGGAATTTTAAACCTCTTTGGAGACTGTGAACAGGCCATATCTTAATAGCAGAGCATCTGCTTTGCTTGGAGGTCCAACTCTGAGGGCCTTCTGGTGGTTCCCTCACTGCAAGAAGTGAGGTTACAGGGAACTATGGAGAGGGCCTTCTTGGTAGTGGCACCCTCCCTGTAGAACGCCCTCCCATCAGATGTCAAGGAAATAAACAACTATATGGCTTTTAGAAGACATCTGAAGCAGCCCTGTATAGGGACATTTTTAATGTTTGATGCTTTATTGTGTTTTTAATATTTGTTGGGAGCCGCCTAGAGTGGCTGGGGCAATCCAGTCAGATGGGTGGCATATAAATAACAAAATTATGATGATGGTATTGATGCAGAAGATTCCATATTCAATTCCTGGCCTGCAGGTAGGGCTGGGGGACCACTGAAATCCTGGATTGCTGCTGCCAGTCAGTGTAGACAGCACTGAGCTAGAGTGAGCAATGGCCTGGCTTAGTTTAAGGCAGCTACCATACTTCCTATGCCCTGCTGTGCTGGAGTGATCTAGCCAGACTTTGTTTCTACGTAGAAGAAAGGGATGAACAGTAGCAAAGCAACCGTCTTGCGTTAATACGGTATGTCACATATGTGCAGAAAGGGATAGTGTGTTACTGTTATAAACAACTTTTGCAGAGACTTTTGCAAAGGCAATTGCAACATTACCAGCATTCTGGTCTCTCATGGGGCTTCCCCACTTCCCTTCTCAACTGTTCTGTGGGCCCAGGGAGAAGTCCTACAACTGTACATAATTTGTTAATCAAATGGATCATCCTTTAACATCTCTCTCTCTCTCTCTCTCTCTCTCACCCACCCACCCACCCACACACACACCTGTGTTTTGAATATATTTGGACTTCATCCTTCTTCTATCTCCCTCCCACCCATCCCTTCTACACACAGAGTCCTTTCTCAGAGAGAGGCCACTTCTTGCTTGGGTGCTGGCTGTGTTTGTCCATCCCAGGATACAGCAGATAGCATTCTGCAATAAACTCTGAAAAATTACAGCAATTTGCAAGAGCCCATCTGAGCCCAAGCCATGAATAACTTGAATGGGAGCTGGCTTTTCTGCCAATGTTCCTGGTGTTGAAAAAAACAAAAATTCTTCACATTTGGGGTTACTCACTGGCATGAGGAAACTATGCCCCGGTCTTATGGTAGTAGAAAGAACACGATACTCTCTGTTTGTGGCTAATTGTCAACATTGTTTGTGGATAATTGTCAACATTGCATACCAGTTTACTCTCTTTGGAAAGAATTGCTTCTAGATCTTCTGCTCAAACGACCACCACAGTCCTGAGCTTTTCCTAAATGGCAAACGATAATGTTCAAATTGGGTTTGTTTGTGGCAGCAGCTGCAAAAATCAGATGCAATTTTGTTAAATTAAATCTGTGTTGCTGAGAAAATCATCTAAAGTAATCAGCTACCTATGTTATTCTTCATTTGTTTTTCTAGTTGCGGTTATTTGCATCATTATGCCACCTGTCAAAACTGGATTCTTTCTATTTATTGTTTTTCTGTCCAAGTTATTTGTTACAGCAGTTTTTGCCATTTAAAACAAGGTGTTTGTGCAGGCTGTTTACTTTGGGATTGTTGCTCAGGTTTAATTTTATTTATTTATTTATAAATACACTCCTACAATCTGTTTGTTTTCTGATCATTACTTTGGTTTAGATTGGTTTTTTATTTATAGATGTATTTTCTGTCAGCAATCCTACAGGTGCAGGGAGAGTGTTCGGTGCCCCTAGGAGCGCGTTAGAAAGTTCAGGTTGAAAGTGTGTTTTGACTATATGCAATTTTGGTTTTATGCACTATTCCCAGAATGTAACCCCTGCATAAGTTGAGAGTTGACTTGTTTCTTTTGAACCAGCCTGCAAGAAAAGCAAGGGGCAAGGATGGTTGTCGTTTACACACCTTAAGTAATAATATGCCATTATACTAGTTTTTGTCTTCCCCCACAGATAAATGACACTGAACTCAATTCCATGCCCTCTTGGTCCCAGATTATTTCACATTTACATTTCAACAGTTTCCTTATCCTGGTACTTACTAGGTAGGTATACACATGGCTGGGGAAAGGGGATTGTGAGGTTAGAGGGAAAGGAAATGCAGAAAAGTACAGACATTGTTAAGTAACTAATTAGCAGCAGCAATTTGCAAATCATAGAGTGGCTGTACATGTCCCAGAATTCTTTGCAACTCTCTACGGCAGATGTGTATAAGTTCCTATGCAAATAAGTTGATGGATGGCTGCAATGATAACTGGTTTTTCTGAGATGGTGGAGATGGGCTCCATGATAGTTATATACCCAACATTCAGGATTATAGGCAGCATGCCAGAGAATACGGATTGCTGGAAGAACAGGAGAATTTGTCCTATTTGTGGGCTTCTCATAGGCCTCCACTGACCGCTAAGATAGATGCCCAGCTGACTAGATCTTTAGTCTGATCCATCAAGCCTCTCCTTATGTCCTTAAGGCTTCCCCAAATGAAGTCTGAAACTCACAGACCTAAAGCACTGATTCCTTGCCAAGGCTATAGGGACAAAGAAAGCAGCATGACCTGTTCCGTGGAGATAATCTAACCAGGAAAATGAGAAACGACCAAACCCAAAACTGACCTTTAATCCTAGTGGTGGTGAAACGAAAATGTAAAACTATCTGGGAATCTGGAAGCATTTTTATTGGGTTTTTTTTCTTTTTTAACCAGCACCAGGAAGCAAACTGCACCCCTGCAAAGGAAAAAACAAACCTAACTAACTCCAAGGCAGGTAGAACCTGTTGTGTGAAATATTTTCCTTCTACGGCCCCTTCTTGAATCTTCCAAGGAACTCTAGTGTTGTGGTTTCAAGACCTACCCTGTTTCCCCTTTTTAAATAAAGTAAGCCATGGCAGGGTTTTTAAGCATTTGAGAAATGTAAGACATACCCCGGAAATAAGCCATACTTCCGCGCCGCAGAAACCAACCCCCCACAGGCACCTCCACTTACAGAGTCACTCCATGCGGCCGACACTGCAGGAGCGCGATCAGCTGTGAAGTGGTGCTCCAAGAGCTCCGCTGAACAGCTGATCGCGCTCCCGTCTTGCTGGCTGCATCCACACGCTCCGCCTTCTCGTCCACCGCCGTCCCTGCTGCTTCTGTGCTTGCCGTCACCGCTGGGCTCACTGCTTCTTCCTTGCCTGGCCCGGCCAAGGAGCTTGGAGCCAAGGATGCCTGCCACCCCGCCACCCGGAAACGGTGGCTGCTGCAGCGCTGAGCACTCAAGAGAGCCCAGCAGCGCCCTGAGCCGTAAAAACCGTACCGGTAATAAAAAAAACAAGACATTCCACCGAAAGTAAGCCACCCTGTGTTTTTTTTGAGGGGAAAAAAGGTTATAAGACGGTGTCTTAAAAAAACACGGTTCGTAGCCACTTACCATCCATCTTGCTGGACTTGGGGACTCTCTGCAAGGACTCACAAATCCAGTGGCTTGGATTTGTTGCGGGACTTTTTCCCCCGAATTAAATTTATTTGGACAGCTGCATATTACTGCATAGCAGGGGTTTGGACTAGATGATCTTCAGAGTCCCTTCCAAATCTACGATTCTATTATTCTTAGTAAACCTTATGGATGAATATTGGCCATTGGGATGGGCACTGCCATATGAAGTGCTTGTACCGAACTACCATTTTAATTTAGCTCCCAGCAAATTGCAGAAAAGCAATGTATCAGTAGCCCTTAAAGGCTTTAGCCATATTAATAGGCAGGGAAAAGTGCATGACCTTTGGTGTCTAGCTATCTGGCAACCAGATTTAGCACATCACACACACACACACACACACACAACAGTATAATTAACTTGCAAAGGAGCCCAACTTGTCAGCTGCCTTCCTTTGATCTAGCAGTTCAGGTGTGGCAGGAGTTATTTTCATGAGTTTGCAGCAAGACTGTCCTAATTATGAGGCGGGGTAAAGGCACTGCAGGTAGAAGGTGGTAGCAGCAGTAAATTTTATCTCAAATATGCATCTCCCAGGCCCTAACCTCCCCAACTCTAGTGAAGGGCGGGCATAACATTCAATATAGCACCGTGGGTGTGCTTACTGCTCAGCACTCCCAGGTTTCCTAGAGCAGTTTTTTTTAAATAAAAAAAAAGCCGCTTCCTTGAAGCAAGTATAAGAGATGGGCAGGCAACCAGGTATGGGTGGGAGAGTGAGAATACGAGACAGAGGAAGTTTTCAGACTGTCACTATTTCTGGGTGGGATTCAGTCACATACCAGCAAATTCAGGTTGCACAATTACATACAGTTGATTGGAAGGGCTTGTGCAACAAATCCGCTTCTCCAAACGATCAGTCTTTTTGCAATAAGGAATGTGAGGGGGGAATGCACTGGAAAGTGTGCAATAACATTGAACCTTGAAAACAAATCAGAATGAATTTTCCCTGCAAACAAATCAGAATAAATGCTCAATAAAGCAGGTTGTCTGGAAGCATCCAGAGGCTGGCTCGGAAGAGAGAGCATACAGGACAGAGCAATGAATGGTTGTTCTAGATCTGAAGCTAAAGGGCAGCAAGAGGAAGATCACACGAGTCCAGAAACCTACCAGTTATGGGGGCTGATGTTACATGCTGCAATTCTTTACAATGCACAAACAGATTAAGGTGTACTGTACAGCTCAAGAGTGCTTTTTTTCCTGGAGGGATGCAGGGGTACACATACCTCTAAACATTTTGTGAATCTAAGTTTGGCCTTATTGAGGGGCAGTATTTCAATATGAGTAGGAAAATGAGAGTACCTCTAAACATTATTTTAGAAAACACTGCAGCTCAAGCTCCAGAGAGCACCAATTCAGGCCCAGTTCATATTTTACTGGTGCAATTTGGCAATGGTGGTGGAAGTAACCTCCTTGTTGTTGTTGTTGTTGTTGTTATTGGTGGTGGTGATGATCTGTCTTTACTAAATTTGTACGCTGGCTTTCACCAGTCCCAGTGTGGTGTAGTGGTTAAGAGCGGTGGATTCATAATCTGGGGAACCGGGTTCACGTCTCCGCTCCTCCACATGCAGCTGCTGGGTGACCTTGGGCTAGTAACACTTCTCTGAAGTCTCTCAGCCCCACTCACCTCACAGAGTGTTTGTTGTGGAGGAGGAAGGGAAAGGAGAATGTTAGCTGCTTTGAGACTCCTTAGGGTGGTGATAAAGTGGGATATCAAATCCAGACTCTTCTCTTCTTCACCACAAAGGGCTTGAGGCAATTTACAGAAGGGTAAATCAAAACACTGATGCCCAGGATGTCAATATTTATTCTTGCCATATCATTTTTGACCACATCCAGCTTATCTTCCTTCATGGTTCTTACATTCCAGGTTCCTATGCAATATTTTTCTTTACAGCATTGGACTTTCCTTTCGCTTCTAGGCATATCCGCAACTGAGCGACCTTTCGGCTTTGGCCCAGCCGCTTCATCAGCTCTGAATCTACTTGTACTTGTCCTCCGCTCTTCCTCAGTAGCATGTTGGACGCCTTCCGACCTGAGGGGCTCATCTTCCAGCATCATAACTTTTATATGCCTGTTGTCTTTGTCCATGGAGTTTTCTTGGCAGGGATACTGGAGTGACTTGCCGGTTCCTTCTCCAGGTGGATCACATTTGGTCAAAACATAACTTCTCCAAGTTATTTAAGCCCCTTCACCACGACAAGGCAGTGATCCATGAAGGGATCAAAAAATTAAGATCATGGCCACTGGTCCCATCACCTCCTGGCAAATAGAAGGGGAAGAAATGGAGGCAGTGAGAGATTTTACTTTCCTGGGCTCCTTGATCACTGCAGATGGTGACAGCAGTCACGAAATTAAAAGACGCCTGCTTCTTGGGAGAAAAGCAATGACAAACCTAGACAACATCTTAAAAAGCAGAGACATCACCTTGCCAACAAAGGTCTGTATAGTTAAAGCTATGGCTTTCCCAGTAGAGTAGTGATATATGGAAGTGAGAGCTGGGCCATAAAGAAGGCTGATCGCCGAAGAATTGATGCTTTTGAATTATGGTACTAGAGGAGACTCTTGAGAGTCCCATGGACTGCAAGAAGATCAAACCTATCCATTCTGAAGGAAATCAGCCCCGAGTGCTCACTGGAAGGACAGATCGTGAAGCTGAGGATCCAATACTTTGGCCACCTCATGAGAAGAGAAGACTCCCTGGAAAAGACCCTGATGTTGGGAAAGATGGAGGGCACAAGGAGAAGGGGACGACAGAGGACAAGATGGTTGGACAGTGTTCTCGAAGCTATGAACATGAGTTTGACCAAACTGCGGGAGGCAGTGGAAGACAGGAGTGCCTGGCGTGCTATGGTCCATGGGGTCACGAAGAGTCGGACACGACTAAACGACTAAACAACAACAACAAAAATCAAAACAACATTAAAAGCTATGAAAACCAACCCAAATAAAGTAAAGAACAAGGAAAACACAAAAATGGACAGAAAAAGAACAGTGACAACAGACCCAGACTAGCAACATGAAAGTGTCTATGCCTGTGGAACACCAGAAGGAAAGGAGCCAAGAACATGGCTGATGGAAGGACTTCCCACAGTTCTGGGGCGGCAGCCGAGAAGGCCTTGTTTATTTGCATGTAGTATCATGACCTACTGCTGCAATATGGGTCCCCTACCAGACAGCAGAAGTTTGGGGAACTACTGTATGCTCAGCCACCAAGTCCTGAGAACCAGACCTCTTCTTTTTCACCTTAGGGCGTGCTTTCATGGGGCTATTGACACAGAAATGTTGAGAAACAGAATCAAGGGAGTTGGCAGGCCTAGCCAAAAGGGTTCAGTAATTGACTGGATGGGATTATGCCCGTCTCCTTAAGCATTTTAGCATGCCTGTAGTGCCTGTCATTGAAGCGACACAAAAAACGTTTCCTCGGGGTAAAAATATTGTGTGAACATAACCAGAGAAAAGATTGGCTTCTTGGGCCTCCAGAGGGCTGCTAAAAGGAGGAGGAGGTGGTGGAGAAAGAGGAAATGGAGAAAGAACTGGCTCTAAATCCAGGGCAGGCGTTACCTAGGTGTCAAACGCCCACGTACCCATGATGGCAAGAAAATTGTCCTTTCAATGGCACTTCCTGCTAAGACCTGCCTAATTTACTTCTCGCTACAGGATCTGAAGACGTGTGCTGAAATTTCTCGAGATGAAAGGGGAGAAAGGGGGGGAAATTGATTTCCCCTGTGGAGGCAAACGAGCTCGGCCCAGCCCTGCTCCTGGGGTCTCTTCCCACTCCTGTCCTTGTGCAGCTCCTCATGCCAGCATGGCATGGGGAGAAGTAGGTAGCGAACAAGAAAAGAGGCCCTGTTGGTTACCGTGGCACTCCCATCACCATGGAAACTGGGTGATATTCCACACACTGGGAAACATCAGCTAATTGAGCAAAATTGCCAATACCCAGCCCCCCTCCTCCAGGCCGGATAAGCTCGGGGTGGGAGTGAGGAATCCAATGCGGAACTCGCGAAAAGCAGGGATCCCTCGCCTGGCATTGCCATGTGGCTGCCTCTGGGCTGGGGGCGGCTGTTTATATGCAGGAAGAGTGTCATGAAATGCGATCTGGGGCCTTTCCTGTCTCAGAGAGATGGCTGCAGTCCAGGGTTGGCAGAGAGGCAGGCTAGGAAGAGCAGGGAGAAAGCCTCGGGTTGGAAGATTTGAAGGGGGGGGCAGTGGATGTTGCTTACATGTCATATTTGAGGGTCCGAGGGAGAAGGGCAGGCATGGCGACTAGGCTGCAGCCTTTCCTACCCTGGCACCTCAGCGGATTCACTCTGTGAGCCCTTGACCTGAAATGTTGCAGCTGCCCTGCAGCCTGGAGCTGATCAAGAAGAGATGAACGCAGTGCATTTTCAAAGGTTACCCAGGCCCCCCAGGGGCTTAGAGTCTCTCAGTGCAAGCAGCCGGTTGTAGCTGCCATTCCAAAAGACAGCTTTGCAAGCAGGGGAGCGTTAGGGGCAGTTCTCTGGACAACACTTGTATGTTGAGTGCCATCTGTAGCTAGGAGAGACAATTGCTTTCCAGCAGATATATGTACATCCCTCCTTATGCACACTCTGGTAACAGGGTTGGGGTAGGGAATCGCACAGCAGCTCAAGGCAAGGAGCCGGCAACATCTGTGAGCATCAGATGCTATTTGCCCTCTAGACAGGCATCATCTCTATGCCAAGCTGGTACCAGGATCTCAATGGACTTATCTTTATTGGCCAAGTCTCAGCCACCTACCAGAATGGTGACCATGTGAAGTCCTTTCTCTGCGCTCTGCTACTTCCCACTGTCACAACTGGTATGACGCTTCAGGAGTAACACACAGCTGTCTGCAGTTGGCTTTTCCTAGAGGAGCGAATGACTACATTTGGACAACCCAGGAAGCTAGAAACTTAGTGGAAGTGCAGCAGCCTTGGAAGCACAAAACCAGTGCTCAGTACTTTTTCTCCTTCCAATAAACACAGTCTGAAGCCAAAGCTTGTTCTTGGCTTCCTGATTGATTATGGTTTATTTGAGAGAAACAAACCATAAGCACTGGTTCAGAGGCCACAGTAAACCAAGGCTCATCATTTTTTGCTCCTGCTCTTGCTAGGGGAGAAGTGAAGCAAGACCATTCCGGCACATGCAATAGCTTTTTCACAGTAAACCATGGTTCATGGCTTGCTGCAGCTTTCCCCAACCTCATGTCTTCCAGATGTTTAGGACTACAACTCCTATCCATTCCAGCCAGCACTGTGCCTTTGTACTATGCATCTTTTGAATATTGACTTTATTTACATATTTACATTTATTTATATACAATGCACAAACAGGAAAAAAACAATATGCACACTCCTACCAGTTTGTAGGGACGCGGGTGGCGCTGTGGGTTAAACCACCGAGCCTAGGGCTTGCCCATCAGAAGGTCGGCGGTTCGACTCCCCGCGACGGGGTGAGCTCCCATTGCTCGGTCCCTGCTCCTGCCAACCTAGCAGTTCGAAAGCACATCAAAGTGCAAGTAGATAAATAGGTACTGCTCCAGCGGGAAGGTAAACGGCGTTTCCGTGCGCTGCTCTGGTTCGCCAGAAGCGGCTTAGTCATACCGGCCACATGCCCCGGAAGATGTATGCCGGCTCCCTTGGCCAGTAAAGCAAGATGAGCGCCACAATCCCAGAGTCGTCTGCAACTGGACCTAATGGTCAGGGGTCCCTTTACCTTTACCATTTTGTAGATGTGCCAGCTCATATAATATCTCCAGGCAGAAGCATCCTGTACCCCAAGATGCTTTAAGAGACTTCAGCTCACACTCTGCCTCTTCTCTGCCTGTCCCTAAAACTGCTTCTTTTGTTCCTTCCTTATGTACCCTTTTGTTCCTTCCTTATATACACACACAGCTGGATAGGATGTGTCACCTCTCCCAAATTCTATGGCTTTCCCATTCCAAACATTCTAGATATATACCAAGAAAACAGATGTTGGCGGTCCCAACAATAGGGGGGGGTGTGTCCACACCTGCACAATGATGTTGTGGGTGGACGTCTACCAAGATCAGTCACCACCTCCTTCTTCATCATTCACCTGGGGTATGTGCACCAGGGAGGAAAAGGCGTGGATAACTTTATAAAGGGGAAGCTTTTCAAATAAATATCAAGTAACCACACCTACCCTTGTGGACGGAATAAATCTAGGTTGAAAGCAGCCTGTTGAGGATGAGCATGAATAATTCCACTGTAGAAAAACTACATTTTTGCACTACAATAAATAAGCTGTGTGTAAACAGCCTGAGATGGGGAGACGAGACAAGTCCCAAATAGCTCTTACTGACCCCCAGCTTGTCACCATGTCTCTAGGCTTGTTGTAACTTGCCATTTGGGGGGGGCATGTGTCTGGCTACTGTAGGACACTTCTGCTGCACACACATGCAAAACATTTTGCCAGATTCCCCTACTTGAGTCAGTCTACGTGCGCCTGAGCACAGGTGCTTAAAACATGAGATTGTCTTTGTGTTAGTGAAAAATCCTTTTCTTTTGACGAGAGTTATTAGCAATGCTTTCAAAATGTACATCTCAGTGTAAGACTTCAGAATTCAATTCATCCCCTCTACCTGGAACAAGCAGAATCAGATTTCTAAACCAACAACACTAGCCAGCCAGCTTACTAGAGTCCTAATCAAATCCAGATAATGGTTTGCATGACTATGCATACCATATGATGTGTCATACGAGATGCATTGCTACAGGAAAATTAAGTGTGTAGGAATCAGTGGCCCAACTGGTTCTTGTTTTTTGGAACCAATTGAAAATGCAGAGGTTGGTAGCTTTCACAGGCCACGTTCACACCATACAGTTAAATCCCTATGATACCATACATAGTAACGGCTTCCAGCAAAGACTTATGGGAGTTGCAGTTTGTTAAGGGCGCTGAAAGTTGTCCGGTTACCCCTGTTCCCCTCACAGAGCTGCAGTTCCTAGAGTGGTTTAACAACCAATGCCTCTTCCCAGAGAACTCTGGGAATTGTAGCCCTGTGAGGGCAATAGGGGGGTCTCCTAGCAACACAGCACACTTAACCAACTACAGCTCCCAGAAATCTTTGGGGAAATACCTGGTTGTTTAAAGTATTATCATAGTTCCGTCAACATATATGGTGTCAATGTGGGCACAGTTCTATGTCACTCTCCCCGATTAGGAATGCCACCATGTTTTCCCCAAAGCAGTGCACTTGTACTTTTAATAGCTGCAGAAATTCAACTGGTGAAGTTTCCCCATCACTGAATCTCAGTTTCTTCTGCTTCGACTGCCACTTGGAGCTACCCTCAGTGCTCGGTCCCAGAACTAATTGTGTAGCAATAATAAAGAGAAGGTAGTCTCTGAGCATGCACAGTCTGCATTTCCCTCTGGAATGAGTAACGCACCCAGCAGCCTGCATGCACCTGGGATTTAGGGGCAAGGGTTTTCCAGGCAGACTTAAGCCCCAGCACTGCATTTAATTACGACTCATACAAGTAAGCATTGGTTGATCCACTGGTTGACAGCCCACCCCACCCCAAATGTTCTGCAATGTTTTGATTCTAGCACTAGGAAGCTTCTGTGCCCTCCTGCAAGATTTCCCTAATTACCCAAAGAAGGCAACATCAATTGGCAGAAATTCTGATCTGTTGCCAACCGGGAAATGGAGGGAGCCAAGAGATATTTATGCCAGTCACGGAGTTGGCGTGAAGACTTAGAAAGTGAGAGAGAGAGAGAGAACGAGAACACACATGTAGAAGGAGCAGATGGGGACACTGAGGAATAGCTAGGGAACAGGGATACACCATGGGTCGTTCCTAAGAGCCATTATTTGTTCCCTTGATCTCTGAAGGTGCTATGAAACAGTCTCCATCATCGACAGGGATGTCACAGGTTTGGGTGCCTACAGTGTACTGCAGCCTTCACAGAAACACTAGTCTCTCCCCCATTTTACAGGCCAGGAGGTAGGAGTCCACTGTCCCACACAGAAGTCTGCCTTATACAGATGGAGACTGTATGGTCCAACTGCATAGACACCATACCTTTAAAGCACCCCCTCCTCAAAGAATTCTGGGAACTGTAGTTGGTTAAGGGTGCTGGGAATTGTAGCCATGTGGGTAAAGCTGCAGCTCCCAGGATTCTTCGGGAGGAAGTCATGTGTGGTGTGTACACAGGTGGCATTAACTGTTGAAGAAGGAAATGTGAGAGTCAGAGGCCTGGCTGAGACACCAATTGTCATTTGGCTCCTCCTCCCGCCCCAGAACAGGCCCCCCAGTTCAACAAGTTTTAATAACAGTTACGTAACTTTATTAGGAATTGATATCTGAAGTTGAATTACAAGTCTTTTGGAACCTGGCAGAGGGGCCATTTAACTAAAAGCACTCAGGCTGGCAAAATGTCTAACGCTTCAGTACTGGAAAGTGAAGTCTGCCTCCTTGATGGAAGGTTTTCCTGTTTCTTGTTGCAAGGTTAATTGGTGTTCCTAACACATATCCAGTGTGATTGATGGGTATTTTGTCATTTTTCTATTTTGTATTGTATTATATTGATGGATAGATGGAGTGATTGTATGTGTTGTACTTTTATCGTACCTTTTAATCTTTTGTATTAACAAGTTTTCCATAGCTGTGGGAACTTTTGAGCGAAAAAGCAATATCCAAATAAACTGTAACGCAGAGCTTTCCATGTTGGTGACACACTTTTAAGACATGCATCATTTTGCAGCACAGTAATTCAGTTTCACTAGCAAACCGGAGGTTAAACTAACCCCTTTCCAGCCCCAGGAGGAGTGCAAGGAACGTTTGCATGATACACCTACAAATAATAATAATAATAATAATAATAATAATAATAATAATAATTTATTTATACCCCGCCCATCTGGCTGGGTTTCCCCAGCCACTCTGGGCGGCTTCCAGCAAAATATTAAAATACAAAAACACTGCAGCCAACACAATAACATGTCGTGACACACAGTTCGGAAAGCTCTGCTTTAACATGACACCCCTACTGTAAGGCGCCATTTACACAAATAATAAAGTCTGCATGTATACTTGTTCATTTACTTGTCTATCCTTCCTCTTTGATCTAGAACAGCTTTCTCCAACCTGGTGCTCCTCAGAACGTTTTGGACTGCAATCCAACCAGCATAGAATCATAGAGTTGGAAGAGACTACAAGGGCCATCCAGTCCAACCCCCTGCCAAGCAGGAAACACCACCAAAGCATTCTTGACATATGCCTATCAAGCCTCTGCTTAAAGACCTCCAAAGAAGGAGACTCCACCACACTCCTTGGTAGCAAATTCCACTGCTGAACAGCTCTTACTGTCAGGAAGTTCTTCCTAATGTTTAGGTGGAATCTTCTTTCTTGTAGCTTGAATCCATTGCTCCGTGTCCGCTTCTCTGGAGCAGCAGAAAACAATCTTTCTCCCTCCTCCATATGACATCCTTTCGTATATTTGAACATGGCTATCCATATCACCCCTTAACCTTCTCTTCTCCAGGCTAAACATACCCAGCTCCCTAAGCCGTTCCTCATAAGGCATCGTTTCCAGGCCTTTGACCATTTTGGTTGCCCTCTTCTGGACACGTCCCAGCTTGTCAGTATCCTTCTTGAACTGTGGTGCCCAGAACTGGACACAGTACTCCAGGTGAGGTCTGACCAGAGCAGAATACAGTGGTACTATTACTTCCCTAGATCTAGATGCTATACTCCTATTGATGCAGCCCAGAATTGCATTGGCTTTTTTAGCTGCTGCATCACATTGCTGACTCATGTCAAGTCTGTGGTCTACCAAGACTCCTAGATTCTTTTCACATGTACTGCTCTCAAGCCAGGTGTCACCCATCCTGTATTTGTGCCTTTGACCAATGGTCGGGGAATTTGATGGTGGAGACTAGACTCCAAAACAACCGAAGGGCACAATGTTTGGGAAGGCTGATCTGGAATGATTTCCAAGGTGATTACATAACATCCAATTACATTAGGGCTGTGTCCAGTCCTCTGAAATTCATTACAGCATAAATCAAGGGTGGGGAAGCTGTGGACCTCCAGATCTTGTTGGAACTTTCATCCCAATCATCCCCTGTTAGCAGGGCCATCCTTAAGCATATGCAGCGCCGGGGTGCAAAGATCCTCCTAGTGCCCCCTCCCCAGGTTGCCCAGTCCCAGGTGTGCAGGAGGGCAGAGCTGGCTGGTCGCATCAGCGTCTCGCTGGCTCAGTCGCCCCCAAACTCACGGCACAGAGCCGTCTGCACAAGAAGAGCCCACAGCGACGCTCCAACCGATGGGTGGGCTCTTCCCCGGACTCAACTCTCGGGCCCTGGACTCTCAGCCTGGTGCCCCTGAGAGCCCAGAGCCCGGGTGCCCCACACCCCTAGTGCCTATGGGTAAGATGGCCCTGCCTATTAGCATGGCTAAGGGTCAAGGATGGTGAGAGTTGCGGTCCAGCAACATCTGCAGGGCTACAGCTTCTCCATTCCTGCCAAAAAGATACTGTTACAAACCACCCCTAATCTCTGCCGAGCAGTGACATGATTCCAGAGAGTTCCAAGTGCTTGCCCAGGATTTGTGTTAAATTGGAAATTAGGCACAGCTGAGACTGCAGTGTCTTTATGAAATATGGTTTATTCACACATATTTTCAACCTGCGTCTAGATGAAGAGAGACCCTTGTTGCTCTCCTAGGAGCAGCAAGCGGAGAAATCAAGCATGCTACCTGTGCCCCTGTGTCATGGCTTCTCCTCAGCCCCGCATGGCGTTTTCTTACTTCCTCCTCCTTCCTAGAACTGCTTGCTGAAATATCTCCTTCTCCTTCCAGCATTGCCCACTGTCACCTTGGCAACGTCCCCCTTTCTGCTGAGCAGAGGGTCTTCCTTTTTTGCAGCTGGCTTATCGCTACAAGGCTGGCCTCCCGAGGAAGCTAGCTAGTGTTATTTCCTGCCCTTGCTAAATTCATAAATTTATGAGTTTGCTCAAATTGTTACCCTTTGCCGAATCTAGAAGTTTGGGGGGCCTTGTCTGTTATCGTCCCCCCCCCCCAAAAAAACGTATTGCAATACATTGCAAGGACATCCACCCTGTTGTTTCTGGTGCAGAGGATTCTATATTCTAGATGACAAGCAGGGTTTGGCAGCTAAGGAGAGACTAAATTTTATAGGAGATAGGAATTACAGGTTGGGAGTCTGGGTGGTAGTGTAAGTTTGTTCCCATACATATCCATAGTTGTATTTCTTTATAATGCATCTTTATTATACTTGACTATTGTACTCTACACTAGCTGCTTAGGAAGCTGAATGTGTGTTGGGGAACTACTGTTGTCTATGCTCTGGTAACCTCAAGGTTAGATTACTGCAATGCGTTATACGTAGGGCTGCCTCTGAAGACGGTTCGGAAACTTCAGCTAGTGCAGAATTCAGCAGCCAGGTTGCTCACTTGAGCAAGACGGTTTGTTGAGCATATTACACCAACCTTGGTTCCACTGCACTGGCTACCAATTAGTTTCTGGGCCCAATTCAAAGTGCTGGTTTTGACCTATAAAGCTTTAAACGGCTCAGAACTGCAATACATCAAGGACCGCCTCTTTCCATATAAACCTACCCGGATCCTGAGATCATCTTCTGAGGTCCTTCTTTGTGTGCCTCCTCCTCGAGAGGTCCAAATGGTGGCAACACGAGAACAGGCCTTCTCTGCAGTGGCTCCCCCTCTGTGGAATGCCCTCCCCAGGGAAGTTTGCCTGGTGCCTTCATTATACACCTTTAGGCACCAAGCAAAAACATTTCTTTTTAACCAGGCCTTGGGTTGATTTGATTGACATCCTATGATCTTTTAAAATGTGGGGTTTTTTGGGGGGGGCGTATTGGGTTGTTTTTATTTTGGTTATGTATTTTGTGGTTTTATATTTTGATTTTATTCTGTGATCTGCCCTGAGATCTCTGGGTATAGGGAGGAATATAAATTCTATTCTTATGATTATGATTATTGCTAATAATAGAGTGGTAGCTCAGTGGTAGAGCATCTGCTTTGCATGTAGAAGATTTCCAGCTTCAATCCCCAGCATCTCCAGAGAGGGCTGGGAGAGACTCCTGTCAAACTACGGAGAGTTGCTGCCATTCAGTGCATACCGTTCTGAGCTAGATGGACAAATGTATTGATTCAGTATAAGGCAGCAGTCTGTGAAATGATTCACAGCTTGTATCCCATATGAAGTATATGGACCATCATTGGAGGCCCTGCTCCATGATCCCCTGCCTTCTGAAGTGAGGCAGGTGGTTATGTGGGACAGTGTCTTTTCTGTGGTGGCACCTTGCACATTCCCTCCCAACGAAGTTCATGTAGTCTCTTCTCTGCTTCTGAAGGCAAATGAAAACCTTTCTTTTTAGGAAAGTCTTTGGAATAAAGTCTGTTCATTGAGCTGTGTTGATGGCTGAGTATTGTTGTCTATATACTGTTATTGTTTTCATACCGTTGGTACTAATTGGTTAAGTTTTATTGTAACTGAACAATGTTGAAAATTGTAGTCTTTTGTACACAAAAACATAAGAATCCTGTTTCCTTAAGTGGAACTCTAGACTTGGGAGAGGGTTGGAACATTTTTAAAATGTAGAGAACCAAGGCAGAGAAAGTGGAGCAGACATAAAACATTTAATTGCTTAAAACTATAATCTGCCTTGGATATGTTGAGACCTAGAGTAGGCTACATACTAACGGAGTGGTGGAAAGCCTGTGGCCATGGGCATCTATCAGAAGGGCAAGGGATCTACTCTCCCTCCTTGGATGAAACATATAAAGCCTTAAACAGCTCAGGACCACCGCCTCTCTACGTATGAACTGCCCCAGACCCTGCAATCATCACCTGAGGCCCTTCTTTGGGTGCCTCTCCCACGAGAGGTCCAGAGGGTGGCAACAAGGAAACGGGCTTTTTCTGTGGCGTCTCCCCATTTGTGGAATGCTCTCCCTAAGGAGACTTGCCTGGCACCTTCATTACATATCTTTAGGCGCCAGGTGAAAACATTCCTATTCAACCAGGCATTTAGCTGATGTGGCCTTTTAAATGTGTCTGTGGGAGGGCGGAGGGGTTTGTTTACCGGTAGTTTCATTTTTGTTTCCTTACTCATTAGTGTTTTCATTTTGTATGTTTATGTTGTGAACCGCCCCGTGATCTTTGGATGAAGGGTTGTATACAAATTCAATAAATAAATAATCCCACTTTTCATGTAAAGACGACAGATATTTTTTATTTAGTATTTGGAGAACCTGAGATATAAGGCAAAATGTACAGGCACTATTTCTCTCTCTTTTTTTGTGGGAAATTAGCCGGCTCACCCTTTCTGCGCTTTACTCCCCACCCCAGGAAACATTTCTGCGGACACCCATGCCTATAGCCCTCAAGGTGTGAATCAATGAGGCCCAGCCAGCATGGTCAGGTACATAGCTGTCAACTTTTTCCTTTTTTAAAGGGAAATTCCCTTATTCTGAATAGGATTCCTCACGAGAAAAGGGAAAAGTTGACAGCTATGGTCAGGTATGTGGCATAGCTGCCAAGTTTTCCCTTTTCTCACGAGGAAGCCTAATCAGCATAAGGGAAAATCCATTTAAAAAAGGGATAACTTGGCAGCTATGGTATGTGGTTCTGCAACATCTGCAGAGGCAAGAGCTGCCCACCTCTGCATTAGCAAGTAGGCAGCTGTGCAAAGAGCCCCAACCTGACCCTGTTGCAGGCAGTGTGATCAAGCACAGCATCCTTCTTAAAGCTAGAACTATTGGAGCAGGACAGGGTGGGGCATACACTATGATAAAACTCAGTCCTGGCTCTCCCATATCATGCCATGGGTAGCTCCCCCCACCCCACCATAGCTGGCAAGTTATCCCTTTTTTACAGGGATTTTCCCTTATGCTGAATAGGCTTCCTCGAGAGAAAAGTGAAAACTTGGCAGCTATGCACCCCACCCCCGCCTCAAGTAAAACAATAGAAATACTTAACTGACTGACCAGTCACATCGGTTCTGCCGCCCCTAACAAAGCTCTGCCCCTCCAAATAATAATAATAATAATAATAATAATAATAATAAAATTCTGGCTACACCCATGCATCCTGCTCTCTTTTCTTGTACCTGCTTTAAAACAGGAGCTTTGGGGTGAGGATTGCAAAAAGAAAGGGAGACAGCCCTGCCGTCCTCCTTCTGTAATTCCTGCAGGTACAAAAATATGATGAGCAGGGAATAGTTTAGCCTCTTCCTCCTACTGGAGCAGAGTTACGACTCCTGGGTTACTTTTTAGGAAGTGCAGGGCAGCGAGGTCTGTCAGCCAGGAGGACTCCTAGGTAAAGCGCCCTGGAGTCTAGTGTATTTAACGGGACAGCAACTAGGAGGCACTGCACAAACTTTGCCCCTCCTTTTCTAAAGCAGAGAGAGAGAGAGAGAGAGAGAGAGAGAGAGAGAGAGAGAGAGAGAGAGAGAGAGAGGAGAGAGAGAGAGAGAGAGAGAGAGAGAGAGAGAGAGAGAGAGAGAGAGAGAGAGAGAAGAGAGAGAGAGAGAGAGAGAGAGAGAGAGAGAGAGAGAGAGAGAGAGAGAGAGAGAGAGAGAGAGAGAGAGAGAGAGAGAGAGAGAGAGAGAGAGAGAGAGAGAGAGAGAAGTGGATGAAGTACTGTCTTTGATTGACAGCCTTTCTTGTCCAATCCCATGCTCCTGCAGCCCACTCTTTTTGCCCCTTCTTGGCGCTGGATGCTCACTCTTTTTGTTAATGAAAGCTCTTCCCACTCACCCTCTTCACTCCTCTGGGACTTGAAAGCAGTTTGGAGGGAGGGGCACAGGTTTGGGTGAGGGGCTGTAGTCACCCACCGAGTCCATCTCCTGCGCCAATCAAAACAGCTCCCTGCTTGCCGACCAGCCAATGGAATTCCTCAAGCATCATATCTAATTCATCCATTGCGTTGCCTTTCCCAGAGTGGAATTCTATTTTTTAATAGAAAGTACCCACTTTTTGAGGTGGGGTGTTTTTTTTTCTATGAAGGAAAATTAAACATTTCCTTACTGAAGGTGGAGAAGAACATCTGGAATTTCAGGTGCTCCCCTCACAAACAGAAAAAAAATTTTTTTGCCACTGACGTCTTGCAGCAATTTTTTTAAAAAAATCAGCATCAACAAGGGAAGTATTTTGTATGGGATTTTTTAAAACAGATCAAGGTAAGCAGTGGATATATGCAACTTGCTATGAGGCAAGCTGTATATTTTAGTTACCTGGGCTGGGTGTTCCAGATGAAGCTAATGAGACTCCAGAAGGTGGTGCTGGCAAGTGCTAGTGATGATGGATAAAAAAAAAATTAAGAAGCATCTTTTGAAAGAGTATGTGCATGTATATTATATATAGTTATGACTTTCAGGCTTCCCCCCCAAAAAAGATTTAGGATTATGCGCATGTGTGTGTGTTTTGAAAATAGACATTTTGGGCTCAGTATTTTACCGCATGTACCACATTTGTGAAATCTAAACAGATCTGTTGTTAAAATTTGTCAATAGGGTTTTTGGGGGGGTGGGGTGGGGAGAGAGTTAAGCATTCTATGCTGTAAAAGAGCTGTTGTGGTCTGTAGCTTGTTCACCACCCCTCCTGCCCCAGGCAAGTGCTTTGAGTATCAGGTGGAATGGGTTGTGCTGGAATTCAGATGAAAAATGGCATTGCTCTCAGGGTGGTGTGGTAGAAATGTGTGTGTGTGTGTGATGAAACACTCACTTTGCAACTGAGTTTAGCTGTGGATATGGTTGTTGCAGCATGCGTGTTTTGTGATGCTGCTGGCTTGTGAGAGCAGTGTTTTCTGCCCCTTTAGTTGAGTTTGTGTAGGAGTGCAAACATGCTTTGACTCTTCTGGTGCAGCTCTTTGGTCTGTGTTGGCAGTTTACGAGGCTGTGTATGTGTGTGACATGGAGGATTTTGTGTGTTGCTGTTGTATGCTGAAAACTGTGTGCTTCTGTAAGGGGTGTGTGTGTGTGTGTGTGTGCTCGCGCTTTACTGCTGCAGCTCTGAGCATGTGACAGTGCCTTTGTGTGTATGTGTGTATCAAGCCATAGACTGTGGATTACCCTTCTTCCTTCTGCTTCTTGAGTGTGGTAGCTTCCGATTGCGTTACTCTGTGTGTGTGTGTGCGTGCGTACATCTTCCCTTCAGATTGCTTTTGTCTGAGTGGGATTATGTATATTCCTGTCACATTTATACATGAGATTTACTCTCCTGCTTCTTTCTCGCCCTGCCTTCATATCTCTCTCTCACACATACACACTGAATGAAGATGATATAAGCTGACTCTTCTGATATTTCACCGGCTGGAAAAGCCTGCACAAATTAACCACAACGCTTCCTTTCTCACCAATCCTCTCCCTGCACCCCATCCCAGGCTGCCGCACTGCACTTCTGCCTGGATCGACAGAGGACAGAGCAGAAAACAGGTGTCGGGTGCGAGTTTGTGATGCGCATATGAGGATGTGCACATGTGGGGCAAATAACGACTGTGCCTTTGTGCGTCAATATGTGTTTTGTTAGTTTGTGTAAAGATTAGCTTTATATACGCATGAGATCCAGTAAGGACACATGTATATCAGGCGTGTATGCTCATAACTCTTTAGCTCTCTCTCTCTCTCTGTGTGTGTGTGTGTGTGTGACAATAAATATATATGTGTGAATATGGGTTGGATTGCAAACGCATGCATGAAAGTACAATGCACATGAAAGGAGTTTGTTTATGTGTAAAGTACTGGTTAGGTACAGCACTTCACAACTAAGTGGAAATGTACATATATATCTGAACCTGCATACTGAGGGATGTCAGTGTAGCTAATGTGTGTGGAGTGGTGTGTGTTTGTGTGTGTGTGTGTGTGTGTGTGTGTGTGAACACAGGAGGTGAAAAACCCACACAGAAATGGCAGCCTCTTACCCACCAGGTTCCAGGGAAGCAGACAATGAGTCTCGATAGGCCTATGCCCACTCACAGGTGTCTGGTGGTGGTGAAATCTCATAGTCGGCGGTGGTGGGATTGTAACAGAAGGTACATGGGGGCACACCAGGTAGTCTGCTTGATAGGGTGCGTGTGAGGAAGGATGGGTAAAGATTGAGGCTAGAGAGGAGAGGGCATATGAGGAAGGGAGAGGATGGCATGATGCGGTAAAATGATAGAATGAGGCACTTTGAAAGAAAGGAGGAGAGAGCTAGCTTGCTAACAGAGACCAAGGAATTGAGGAAGGCATGATAACATACACAGAGTTTAGTTATGCCTTTTAATTACACACACATACTCCATGGACTCTTGAGCAAGGTGCAAAAGATGAGCTATGCTAAACAGCCATTTCAGCCTCCCAGCCTCCTGCTCTTTAAATCTTCCTGGTGGTATTGCCCCAGGAAAAGGGGGGGGGGTGTTGTGGTTTTGAAGGAAGGATGGTGATAAGGGGGAGGAGAGAATGGTCTCTGCGGTTTCCATGGCAATGTTGCCATGGAAACAGCAAGGCTGCCTGGATCCAGTCAGATGAATGAGGACCCGTCACTGGGGGAGAAAAGGAAGTGGGGAGAAGGTTTCGTTGGGGGCTTAGATTTGAGGGGCTTCCTGCCGGGGCCAGGCATCGGTGTGATGAGAGATGTTTCGTATAAGATATGTATCCTTTAGGCTCAGAAGTGAATACCTGTACACTCTAGGGAAGGGAAATGGATCATGGGATCTTGTGGGTTTGAGCAACTTCTGGATCTTGGACTCTGAGGTCCTGTGGTGGTGGTGGTGGGGAGTGTCCCTTTGGCTGGAGCTGTGCACTCAACAGATAGGAAGTGATGACGATGCTTTGTAACTGCTTCCATTTTGTTAGCCATGCATTCCAATATTAGGTGTCTTGACAATGTAAAAGTACAGGTGGGATGCTGGCAACATGCAGGTGGATGTTGTGTGAAAGAACACAAACGGCCATTCATTACAGCCAATTTGACCGCAGACACTTGTGGGTCATATGGTCAGTATCATGCACAGCATTCTGGGTAGTTTGCTCATAGACATTGCCCCCAGTTCATTCATAATGCCTGCCTGGCAGCAAATGCTCCCTCGCCTCTCAGGTACCTCAGTATATAGGAGTAAAATTCATGCTAGGCAATTCCCTGTTTCATCACATTCCTATATCATTACAGCCATCTCAGGGGCACAGGCCTGTGAGCAATTGCCCACTGTCGCTCAGTAACCAGATTTAGAACAGAGATTTGTGAAGAATTACGTATTCTTTCTGGCAGCATGTGTGGAATGTCAGCCATGACGGAAGCAAAGATTTCTGGGTAACTGGTTCTGACAACTGATGACTTCCCTTCCAGGGCTATGTTGAGAGTAATTCGTAGGATTTACTTTGGACTTGCTTTCGGTAGAGAAACTACCCAAAAAGCTGGAAAGCAAAACTGCAGGCTCTAATTGATTAAATTAGTAGCTTGATTAAATTAGTAGATTAATCAACTAAAATTTTAGTTGATTAATTAACGAAAGTCCATTTTAATCATCATGGCTGCAAGTTGCTGTTTATTTTTTTAAAAAAATTGGTTCTGCAATAATAAAGAATGAAAAAGAGTGTCTTATATTCTAATAAGGATTTTTAGCTTTTGCTTATTAAATTATTAGTTATCTTCCTTCAAAACCTAAAAAATGCAACTATAGTATATAAAATTAAAATTAATGGATTAAGAATATTAAATGAAGATTATTAATAAAAAATCATTGAATCTTAAAATAATTATTGAATATTAGAGCATAATCCATTAATTTGTATTATTAATGTTAAAGAGCAACTCTTAGCTGTGATAGTATCTGATTCATAGGGGACATGTTGGCCACAGGGGATTGTGGGAAGCTATGACCCGGCATTCTGGGTCATTTGCTGGCCTTGAATCAATACCCCTTTATGAATGTGTTTCAGTAATTTGCTGCTCTAGTGTCAGTGTATGAGGTGCACCCTAGAAGTAATTGTTCTGGCAGCTGATCTTCAGCACCTTTAATAATCTGGGCCTGATTCATATATGCACGCATTAATATGGCAGCTGCTTACAATGCAAGGGTATAGCCGGGTGGGGTGGGGTGGGGAGTTCTCTGTGCCATAAATTGTTTGGTTGAAATAACTCCCTGTCTGGTTCCAGTAAGTTGTGCTACATCACCACAACCTCCCCCACCCATCCAACTTTCAGGAGCATGCTGAAGCAGCCATTGCAATTTGCAATTCTGTTTGCATGTGTGAATTGACCCAAGTCCAGTTCCAGCGTGCAAAACGATTGACCATTATCTGAAGTTTCTGGTTGGATAAGGATTCCATTTCCTTTGTGATGTTGCTGAATGAATAAATAACACAAGTTGGAGAACTCTATGCTGGTGTTAAGGAACATATACTGTACTCAAATATACTGAACATATACTGTACTCAAATACTTAACACTGTTTGGGAATTTGTTAGCAACTTAGACTCACTCTTTGGTGATCAAAACCATAATTTCCACCCTACTTTTTAAAGCATGCTTGTGGGTACAGTGGGGATTCTAATATGTCTTAGTGACGTATGGAATGAGTGGTTGGTAGTGGTTGACTTAGTGGAATGAGTGGTTGGTAGTTATTCTGGATAACAAAGATCACAAGATTATGATCTTGTATGCATCTTCTCATCTAAGCTAGGCCAGTAAATCTCTACTATTTTTTCAGCAATCCAACCCTCCCCCCCCCCTTGCATCTGGCTATCATTGCTCTTGTATGTACAGCCACGAAAGTAATTAACTAGCCTGCCTGCGTATATCTAAGTTGGCCTAGAATTTTTAAGATGTCTTGATCGCTTGAAGGCACTTCTGACTCGCCACAGGCGACCAGCTGAGCAGCTTTTTACCAGCTTGAGTTAAACCACTCCCCCCCCCGCCCTGAATAATGCATCTTAATAGAATGACTCCTTTATATAAAAGAAAATTAAGGGATGTTCTCTCTGCCTCTCTCTTAATTTCTCATTTGAATAACTCTGACTTACAACCAGATGGAGAGGAAAAGATAGGCACCTGCTCCATGAAGGCAAAGGCACACAGTGAACTGCACAAAGGCAGACACATGTTTCCACGGACACACACAGCACATGGCTACACAGGCGAGGAAGAGAAAGGCAGGAAGGAAGTTAAGGAAAGATCACATATTGCGACGGACAGAAAGTTGGTATATAAAAATAGGAGGAAGCCCTTGAAACTGGGCAGAATCTTGTGCATCCACGCAATCGTACTGAAATACAATAAATAACATACACTCCTAGGAATACCTGCAGAGTCGTAGTGCACGAAGCAATGTAAATTTAACATATGCATAAGATGGCTAGGATCATTCACAGATATGCAAAACAACCTCCATCTCTTCCTTGCATACACACAGAGACTTCTATCCTCACAGGCACTAAATGCAAACTACATAAACCCCTACACAGTCTAGCTGAGGGGGATTGGAAATCTGCATGGCTGTCCCCAGACTGTAGAGAGCAAAATGCAATTGAGCTGGGTGTTGGGGGAGAGAATTAAGGAGTTTATTGTGGTCAAGGGGGGGGGAATCTTCAAAATAACAAGACATTTCTGTTCAACAGACCAAGGTTGGGCAGGTTAGACCATGTGCATGGGATTGGGGCTGGGTGCAGGATATTGCAGTACCCTGGGCCAGAGATCCTTGGTAAAGCAAATGTGGGGTGAGGTACATAATCTAAGAGTGCCCCAGAGCCTTCTGAGAAATGCTCTAAGTCAGTACACCTTATCCTTCCACGCTCCCGGAGTCCTTGGCATGTGATATTGCATTCAGGAGTGCAAATTCACTCTTGAAAATTTACTCACATAACAGAATACAGCCTTTCCTGGTACATAGTTTTAGGTTTAATTTATTTTTATTCTAAGCACAATAGCATAGCTGTCAAGTTCTCCCTTTTTTAAAGGGAAATTCCCTTATGCTGAATAGGCTTCCTCACGAGAAAAGGGAAAACTTGACACCTATGCACAATAGTGGTCACAGTCTTGTCTCTATAGGCAGGGACGGCCCTAACGAAGCAGAATGAGGCAGCTGAGTATAATGAAAGGGGCAGCAAATTGAATATCGTTGTTGTATTTTTACTGCCAAGCAGCATGAGAGGGGATTGAGAGATGTTTTGCCTCAGACACCAGAATAGCTTGGGCTGCATACACACCAGGCATTTAAAGTACAGAGAATCCTGGGGGAACTGTAGTTTTCCTCTTCACAAGCCTACAATTCCCAGCATCCTTTAACAAACTTCCCAGGATTCTTTGGGAAAAGCAACGTGCTTTAAATGCATGGTGTGCGTGCAGTCTTGGATTGCCCTGGGTACTTCTTTGCACTTCCATCTGGCACCATTTCACCTCACACCTTATGCTGCCCTGCCTCTTCAGCCTGCCCAGTTCTCAGTATCCAACTGTGTCGACATGTCCTTTGGTCGCATGCAAAATCAAATCAGCATTTGGCAGTGGGAGAAACAGGAAGTCTTCTAAAACGGTGCCTGTTGCAAATGACACATGCATGCATCATTTCTTTTCTTCTTTAGAAGTATTGTTGTGAGACAGCAGGTTTGTTTCAGGGATATAGGAAGCAGCTGCCTTATTGCCTTATACCAAGTTGGTTTCTTGGTCAATCTAGCTCAGTGTTGCCCATACTGATTGGCAGCAGCTCTCAAGGGTTTCAGGAAGGGGGTTCTCCTAGCCCTACATGGAGATGCTTGGGATTCAAATGGGCTCCTTCTGTGTGCATAGAAGATGCTCTCCTGCTGAGCTGTGCCCTTTCCTCTTTGCCCTACTGATGATGTGTTGTTGCAACCATAATCCGGCTCGCTATGAAAAAAACCATAAGAAGGGGTGGAGGTCAATAGCAGAGCACAATGTCCCAAATTCAGGCAACTCCAGGTAGGGCTGAGAGAGACTCTAGTCCGAAAGCCTGGAAATGTTGCTGCTACTAGCATTTTTCTTCCTAAACTCATTTTTGGACATTTGCTCTATCTTCTTTGCTGAAGAATCAGTGGGAAGAAGCTACCATCTGAGGGATTAGGACTGAATGCCTCCAAGTCAGAATTACCACTAAACATCACGAGGGGAAAAAATTAAGTATCATTTTTCTTATTATGCAAATCTATACAGATTAGGCTGCAGTCCTGTACACATTCATCTATGTCCTACTTACTGGGTTTACATCCGAGTGCTCTGTTGGATCGATGAATTAAGTCGATCAGTTGATTGAAACAAATGCGACTTATTGAGACGCTGGTGACAGGCCTACTGTTTAAGCAGGATTTTCTCATATATGGGGGGCTGCCCTCAAAGAGTGCAGGAAGCTGAAGTGAAAAGCTGCTACCACCCCAAAGAAATCAGTACAGTATCACGTTAGGCTTTAACTGGATAGATGATGTCAGTCAGTTGTGTTGTGCGTGTGCTTAGCTGATTTTTAGTTTTGCGTTATATGGCATGTTTTGTACCACGGGCCTTGGGTGAGCTACACGCTGAAGTGAAATAAACACCAGAAAAACCCCTAGCCCTGTGAGTGCTAATATGAGCCACCGAATAGGCAAAATCTGTGCGTGAGACATGCCCTAGGTGGCCACAGCGGAGAATATGAGGTTTTATTCCGTTTTCATCCTCCACCATGCTGCCCCCTCTTTATTCACCCCGATAGATACCTGACAGGCCAGACAAATCCCCTTGAACCATGTCAGATCATTTTGGTTTCTGATAGCAAGAGACAGAGCCGTGTTCTCCCCTCGCCACAAACACACATGCACTTACTGCTGCCACGGGCCCTTCACAGGCCTGTTACCTTGATGAAGTCAGTGAGACCACATGTTCCAAGCACACTGCAGTGTGTCACTGCCCCGGGGGGCTCCCTCACGCTCTGTCGAGGAGGTGGACAGGGAGACAAGCAGCGGTTACATGAAAAAGGCCCCGGGGTTCAACAGAGAGGGAGATGTTCGCTGCACAGAGCGAAGTTGCGATGGTTGTAGCGAGGGATGTGTCATCAAGTCTCCCGGGTGGCCGTTCTCTGGCGAGGGGCAAATATACAGCAGGGTGGGTCTGTGGGAAGTTAGTGTTCGTTGTATGTATGTATGTATGTATGTATGTATGTATGTATGTATGTATGTATACCCTGCTTCTTCCCCTGACGGGCTCAAGGCGGTTTGCAGATTAAAAATTTGCTCTTGGTGAGCGCCCTCCGTTTTTCATTTAACACAGATTTCTTCTCAGCAAACTCAGAACAAAAGGAAGAGGCCTGCTGGATCAGGCCAAACTAAGGCCCCCCTAGCCCAGCATCCTGTTCTCACAGTGGCCAACCAGATGCCACAATGGGAAGCCCACAAGCAAGACTTGAGAGCAACAGTGTTCTCTGCACTTGGGATTCCCGGAGGCATGCTGCCTCTGACAGTGGAGTAGAACACTGTGGGTGACACTGAAAGCCCGACAAAGTCATTCGCCATGACTTTGTCTAATCCTCTTTTAAAGTTACTGAGGTTGGTGGTTATCGCTGTATCTTGTGGGAGCAAATCCCATAGTTTAATTATGCACTGGAATTCTTTCTTTCATCTGTCCCGAATCTTACCACATTCAGCTTCATTGGATTGGCCTTGAGTTCTCGTGTTGCGATGGAGAAAATAATCTCCCTCTCCAATTGCTCCACACCCTACAGTTTATACAGCTCTATCATTCTATGATTCTATGATTCTATGCCCTTTCCGCCTTTACTTGCCTTCCCCCCTCCAAAGTAAAAAGCCCCAAATGTTTTAACTTTTCCTTTTGGGACAGTTACTCCAACCCCTTGATCATCTTGGTTGCCCTTTTCCGAGAGGATCTCTGCGAGCTCAGGCTGGCATAGTAGGACCTCCCCAAACTGAAGCGCCTTTAGATCCCTGCTTAGAAATAAAACCACCTTTTCTATAACAGCTTTTGATTTTAGAGCTACTAATCAATGGCGTGGCTGTGTCTGGAATGCTGGTTACTTTTCTGCTCGCCTCATCTAAAAACGATATTGTGGTGCTAGAAAAGTGCCACCGAGATGATCAGGGATTTGGAGCAGCTTCTCTACCAGGAAAGGCTTGTAGCTCTGTGGCAGAGCTTCAGCTTTGCATGCAGAGAGTCCCGGGTTCGATCCCTGGCATCTCCAGGTTCAGATAGAGTTAAAGCATTCCCACCACATGCAACATTGCTCTTGGTACAGCGCTGCCCTGCAGTTTCTTGAGAAATAGGGCTGTTTGATGCATTTCCCCCCTCAGATAAAACTTCACTCCAAAAGGCAAAACTTCAAAAGTTAAGTGGCAGTGTGTACGATTGAAATAGCCATTGCGCACGCATGGATGACATAGCAGCTTTTTTGGATGCAAGTTCAGGGGTGTGTGGGTAAACCAAACAGGTCATGTGCATCAGAGCAAGGCATTGCCGCCCTCTCTCTGGCGTGCACAGCAACGTGCAAATGCGACTAGAAATGGGGGGAGAGGGGGGAAACACCCCTGCTGTTTTTGAAAACACCAGTGTGTTCGTAGTCTTAGTGTCTGGTGGTATTCTGGGTGCAGTGGGGGTGGGTGGGCAAGGGTCCCTTATCTCTACCCCCCACATAATGTAACATATGCTGATGACCGTTTGGGGATTTCCCAGCCCCGTGACAGGACTGCAGCCAGGGAGGAAATTGTTAAATTCCCCACTCTGCACATTCTGCAGATCACAGTAATTATCACCTCCAGCTCATCCTATTTACATTAAAAAAAAACAACAAAAAAACCCTGCATGTTAAATCCAAAGACATGTTGTGATGCGGATAATTACTATGGTGAGGGCATTTTTCATAGTGGCACCACGTTGGGTTTTTGAAATAGACGCCCATGGCTTTCCGAGGTGTCCCTCTTCCAGTCTCCACCCATGGGTTGATGCTGAATGTGCAGGTGGAAGTGCCACCAGCAGAATCCCTGCCAGTGGCAGCCCATGGAAGACTTTAAAAGGGGGTTCTCTGGCAGGGAGGAACTGGGTCAGCCTGGGATCCACAAGGTCCCAAGCCAATCCCTCTGCCATCACATGAGAGCATCAGACTTTATCTCTGAGCCTGAGTGAGCTGCCACAGCCATTGGCCTCTCCCCATTCCCACTACCCAGCCTGCAGAGGTGCGCATACTGCCATGGCCCTGCTGATCCGTTAAGCACCATCACTGCCAGACGAGCATTTGTTCGGACTGCAGCCCTCCTGGAGAATTTCACCAGGTGTCATCTCTATGGTCTTTTTGGTGTGCCCCAGGTGAGAGAGAACATCACTATTCACCCAGTCCTTTTAAATATCTTATGTTTAACGAGCTAAGTTAAGCTGATTTTTGTTTGTGTTTTATGTTTCAGCTTTTTAATTAATTTGCTATAGCTTTTATTGGTTTACATATAATACTGAACATTTGTGTGTTTGTTTTGTTTTCTGCTTTTCCGGCTGCCCAAAGAACCAAGGTGATTATATACATGCAGGAAATAAAGGAAAGAGTATTCGGCTTCGCATCTAATTTGGCCCACAGGTGCCCAGTTTTCTCCATCTTCCTGATGCTTCTTCCCATTTGGGCAGAACTTCATCTTCTGCCACCTGTAGTGCCAGCCATAGCCTGTTGCCTGCTGGGTTCTTTGGAACTACAATACTATAATATTTGGGGTAGAAGAAGAAGCGTTTGAGGGAGCGTTTGGTAGAATGTTGCCTTGGGGGGATGCCCTCTGCTTCGAAGCACCACAAAGAAGGCTATCCAGCTTATTGCTTGAAGAGAGTGGTACTCCTTGTTCTCTGCTCAAATGTGAAAACAGATTATTGTGTAGGAGAGCAGAATCATTAAGGCTAGCTTGAACACGGGAAAGAGCTGAATAGAAGGGAAAGTGGAAAGAGGAAGCTAAAATAAAAAATCCCAAGTAATTTAGTATGGTTCTACTGTCTGAGCAGGGTTGGGATGTGGCCACTTCCCTTAGGCGACAGGTTTGGGGATACCATTCAGTGGGGTACCTGCCATTAGGTGGAATTTGTTGGTGGTGCCTGGGGCAGCTGATTTTGATATCACAGAAGGACAGAACATTTATAGTTATTTCATTTATTATTACTGTACAGTATATTTATTCCTCTGCAGCTGCTGTGTGTGAAATGCCAGGCCGTGCACATTTTTGCATGCATGTGCACTAGAGACAAAATGTATCCTAAATCCAAAATGTAGAACCTGTAGAAACCTAAATGGCCTCGGTCCAGTATACCTGAAGGAGCGTCTCCACCCCCATAGTTTTGCCCGGACACTGAGGTCCAGCACCGAGGGCCTTCTGACGGTTCCCTCGTTGCGAGAAGCCAAGTTGCAGGGAACTAGGCAGAGGGCCTTCTCGGTAGTGGCGCCCGCCCTGTGGAACACCCTCTCATCAAATGTCAAAGAGAAAAACAACTACCAGACTTTTAGAAGACATCTGAAGGCAGCCCTGTTTAGGGAGGCTTTTCATGTTTAATCCATTATTGTATTTTATTTTTCTGTTGGAAACCGCTCAGAGTGGCTGGGGAAACCCAGCCAGATGGGCGGGGTATAAATAATATATTATTATTATTATTATTATTATTATTATTATTATTATTATTATTATTATAGCCATTTGAAGACCTGATGTTTGCAGGACAGCAAATCGGTCAACTCACGCAAACAGAAATTTAACCCACCATCTCTAAGATGCAAAAAGGGGGTGGGGGATTGATTTATCAAGAACAGACATCAGAAAATTGGAATGCTTCATAAAGAGGGATAATTGGAACATAGGAATGCTGCTGGATCAGGCCAGTCGCCCATCTTGTCCAGCATCCTGTTCTCACACTGGCCAACCAGATGCCTTTGAGAATCCCAGTAGTACCTGAGGGCAACGGGCAGCCCTCCTGCGTTTTCCATCAACTGGTATTCAGAGTCCTAGGGTTGCCATACGTCTGGAATTTCCTGGATGTATATGGAATACTGCAGTCAGCTCAGCAGCAGTGCCTGGACGGGAATATGTCTGGGAAAATCCAGACATATGTTGGCAGACATATGCCAGTTTTCCATAAAGATAGCTCAAAAAAGCTCAATAACTTTTCTGCCTGGATTTTTTTCACTGTTTGAAATATGGCAGCCCTAATTCAGACGCATGAAGGCAGAGTATAATAGCCATTGGCAGGACAGGCCAAGCTCCAGGTTTTGGGGGCCCTGATCAAGCCAGCCTCTTTCCCAATCTACATTCATCGGGGTGATGCCAGCGTAAGATGGTGGTTCCAGTGAGTTCAGTCGTATGCATGCCTCAGCCACCCTGCCTATCCCACCTGAGTCACATCGGCAACGGCGGGGGCAGCAGTCCAGTGGGGATGGACTCTGCTGGGGTCCCCGAGCCCCAGCATTTGCCCAAGTATGATGCATTGCTGATGGCTGGGCTTGTTTGTGAAATGGCATTTAGTAAGGACTGGGCGGGGGGGGGGCTAGTGGGGGGAGCTGTTGGGGAAAGGAAAATTTTTGCTCAACTCAGCACCAAACTGCTTTGCATTTTTCCCTTCCCCAGGTGGTAGCAAATTCCAAGGAGCCCTAATGGGGTCATTTGCTCTTGAATAAAAGAGAGAGCACCTGGAGCCTTGGAGCCCTCATTGTAACGATTCTGTTTACTTACAGATGTAGAGACTGTACAGGCATTGGGGGGGGCAGACCCAAGCACAGGGGCAGCTGGCAGTAGCCCTACGGCACCATGCCAAAACCAGGTTCCTGTTTCAGCTTCTGATTTAAAGCACCAACAACCTGTTTTTACTGTGGTCCAAGCGGAGCCTAGAGCCCTTTTTAGGTATATAGGGAGCTGCCCTAGAACAAGTCAAACTTCGGCTCCATTACCTCTGCATTTCATGCTCTCGTCTCTCTTGTATTCTCTCGTATTCTCCAGATGTTTTGTACCACAACTCAACATCTGTGCTGGCTAGGGATCATTTACTACTGCATGCAATTTGCACATCAAATTTATTTGATGCCTCGTATGTGTTAATCCCACTAGCATACGCTATACTTGATATTGGACTATATATTATTTCTGTTACATGAAGTTTTCATGGACTGTTTATTACTTCCGTCATATATAGCCTTCATATTGGGTTGTTCAATTTCACTGAGACTTAGTTTTGCATTAGTTTTGATACACAGGTCTTCCATTGTTTATTGGTGGTTATTTATAACGGTATTATGTTGGGAGGTTTGAGTCCACTGCTGTATACATGTTTCATCATCCATTTATCATTTTCGTCCTTTATTGGTCTGTGACTTGGTTACTTTGCTTGCGTTATTGAGAGACCTCCTCTTTTATACGGTTTACCAAGTTGTAGTCTGAAAACATCTGGAGGGCACAAGTCCCTTCTCCAGGGCTTCTCCTCAGGCAGATATTTTCCCCCAGCACCTGCCGCCTGCTTCTTCCAGTTGCAGACGGGAAAAAATGTGTTTGGGCATGAAGCTGTGGTCCTTCCTGTGGTCCTTCCAGGCCCATCCCAAAACCAACATTGTTTCTCATCACGTCACAGCCCTCTATGGCAGGGATTGTGAATCCTTTTCAGCCCAGGGGCCGCATTCCCTTCTGGACTGCCTGCCAGTGGTAGGTATGGCCAGAGGGAAAAGTGGATGGAACAATTCATATAAACTTTACTTTTGTTGTGTAGCCATGTTTCTACACATACTCAACACACCATTCTCTAGCCTCCATCCAGGCAAGCAAGAAGTATTTTCAGAATTCAAGGACACATTTCAGGCAAAAAATGAGGGTGCAGTTGGGGATGGTGTGTGGACTAGGAATAGCCTTGTGGGCCAGATAGAGAGGTCTGGAGGGCCACATCCCCCTATGTTGATTTGTGTGGTGAGATTCTGCATCTCTGCCTTTTTTATGTGAATCTGATAACATTTCTCAGAATGTTAACTTGGATGCTTTGGGGTTCATTTTCTTTGGCTTCCAGGACCTCATGACTGTCCTATTATCATTGGCGCTGACACATCTCACAATCCCTGACTCCTCTCTCACACATACTGGATTACGTGAATATTATGCTTGATTTATCTCTCTCTCTCTCTCTCTCAAACGTAAGCTAGGAAACAATGATTAAGAATTCATCTCTCCAAATCAGTTTCATCTTTACTTTCAATAAACTGGAGTACATGCTGTTTTTAGGGGCTCGGAAGCAACAAGGAGAGGGCTTTTGGAACTTTTCAATTGTGACCCCCCCAAAAAAAATACAACTAAGGGGGGCGTGAGGGATGGGCTAATCTGCTAATTTTGGTAGCTCTCGTGTTTGCAACCTTAAATTCAGTTCTCTACATTCCAACATCAGTTTGCAATTTTTGTAGAAAGAAGTCCTCATCAAAATCCACCAGCTTCTTAGTGTGAATTTCTCATTTTATATGCATAGCTAGACAGCAGTGGATGAATAAAATTTGGGAGATTATGCTTAAACACAAACACACTCAAGGAAGTGCAGCAGGCAATTAATCCTTATTTCATACACAACTATCTATCGATTGATCAATTATGGCGCCATAGTTTCCATTTGTTTCCTATATGGAAGCCCTTAAAGCTTCTGATCAGATTTTAATAAAGTGACCATACTTTCATGCATTTTATGAAGTGGACTACACAAGTCTACACAAACCTTATGCCATAAGAAATTGGTTAGTCTTTAAGGTGCCATGAGACTTATGTTTCTTTCTGACTACAATGTATATATGTACTGTATTATGTATAACTTATATAGGTATGTATTGTTAGTGAGCTAGGTATCTCACAGGCATTATATTTGAATTATCAGAGAGTTTCTTTAGTCTTTTTAATGATGTTGTTGTTATATTCTGTGTGCGCGCGCCAAATGTTGCCAAAATTTTGAACTCCAGTTCAAAAAAAATTCTGTTAATTAAAAAAAGAAATTAAGTCAAATCATTAATAGGAAGTACTGCTTCACATGATGCATAGTTAAATTGGGAAATTCACTGCTGCAATAGTACTGTTTATCTTTAATTTATTATTTGAAGGCATCTGAAGGCAGCCCTGTTTAGGGAGGCTTTTAATGCTTGATAGATTATTTCATTTCATTTTTCTGTTGGAAGCCGCCCAGAGTGACTGGGGAAACCCAGCCAGATGGGCGGGGTATAAATAATAAATTATTATTTATTATTATTATTTACATTTTTCAGTTGCCTATTAACCTAGTCCTCTAGGCCAGTGTTTCCCAACCTTGTGCCTCCAGATGTTTTCGGACTACAATTCCCATCATTCCTGACCACTGGTCTTGCTAGCTAGGGATGATGGGAGTTGTAGTCCCAAAACATCTGGAGGCACAGGGTTGGGAAACACTGCTCTAGGCAACAATTTATGCCTACAAAAACTAAAGGACAAATCAAAACAGGTATGATGCAGCATCAACACATGAAAAATACAGGCACATAAAAGGGGTTTCTCGGATCCCACATGGGTAAAAATAGATTTAAAATATCCCTGAATCTATCCTTCGAAACACTGGCAGTCTGTAGAGCTCTTGGAAGAGAGCATTACACAGCTTAAGGGTCACCATGGAAAAAAGCCATGAACTAAGATAGTTTTTAAAGGGGATCAAACAAATCCACGATGGATAACTCTATCAGCAGCTATTAGTTATGAGAGCCAGGTGGAACCTCCATGGCCAAGCAGTGTATTTCTGAATCTCAGATGCCTGTTGGGGGGGGGGGAATGACTATCCAGCAGGGATGAGAGTGTTGCTTTCACATTCTTCCTGGGAAGCATCTGCTTGGCTACTGTGAGAAACAGGAACAGATGGGACCTCTTGTCTGATGCAGCAGGCCTTCTCTTCATGTTCTAACAACCTCGTTTGCATCTTTTGCAGTGTTTCTTCCTGGATCTCTTTTATAAGCTTTTTTTAAAAACATCCATCTGAACCCCAGCGTTGGAGAGCCCTGCTCGCGCTCCTCGGCACTCTCCCACCCACCATGTACCAGTTGCTGACAGTAATGTTGTACGCAGCCCTTGAAGCCCTGGGGGGACGCACCGCTCTGGCCGTCATACAAGCCCAACATCACACAAACCAGAGCTGGGGCCTGCCCAACCTCTTGGCCCACCTGAAGCGCTTGACATCATCCAGCAGCAACGCAACCGCCGGCGCGAGCCGGGTGCGGCCCTCGGAGACGTGCCAAGGCTACTACGATGTCATGGGGCAGTACGACGCGGCGTTCAACTGCACCACGGGGGGCTACCGCTTCTGCTGCGGCACGTGCCAGTATCGCTTCTGCTGCGAGGACCGGACCAGGAGGCTGGAGCAGGGGAAGTGCCGTGACAGCCCGCAGTGGTTTGCCACCACCGTTCCCGGCACAGCCACCAACGGGCCTGATATGCCAAACGGAAGCAAGCAGACAGGCAACAGCACCGTGTACGTGATCTGTGGGGTCATCAGCTTCACCTTAGCCGTGGCAGTCGGGCTCAAATTCTTCTTCAGCAAAGCCTCAAGGAGACCGCATGGAAGAGAGCTCAACGTGCCCAGGTAAAAATGCAGGCTGCAAGGTGGGGTCAAAAGTTGTTCTTCAGCCCTGTGGCGTGAACCTGGCAGCATTTCAGCTGGCAGTGGGGCTCAGAGCTGGACTGGGATTCTGTCCCCAGTGTGGCTCCAGATTGGGATTCTTTGTGTCCTCGGAATTTTTGTAACAATTACTATTCTAACGGACTAGCACAGGTGAAACATTCTATTGATAGACCAATTTGCTTTAAAGCTTTATGTTCATGACCTTTTTGTCGTTGTTGCAAAATCATGAATTACCTCCCCAAAGTCCAGTTCTTTTGCAAATGCACACTCAACAAACGAAATAGGTGGGTAGTTTAATTGCTCTTGCCCCATATTAGAACGCCTGCCTGCTGTAAATCCTACCAGAAACACCACCTCTCTCTCTCTCCCCCCCCCTGGGATCAATGTCTTCAATTCCTATGGCGTCTGTCCCTCTCACCACCAGCTGTCTCTCTCTCTTGCCTAAGCAGAGAGAACTCTTGGACTGGTAGTTCTTTAGAGGATGTTGTCTAGGGAAGAACAAACCTCTCTGATGAACTACAAGTCCTAATTTAACTGTACAAACACATATCCTCTGTTCTAGAGAAGGACCTGGGCCAGTAACTCGCTGTTCAGATTGTTGCTTGCTGTGCTTTAACACTGCATTGGACTGAAAATGAATTGCAAGTAAAACTCCATATCAGAATGCCGCTATACAAATCTATGGTGAGGCCACACTTGAAATATTGTGTTTAGATGGCATTGTAGAACTAGAAAAGGCATGAGTTTCTTTACACAAATTTTAAAAAAGAATCAATTTTTTAAAAAAGAAATAAAAGAACTTGGAGTCATCAAATGAAGCTCAGAAAATTCACAACAGACAAGAGGAAGTACTTCATACAGCACATAGTTAACCAATGGGGTTTGCTAAGTGATGTGGTAAGGTAAAGGTAAAGGGACCCCTGAGCATTAGGTCCAGTCGTGACCGACTCTGGGGTTGCGTGCTCATCTCGCATTATTGGCCGAGGGAGCCGGCGTATAGCTTCCAGGTCATGTGGCCAGCATGACAAAGCTGCTTCTGGCAAACCAGAGCAGCACATGGAAACGCCGTTTACCTTCCCGCTGTAGTGGTACCTATTTATCTACTTGCATTTTGACGTGCTTTCGAACTGCTAGGTTGGCAGGAGCTGGGACCAAGCAACGGGAGCTCACCCCGTCATAGGGATTCGAAGCGCCGACCTTCTGATCAGCAAGCCCTAGGCTCAGTGGTTTAACCCACAGCGCCACCTGGCTCAGTGGTTTAACCCACAGCGCCACATAGTTAACCAATGGGGTTTGCTAAGTGATGTGGTAATGCCCCCCAATTTGGATGGCTTTAAAAGGGGTTTAGACATGTTTGTGGGAAGCTGTCAACTGCTGTTAGCCAGGATGGCTCTATAATACCTTGAGTATCAGACGCAGTATGCCTCTGAACACCAGTTGCAAAAGCGGGGAGAGCTCTCTTGCACCACGCCCCGCCAGCACCTGGGGCAGAGCTTTTTTGCTGTAGGGGCAACACTGAGACTAAGGAGAAGGAACTTCCACCCCCTGGACTGTTTATTAGAAGGCAGACAGGCAGGCAAGCAAGCAAGGATTGGCTTTGGGGAGGCTGAAGTTGGACAAACTTCCACTGAATCATGCTATAGTGTAAAGATACTAAGGTGGGATGATGGCTCAGTTGGTAAAGCATGAGACTTGCGGTCGTGGGTTCGAGCCCCATGTTGGGCAAAAAGATTCCTGCATTGCAGGGGGTTGGACTTGATAGTCCTCCTTGTGGTCCCTTCCAACTTTACAATTTTATGATTTTATGAATGAAGTGCCTCAATCCAGCCCAAACATATGCCTTGGTGTCCCTTTCACTAACACCTCCTTTCTTTTCCTGGCCCCAGGGCACTGGTTGACATTCTCAGGCATCAAGCAGGCAGCAGCTCGTGCTCTGAACGCAACAACAGCCTCGTCATTAACTCAAACTTCCAAGACAACGGTTCAGCTCGTCCCCCGAAGAACCTGTACAACACAGTGAAACCCTCCAAAAGTAGCCATGGTAAGAGAGGCAGCTAAAAACTGCAGGCAGCCTGACAAGGCGAGTGGTGGCTTAAGGTTGCTCAATTCTGGATCAGCTACCAACCTTCACCAACAGCTTGATCTGCAGAATTATTTATTAGAATTCGAGGAAAGATTTATTTAATGTCATCCATCCTAATCAACACTGTCCCCATCTCTGAAAAGGCTTCACCCTGATTAATCAATAGTGTGCGAGTGCACTGAATATCTAAGTGAGATTATTTGGATGTACTGTAATGCCAAAACTATGCTTTGTAGAACCCAAACCAAGGCTTTGTTATACTTGTTGAACCAGTGCTTTCCAACAAATCATGGTTTGTGAGCGGCAGCCAGATCAGAACCCGAAATCACAAGTTTGCAAACCGGTGATTTGGTGTCACACCTGAATCAATGACCATGGCTACGTTGTTCCACTCTCAGAGGCTTTTGTGTGGGATAGCATCAAGAAAATATTGAGGAAAGTGGAGGAGGGAAGGAAATTGCACAAACTATGGTAAATCTTGGAACACCAACTACGGTTTGGAGTCTCAGCTAAAGTTAGCACAAACCATGGTTTCGTGTTAATGTATGCACCAACCCCCATGTGGAATCACCTGGGAACTCTCCTTCTCAGCCCTTTGAAGGAAGGAATGCCATATAAATGTAACAAAAAAAAGTCCTCCCAAGCCAGCAAAACTGGGGTCAAGAACATGGCTCCTTTAAAAGAGGTGAAGGCCTCTCACCCCGTTTTCCAACAGCAGGCTGAGCTGGCTTCTCCATGGACCCCAGGAATCTTCCTGGAATCTATCCCCTATTTTCTCTGTGATCTACTTCTAGCCCCTTCTCTCACTATTTTTGTTGGAATATGTTAACTCCTGCTCTTTGGAGTGTGTGTGTGTGTGTGTGTGTGTGTGTGTGTGTGTGTATTCTCAGCAGGAATTAAGCTGCAAAAGCTTGTGGGGAAACAGCCTCTTTGCCATAGCAACTGGTTCTAGCTGTCTGGCTGTCTTTGTGTCGGCTTGAAGATTAATATTAGGGTTGTGGGGGGAGGGCCTTATTCAAACATGAACTGTTTTCTTTCCAGGTAGAAAGAAAAGCCTTCAAGTGCTCAGGAAAGCTGGCGCTTTAGTTTCCCTCTTCCCTGCTAAATGCTCCCTTCTCACTCAGGAGCCCAGACACACCTGGCCTCAGTTATTTGTTTTAGTAGCAAACTCAGGGGTGGCGAGTGCCAACGAAGTTGTAGGCAAAACCAGGGCCACTGGCAAACAAGGGGGGAGATGTCAGCATGCTCAGGGAGAACCTCAAGGTTTGCAGAAGTACAAAAAATATTTTGGGGGTGGGGAGCCCAAAGGCTGCACTCCCCCCCCCAACAGGAGTGAGTGAGAAATGTGCAATGTCCGCTGTGGAAGGTATGGCTGGCTGGAACCTGAAACAACACAAGTCCTTTTAGGAGGGAGGGTACGGTGCAACATTTTGCTGCAGACCCCACTTGCCATCGTAACAGTGTAATACTGTCTTAATTGAGAGCCAGAGTGTGTCAGACTTTGACCGGTTCAAATCCCAGCTCAACCTTGAAGCTCACTCACCTTTGGTCAATCATACTCTCCCAGCCTAACCTATTGCCAAGGGTGGAAGTTGTAACCCAGGGGTCCCCAAACTAAGGCCCGGGGGCCGGATGCGGCCCAATCGCCTTCTAAATCAGGCCCGCGGACGGTCCGGAAATCAGTGTGTTTTTACATGAGTAGAATGTATTATTTTGTTTAAAATGCATCTCTGGGTTATTTGTGGGGCCTGCCTGGTGTTTTTTACATGAATAGAATGTGTCCTTTTATTTAAAATGCATCTCTGGGTTATTTGTGGGCCATAGGAATTCATTCATTTTTTTTTTCAAAATATAGTCCGGCCCCCCACAAGGTCTGAGGGACAGTGGACCGGCCCCCTGCTGAAAAAGTTTGCTGACCCCTGTTGTAACCTTTATAATGGAACAGATGGCATAGGTCCTCCTTCCATGGCACCTTCATGCCTAGATCCTCAAATGGCTGCAGAAACAGAGGAAAGGGGTTTGGCAGTCCCCAGATCTGTCTCCTAAATTTATTGGGCTCCAATGCCAGGAGCCAGGCTGTCCTCTTCAACCTCTCCCTCCCTCCCAACCCTCAAATAAAGCATGGCAGGCCATGTATGTTCTATGAGAGGGGTGGGCAATTTTCAGGCTTGTAAGATCTCCTTTGTTTCTTTCACTAGAGACCTAAGGTCCATCAGGTACAAGAAACGTGCTGAGGATTAAGGAACAGGGTGCCTCTGAGCACATCACTCAGTCCCAGCAATCTATTAACAGTATCAGGAAGACCAACCGTTCCACAGAAAAATCCACTCCTGGTTTTCCCCCAAGCATTCTTTTTTAGTAGCATAATTGGAAGGGTTTTGTTTTTTTAAAAAAGGTTTCTTGCTATTATTTGTCAACTGGGAGTCAGAGAACCCTTGCTAAACTCCTGCAAACCCTCCAGTAGATCCTGATCTACCTTCTGCTCTGCCTTGCTCTAGTTGCCTCCTTGCGTACATAGCGGGTGGGGAGAATGTGGCTGCGGTCAGGTTCTGCTGCAGTTGGGTTCTGCTTTTGGGCTTCCCATTGGCACCTTTGAGAACAGGATGCTGGACTAGAAGGGACTTTCACCTGAACATATGCAGGGTCCTTCTTATGTTCAATATAAGCATGCATCATTCATCCCTTTCAAATGATGGTGTGATCAATTTGCATGCCTAGTTCTGATCACAATCTCAACCTGTGCCGATATTCTCCCAGCCCAAATCCGGTTGTGAAATTTCCCTGCAACAAATAAATAAATTAGCTAATGTTAATGCAGCCACACTGGCCCTGCAGACCAACGTTGCCAGAATTGTTTGCAAGTTTGGAGCGGACATTTTTCGTCTGTGTTGGGGGACCTCTAGTGGCTGCTCAAGGCAGATAAGAATGGTCTCCAGCTTTAGCAGGTGAACGTTGTTAACATGGTCCACCCCATACACATACACACGCTTCTTTCTCTTGCTTTGTTTTTGCCTTGCAGATAACATGCATCATAATTACATCCACCTGAACGTCAACAGCCCCAAGCACCACACGGCCACTCTGGGTAAGTGCTAGTGACATCTTAGCAACTTGCTGATTCTCTATTGACTTATTTATTTGTATAAATCAAAAATAATAATGATGGTGGACTGCTTTTTGGATAAAAAAACCCTCCTGCCCCCAAAGTGCCATGCAATTTTTAAACCCTGAGTATTACTTATACTTTTGCACTATAAAACAGAGAGACAGAAGGCATACAGCATAAGATCAACAAAGCTAATCAGGGAAGCAAACCAACTTTAGTTGGAAGCTCATTGAAAAAGGATAGTCTTTACCGCTTTCTCATAAACTGGCAGGCAGGGGGGGCTAAAGAGACCTTCCAACAAGGGAGGGTGTTCTGGAGTGAATCTGGGCGCCCTATTGAAGAAGGACAATTGTTCAGGGGTAGAATATGCAAAGTGCATGTTCTGCCCCTGACCAATGGTCCCTCTCCAGTGCAGAAGGCAATCAGGTAGCAGGTTATGAGAAGGGCCAAGGATGGGGAACTTGTGTGTCTTCCAGATGTTGTTGGACTCCAACTCCCAATCAGCGGCAATGGATAATGGGAGTTGTAGTCCAGCACCCTGGTTCCCCATCCCTGTGCTTTCTAGGTCATATGTACACCTTATATTTAAATAACCCTTACACTACTGAAACAGTCTTGGATTCCCACAAATAATCATGAGAACTGTAGTTTATTCCTCAGCCGCAGAGCTGCAATCCACAACGCCCTTAACAAACTGCAGCTCCTTTGATTCTGAGAAGTGGTATAAGAGTGCTTTAAAGGTAAGGTGTGGTTGTGAAAGAGTAGCCAATACTGGGCTAGGTGATGGATCAATAGTCTAACCATATACTGTATAAGATAGCTTCCTGATAGGTCTGAGAGGGCCATGAGTGCCCTCTAGGTCCTATCCTTTGTTGGTTGGCTTACCTGGAGGAGGGCAGCAGTGGTCTGAGAAGCACCAGGTGGCTATGTCTAGCTGCCATTTTTATTATGCACAATGCCCCCAATTAAGTGTCGCTCTACAGCATTGTGGGCAATTTAAAAGGCAGCTAGTCTCAAACATTGCCAGGCTATGAAAAAAAATACATTTCAAAGTGGTTCAGGGCAGTTATTAGCAGTGGACCCTACTGCAGTGTTGGTTCCTTGGTAGCTGCGCCAGGATATTGACGCCAGGCCTGCTTTCTGTGTTGCAGAGCTGAGAAGGCCCTGTCTCATATACACACTGGGGGATTTGGCGTCTTCCTGGATAATCTCAGTGGGGGAATCAAAAGCATGGTGTGAAGGTGAGGGGGGGGGCTCATATCCCAGGGCTGTGTAGGCAAGTTGCCAAACATGTCGTCCACCTGCTTGGAACTGCCAGCACTCATTCTTAGGGTGCCTACGTTGTGGTGACTGAAGGTCTTGCAACATGCTGGCTTTTTAATATCTGGGAAGGGGGAGGCTGCAGACCACGTGCCCAGTCTGCAACAGTCAAATGTCAGGCCCATCCTTCCTCCTGCTTTCCATTAACTTAAAGCCCATAGGGTAATTCCAGCAGTCAGGGCAGCAGGGAGAGAGCTCTGGTCACTTCAAAATGAGCTGTTTAATTCAGCCTGATTTGTTTGCAGAAATATTAGACGATGTTGGTTAATTATGAGCATTCAGTTTGATTTGCTTGTGGGGAGGTTGCGTCAAGCAAGTGTCATCCTGCACTTTCTTCTGCCTTTTCCTGCCACTTTCCTTAATGCAAAGAGCCTGATCCTTCCTTTGGGGAAGTGGGTTTGTTTTACAAGAGCCCAAAATCAGCTTTAACTGCGCAACCTGAATTTACCGGGAGGTGATTCAATCAATCCCACCTGAAAACAGTGACAGTCTGGAAGTGGCCTCCGTCCTCTTCCAGTGTGAGAGCCAGTGTGGTGTAGTGGTTAAGAGCGGTAGTCTCGTAATCTGGGGAACCGGGTTCGCGTCTCCGCTCCTCCACATGCAGCTGCTGGGTGACCTTGGGCTAGTCACACTTCTTTGAAGTCTCTCAGCCTCACTCACCCCACAGAGTGTTTGTTGTGGAGGAGGAAGGGAAAGGAGAATGTTAGCTGCTTCGAGACTCCTTCGGGTAGTGATAAAGCAGGATCAGGGCTGGCTCAAGATAGACCCCAGGTGGCGCGGTGCGCCAGGGCGCTGCGTGGCAAAGCTGTGCGGAAACCATACTGCGCCCTGCGAGGGCGCCGGAGCGATCTCCGCCCCTCAGCACCAGGGCGTGTGACCTGCTCGAGACTGCCCTGAGCGGGATATCAAATCCAAACTCCTCTTCTTCCTCCTCTTCCTCCTCTTCCTCCTCCTCTTCCTCCTCTTCCTCCTCCTCTTCCTCCTCCTCCTCTTCCTCCTCCTCCTCCTCCTCCTCCTCCTCCTCTGGGTGTTACAAAATCCAGTGGTGCCCCAAGTTCCAAATTGAGTAAGTTTATTAAAGAAGATTATAAAGAGAAACGAGGAGACAGGCAGTGAGTATATAAAATAAAACAGCTTACTGGTCTACCTAAGTATGTATTGAGCAGAATGATATTTCAAGCCGACTTACTTAAGGTGCTTCTAGATCTCTCCTTCACTGCATCATCACCCTGTCCTGTTCATTCAGACTTCTCAGAGTGTACTCATGATGTTGTCCAACATTTACACTTTTCTTGGGATTCCCACCCCCCTGTTAAACTACTTTGAGCTGCTTAATTTACTGACACAGAAAATCCAGTATGTGAGGAAATGGGCATTTCCTTGATCTGCTTCCTCCATGTGGATAATCTGGCAAACAGAAAGCAACACGCAGGCTAATAGTATACTAACAATATTATATGAAAGGCACAAATACAGGATGGGTGACACCTGGCTTGAGAGCAGTACATGTGAAAAGGATCTAGGAGTCTTGGTAGACCACAAACTTGACATGAGTCAACAGTGTGATGCAGCAGCTAAAAAAGCCAATGCAATTCTGGGCTGCATCAATAGGAGTATAGCATCTAGATCAAGGGAAGTAATAGTACCACTGTATTCTGCTCTGGTCAGACCTCACCTGGAGTACTGTGTCCAGTTCTGGGCACCACAGTTCAAGAAGGATACTGACAAGCTGGAACGTGTCCAGAAGAGGGCAACCAAAATGGTAAAAGGCCTGGAAATGATGCCTTATGTGGAACGGCTTAGGGAGCTGGGTATGGTTAGCCTGGAGAAGAGAAGGTTAAGGGGTGATATGATAGCCATACAAAAGGATGTCATATAGAGGAGGGAGAAAGGTTGTTTTCTGCTGCTCCAGAGAAGCGGACACGGAGCAATGGATTCAAACTACAGTACAAGAAAGTAGGTTCCACCTAAACATTAGGAAGAACTTCCTGGCATTAAGAGCTGTTCAGCAGTGGAATTTGCTACCAAGGAGTGTGGTGGAGTCTCCTTCTTTGGAGGTCTTTAAGCAGAGGCTTGACAGCCATATGTCAAGAATGCTTTGATGGTGTTTCCTGCTTGGCAGGGGGTTGGACTGGATGGCCCTTGTGGTCTCTTCCAACTCTATGATTCTATATAACACTATCAAACTGTTTCTTAATTCACAATCAGAAAACATACAGTATGTACATGGAGTCACAAACTAATAAGAGTCAAGTAGATATTCCATGAAAAGAAATGACCAGATTGAGGCTAAATGCCTTCCAAAGTTAATATCCTATACAAATTTTTGCCGAGTGAGCTGGAGCAAGATGGTGCTTTAAGCACAGCAACACAGAAGAATGATGGTAGGTGCTCCAAACACAGCAACAGGAACAGAACAGTCCTTCCAGGATAATAGACTGTTTCAATAAATGTTCTTCATCCGCTGGCAATAATATAAAAATAAAATCCATTACAATAAAATACAGTGATTGAAATGACATACCTGCACATTCTATAATGGGTTGTAAGACAATAACAGATACATTACCAAGTCAAATGTCCACAAAGGTGCACCAAATAACCGTGGATCAGCTGTCACTCAAATTGCATTAAGCTGATACTGTTGGCTAAAACCTAGTAGCATTTTGAAGGCTGCCAGCAGGTTCATCGAATTCCATAGAATTACGTAGAATTTAAAGATACAGCATCCAATCTATAGCAAAGAGAATACAAACAACAGCCATCTTAACAAGAAACTTAAACAAAACAATTAAAGTCTAATTCAGTATTTAATCCCCCAGGGTGCGGGGGGGGGAGGAGGAAGGGGGGTGCGGGCCACCCCAGGTGTCACCACTGAGGGAGGTGACAAAATGCCGGGCAGCACTCACTGCAGGTCCTGCAGCGTGCCCAAGCTACATGTCTCTCCTGGGTGTGTGCACAGGCTCCACATTGGCCAAATAGTCTGCCTGCTGCTTCCCCCCCCCCCAGCTGTTTTTAAATCAGGAGGGCTGACATTACAGTTGTCCACTTAAAGTGGCCACCTGAAGAAGCCTCAGTTGATCCTGTACTTCTACTCATTCTATTGCTTTTCCAGTAATGCTACTGGGGAAGCAGAACAGACATTCCATAACCATTCTGGGATTCTGTGCCATGTTCACCTGATCCGGAACTCAGATCGGATGAATGGGATTTTATCAGATGTGTCTCCCACTTCGCCTAGGTCATCCTTGCTGTTTCCTGGGAAAACAATAACAAATCCTATGGCTATGGCTGCATTTAAGATGAGGTTTGAATCTTGTGTATCAGGGGAAACTGGTTTACAAAAATGTAAATAACATCACCCTACAATCCTATGGTGCTGGAGGAGACTCTTGAGAGTCCCATGGACTGCAAGAAGATCAAACCTATCCATTCTTAAGGAAATCAGCCCAGAGTGCTCACTGGAAGGACAGATCGTGAAGCTGAGGCTCCAATACTTTGGCCACCTCATGAGAAGAGAAGACTCCCTGGAAAAGACCCTGATGTTGGGAAAGATTGAGGGCACTAGGAGAAGGGGACGATAGAGGACGAGATGGTTGGACAGTGTTCTCGAAGCTACGAACATGAATTTGACCAAACTGCGGGAAGCAGTGGAAGACAGGAGTGCCTGGCGTGCTATGGTCCATGGGGTCACGAAGAGTCGGACACGACTAAACAACAACAACAACACAATGCTAGTGGGTTCTCATTAAGACAAAACTACAAACTGACATAGGAATGTGGATAACTGAATTTAAATTGGGGGGGGGGATGAAATGGATGGATTTGCCCATCTCTAGATGGGCAGAAGGCAGAATTGAGTTGGGAACAGAGTGGGAGAGGACGGCCAGGTGGAATCGCCCCTCTCTCTCTTTCCAGAACAGCAGACAGAGGAGAGGGGAGGAATGAAGGAAGAGAGGAGAATGTCAGTTTCATCTCAGGACTGCTGATCCTGGCAGCCACTGTGCTTTGGCAGATGGAAGTGAATCTGCTCAGTGCTTAGCCAAGTGCGGAGGCAGGAGATTTCCCAGGCAGGCTCCCCGTCTCCCAAGCCTCCTTTGCTTTGCTACAGTCTCTTGCTGCCCCTGCTTGAAGTAATTGAGGGTGGGGGTATGTCAAGACACCGCTTGACTTTTCAGCCCTGCATGGTTCATATGAAGCTGCTGATACATTTTTAAAACCAAACTGTCAGCTTAAAGTTTATATGTATTTAGCAGAGTGGATGGATGGGGAGCTTGAAAGCTGGAGCTAACCCGCCACCCGTCATCTGTTTTATTTGTACATCACTGCCATGGTTTAGAAGGGTAAAATAAAATAAGACAGGACTACGATTGGTACAAAGGTTCTTTTCTTAAGAGTCACTTCCTATCCACAAAGATGGCTTTGGATTCTAAGTCTACAACGTGAGAGACAGTTTCATGGCTGCCTCGTGCAGAAGGAGAGCAAAGAGAGATAGAAGCATGCAGGAGAAAGGGTTGCAGCTTAGGTGTCAGTGGGAAACCACAAAGTGTAGCTGCCCTATCATCTGTTAGACTCAACACTGCCCTCTACTGACCGGAGGAATGCAAAGTTGCTTATACCCAATAGCTGCCTTATACCGAGTCTTGTGCCTCAGTGAGACATGTGCAAGTAGCTTGCCCATAATAGGCATTAGGGGGGGATTTAAGAGTATTTTTTTATTGTTACTGAGGCATCATTTTGTGTTTTACAAATTATTTAGCTATGACAATAATGGAGGATAAATAACAAAAGAACAAGCAGTTCTTCATGCGGAAAAGAGTAAACGAGTTAGTAGAGAACCTGCTGTTAGGAAACAGGAAATTGCCAATTAAGACCAGTTAATAATGAATGCTACAGCCGGGAGGGAAATCAGCTCCTGGAAAAGCAGAATACCTCCTTAACAGGAGAGGGGTGCCTAGCAAAACAACCTGTGGTGGACTCCCATCCATGTCAGTGGTCCCAGCCCTCTGCTCACCCACCCACCCACTTGCTCCCCTTGTTGTGGTTTGGCCCTGAGAGAGGGGCTGAGGCAAGGAAATGATCACAAATCATTTTCACGTTCCAACAATGCTAGTCTAGGGCAGTGGTTCCTAATTAGCTAAGTACTGCAAACTCCTTGTTTTTCAAAAGCCAAGCCATGGACTTGATGTCCATGTTGATGTCCCTACTGTTATGTGAATGGTGCCATGGGCCCCTTGGGTGGGTCACACGGACCCCCAATTGGGAACCACTGCGCTAGGGCACTGTGGGGAAACCAAAATGGTGGGCAGCTAGCTTCCCAGCCACTTGCATCCATGGCAATACTGAAGAGCCTTGCCAGGACACATGGACCCCAGCAACTGGCAGCCCCAACACATAGCCGCCACATTTTGCAAGCCCACGCTGGAAAGACTGGTGCTGCAATTAAGTATGTTATCGTTGGGAAAAGCCACTCTGAGGGTGAGGGAAGAAAGAGCAAGGTCAGCTGCTCTTGGTTGTCTTGGTGTTCCACTTGCAGCTGACTTGATTGTAATCAGGAGACGAAATGCCAAGGTCTTGGTGGTGGGTGAGGTTGTCATGGAGGATAAGGCAATTGGCGGCTACTAATTCTGATGGATATGTTGTACCTGCCCTGTTGGAGGTTACATGTACAGTGGAACCTCGGTTTATGAACACCTCGGTTTATGAATTTTCGGTTTATGAACGCTGCGGACCCATCTGGAACGGATTAATTCATTTTCCATTACTTTCAATGGGAAAGTTTGCTTCAGTTTATGAACGCTTCAGTTTATGAACAGACTTCCGGAACCAATTACACCCATGCTTCAGTTTATGAACGCTTCAGTTTAAGTACTCCGCGGACCCGTCTGGAACGGATTAATCCACTTTCCATTACTTTCAATGGGAAAGTTTGCTTCAGTTTATGAACACTTACTCCGCAGACCGTCTGGAACGGATTAATTCACTTTCCATTACTTTCAATGGGAAAGTTCGCTTCAGTTTATGAACGCTTCAGTTTATGAACAGACTTCCGGAACCAATTGTGTTCATAAACCGAGGTACCACTGTATTGCCTCTGAATATTGGTTGCTGGAAACCACAGGAGGGAAGAGTCTTGTTGTGCTCAGGTTCTGCTTTTAAGCTCCCCATAATAGGCATCTGGTTAGATGGGCCACTGGCCTCATCCAGCAGGGCTCCCCGTGTGTGTGTGTGTGTTGTTGTTGTTGTTGTTGTTGTTGTTTTGTATTTAAAATTTTCATTATTACCATTTCCAAAATCACATTCAAGTACTGTACACATTTCCACCATTAATATCTTTCTTTTAAATGAAAACATGCAATGACTTCCCTTCTTCCCCATCCCTGGTTCCTTTAATTTCCCCACCATCCCTGCATATTCTTATATATCCATTTAGATCTCTTTTTCCCCTTTCTTCCTTTGTTATATATTATACTGCTGAATTTACCTTAATGCTGCTAGCGTTTTCACTTGTTTACAATTATTTTCCAAATACTCCACAATGTTTTCCCACTCCTCTTTACATACTGTACTTGGTCTTCTTGCTCTCTTATTTTACCTGTTATACCTGCTAACTCTGCATAGACTATAATCATTTTTAATTGCCAATCCTTCTTTTTAGGGACCTCACTCACCTGCCATTTTGGGGGCTAACAAGATCTGAGCTGCACCCCTTTTGTTCTTACGTTCTTAAGGTGAAGGTGAATCAAGGCAGAGATTCCAGAGAGCAGGCGCTGTGACGGGGAAGCTGTGTGCAGTTTAGGCAGCCAGCACAAGACATTTTGGCCCCTGAGGGTACCAAAATGGTACCCTCTCCCCACCAGGGAAGAAGGTGTGAGGGAAGATCCACATCAGGAGCAAGGAGGTGGGAAGAAAGATCAGCATCAGGATCTGCTGTCTGGTAGATCCTGCCGCCTGAGGCAGTCACTTCACCTTGCCTCATGGGTGGCCTGGCCCTGAGTTGAGGAATAAATAGAATGCTGTTTGCAGAGCCAACAGGAGAATCCTTATGATGAGAAGGATCCTTGCCTTTCTCGAAAGTTTAGGATTCACCAGGTACTCTCTGAATTAAGCTCTGGGGAACTTAACAGCCACCACTAACCATGTCCACAAGAGTGTGGGAGGACAGTATAATAAATATGGGAACGCCAGAGGTTTGTCAGCATTGTCACCTGCATGCTCAGTAAAAAAACGACAAAGGACTAAATAGCTAGCATGGAAGCAACTTGTCTTACTAAAACTCCAAATGCCCTGGAGTTGAACTAATATGCTTTCTCTTCTTTCTCTGTCCCCTAAAAGATTGGCATGTGAACCACACGCCCAGCCACGCAACCACGAAGTACAACACCCTCAGCTGCTCCCGTTCTTTCCACAATCTTTCCCATCTGCCCCCATCATATGAGACAGCCGTCAAGTCAGAACTTAACCGCTATTCTTCACTCAAGCGCTTGGGTAAGCTGGAGCATTTAGCAAGGGAATACTGGGAGGATATTTTTGCTGATCTCCAAAGGCTAATAATTTGAGCCTTTCTCCTCCATGATACACATAGCTGCCAAGTTTTCCCTTTTCTCGCGAGGAAGCCTATTCAGCATAAGGGAAAATCCCTTTTAAAAAGGGATAACTTGGCAGCTATGATGATACACAGCCATCTCTCGCTTTCTTTACCATCATCCCTGACCCTGTTTCCTCTATACGGAAAATTTTCACACGTGGGCTTACATTGCCATTGAGCCTTTCTTGGGCTCCTTCTGTGACCGACATGGCTGTTGATGGCGCGGAAGAAAAACTGCCTTTATAATGCAAATGAGAATTTTAGCCAATGTATGTATTATAAATTGTTTGAGGGCCAAATCAGATGTGATTTTATTGCTATATCCTTCCCTTTCACATACCGATCATGAGGTGTTTTTGTTTCTTGGGAGTGGAGGGAGTCTGTTTTGCCCTTCTCTTTCATCATCTTCTCACATCCGCCAGTCCACCTTTTCATCATTCAATGACATCTTACTTATCTCTCCTATCTCCCAGCAGCTGAGAAGGACTTGGATGAATTCTATGCCAAACGGAGGCATCTTGCCGAACTGACCCGAGGGACTCTGCCCTTACATGCCATGAAGATGAACTACGACACGGATGCTTACTCCGAGAAGTCCCACAACCCACGGCGTGTCATGTCACAGGAACACATCCTTTCAGATGGTGGCGGTGGAGGGGGAAGCTACCGCCCATCTCACTACGACTACACTATTCCACGAGAGCGTGTCATATCTCACGAGCACCTCCTCTCCCGCGAAAACTTGCATTCTCAGGAGCGCCTGCTCTCTCCTGAGCGTCTTCATCAGCGCACAGGCCCCTTCCAGGAGATGCATCTGGGCCACCAGAAGGCCGTTTCTCAGACCAACGTCTGCGCCAGCAGCACTCCCATGCATGAGCACCACCACGTGATGATGAAGAACTCTCACCCCACCTCCAACAATTCCCCCAAGGCATCTGCTCCTTGGGAAGGCAGTACTAGCCAGGCTGCCACCCGGCGCCAAGGCTTTGCAGCCAAGAGGCAAAGCACCATTGATCAAGTCCAGTTCATCCCTGGGCACCACCCAACCCAACACCTCCCTACTGGCAGCAAGAACGAGGTCACCGTGTGAGAGGGCCCTAATCCCCAACTCAGGTTGATTTGACTTTTCAAGGCCATATTTCTCTACCCTTTTCTGCTCCACCCCACCCTTTCTTTGGTGCTCACCATCTTGGGGCTCCTTTTGTTTTTTTTAAAGCCCTATGGCCTCCATCTTGGTTGATGTCAAGACCTAGCCTGGTCTTTGATAATGATACCATCTTAGTCTTCACTGGCTTTTGATGATCTCCAACCGACCTGCCAGGTCTTGACAATCTTTGATGATGACGTTGGCTGTCAGAATTTAATGACATCAACACCAAGGCTCATGGTCAAGATGCAATGGTGTCAAGGCCCAGCTTGGTTCCTTAGAGGAAACCTACTGCACAATCTTGGTCAGTTTCTGAAGATGTCAAAATTAGTAGGTCTCATGTATTAGATTCTGCTGCTATCTCTTCCCATAGTCTGTTGACATCGCTGCTGTCCAGATCTGATTACATCAAGGCTGAAAGAGACTAGGCCTGTGGATCCTTCACAGCATCAATAACGTAGCCTTGGTGATAGTATTGGGTCATGTTATAATTGCCAGGTCCCATCAGTCTTTGATAACAACAATACTAGTGTTGTCCATCAACGTTTGATGGCATCATTTCTGTGGGCTTTGTTTCAGACTTTTGAAGACTGACGACATCCGCTGTGGATTTATTATGAGGTTGGCAAACTCTGTCTCTGGTACTCCAAGCGCTGTGAACAGTGCCAACCCTTGTGAATGCTCCATTGACCAACTGACACCATCAACACCATCAATGGTGTCAACACTGTGGACTCTGTCAGCTGCAGGTGATGTTAGCGCTGTAGGTCTTGTTGACCTCTGATGCCCACACCATCAACATTTGATGGTGTCAACACTGTGGACCTTTGATGACATCAACATTATGTGACTTGTCAGTTATAGATGATGTCAACGGAGAGAACGTTTTGTCAGTATATTGATTGTGATATAACCCATCAGGGCATCACATGGACTGATGACGTCAGATGTGTAGGTATTGTCAATACTGCATGATGTCGGGGCAAAACAGTCGTACCGATGTTTGAAAAGGCCTTGTCAAACATTTGATGATAGTACTGCCAATCCTGATGATTAAGAATGATGTCAAAAGTTCCTGTGCCTGTCACCTATTGATGATTTCAGCACAATGGATTCAGCCAGTAGCTACCAATATCAAAAGTAGCCAGGCTCTGCAATGATGTTGACTTTTAGTGACTTCATCACTGTGGGCCTCATTCACCTTTGTTGACATCACTGACTACTTTGAGCTCATCCACTTCGAACGAAGTCACCTCCTTGGGGCTTCATCTGTTTTATGGCTGGGATCAACACCTTGGACCTAGTTCACGCCAGCACCTTTGTAGGAGGGCCAGGGGCATCTGGCCCTACTGGTGCACATCAATGAGGGCATAAATGATCTGATGGCATGGCCACACCATTTGTTCATGCCATGGCAAAGCAAACAGATGTGAGCCCCCTCCCTGCTCCTTCCTGACATGCACTCCAAGACAAGAAAAGTGGGCCGTGGTGGGCAGCCCTCTTGTCTTGTTGCATCCAGTATTGAGTTTGGTCAGTACTCGAAGGTGCAGGAAGTGGGGTTTTACACAACACACTGCCCTTTGCAGCTCTCATCCCACACATCCCATCCTTGTTTTATAACCTTGCCAGGACTCTGCTCGTAAGGGATCTAGGGCAGGGTCAGGTCCACCCTCTCCCTGCTTCTGCTGTACATATCTTTATATATCGCTAGCATTCTGTCAATTTTTCTAGTGCTTTTTATTTACCTCCCAGGTACTAGGGGTATCCATCAATGCCTGTTCTTTGGTTCTCGTGAGTGTAGCTTTTAAAGGAGTCTCGGCTCTTTCAAACATTATTCTGATAAACAAACTTCCCACTATCCCTCCCTTTCCTTGCCCCCAATTATGCTCAGGACTCTTAAAAATTTCACTTTTACATCTTCTTTCTATTAACTTTTCTGAATATTTTTTGTTTTTTGTTTTTTAATTAAATGAGGAGATGAAAGATAAAAGTATTTTTAAATGGAATTGGTTTTATTAATAGTATCCTCCCTCCTGAGGCTTAAATTTCATTCTTGAAATATTTATTTCACGTTCTGGGTTGTTTTAGCTGAAAGAAGTGTGCCCAGATTGATTTTTTTATTTTCAGATGCTACTTTTGTCAATTTAGGTTACAATCCTGTGCACATTTACTCAGAAGAAAGTCTAATTTAACTCAGTAGGATTTACTTCTGAGTAGACATGTACAGGATTTAATTTAAATCACTTTTGTTTCACTACCTCTGTCAATGGGTGGAGTTTTGCAGGGGAACCTAATTTCCTTTTTTTTTAAAAAAAATGATAGAAAGTATTTTTAAAATAACATGCTTGATAGTGGAAATATTTTTGTCCCCCCCCCCCACTCTGAATGACTCTGTCTATTCAGACTGGGTCAGAGAAAGGCACACCATTTGTACTAGAAAGGGAAAAAAGTGAAATACTGAATTTATATCAGCAGGTTTGTATACCTCAAAATTAACAAGCTTGGCAACGAACTTTTAGTCAGAGGGACACTCAAGTTTTAGGGATAAAATTCTGGGCAATATATCAAAAAACATCGCTGCCGAGATCAGAAATATGTGAGATGTTGAAGATTTTGGAAATGTATGACTCTTTCAAATGCCATCCGTTTCCAAATACAGGTGGATTTTTGTTTCAGCACTTAGTTTCAATCACTTTTATTTTCTCATTTTGTCATTACTTTAGCTTTCACTCTTGCGCCTATGTAACTTCTTAGAGGTCCTTTTCCAGTTCAGAAAAAGCTACAGCCTGTCTCTATTTCTCCTTCTAGCTGTCCCTGATGGGCGCTGTATAACTTGTACATATAGCAGTGCCAGGCTGTAGTTTAGGGTACTGTAATTCACCCCAGTAGCCCCTGCAGGGGCAGATAATGCTCCTCTTGCAGTCTAAAGCCATCTTGCGCACATCTCTGCCTCTTTTCCTTCTTGTTCAGTACCATACCCCTTCTTCTTCCCTACCAAACTCTAATCAAGGGCTAATGAACCCCCACCTCCACCCCGTTCTTTCTGGGGCTGGCGGGTTATATTTTTCGTTTGTGAACTTCTCAATGCAAAACCTTGAAAGAGGCAATGGTGATGGGTACAGTATTCTCCCGAGAGAGAGAGAGAGAGAGAGAGAGAGAGAGAGAGAGAGAGAGAGAGAGAGAGATGGCCAAGGAGCGTGTTGTTGGAAAGGGGCACTTGGTAGGTAACTAATTTGAGGACTTGCAACTCCGGAGCAGGATCTGGGCTGAATCAGAGAGCAGTCCATTCTGTTTTCAAACTTACAGCCTTGTGGGAATTCTTTCCACATGGACTAATCTGTAGGAGATCCCAAGCATGATGTGGCAAAGGATTGTGTGCGGCAAGTTTTGAATTCCTACTGCTTTCACACTAGGGCCCTTTAGTGCTAAGGAGACAGTGTTTCCACACAATTAGAGCTTGACCACACCAGAGTTTATTGTGTGTTTGCATTCCTGTTTAATTTGCATAGTCCACATGAAGTTACCTTAAAATAACACCAGCCTTGATGCTTCCGCTCTGTAAATTCAGGTTTACCTGATGCAGAGATAATTAAATGAGTTGGGAGAAATCAGACTACAAACCACTCCACTCAGGATCACAAATGAATTGTTTCAGTGTTTCTGGGCAGGTGGATCAACTGTCACTTTCCGCTGCTCCCCTTTCTATGCCCACTAGTTCCGTAAGGATTTCATTTCTTTTTTTTTCTTCCTCCTGAATGGAGGAGTGTATCTTTTTCTTTTGATCTCTCAGATTTGCACAAAACCAGAAAGCTGCACAAGCAAATCACTGAACAAATTCGACATCCGATGTATAGGGCAGCTATCTGAAAAAAATGTGCTGAGAGCTTACAACTGCTTTCATGTCTTTTCTAGTCTGTTAGTAAGCGCCACAGGAGCTTAGCTTTATATTTCTATAGCTTTGGATCTCTCAGATGTTAACAAAACTGGAAAACTGCCCAAGCAAATGACACTCGCCGTATTTCTAGCTATCTATGTGTATCTATTATGATTTCTTTTGATTCCTCGGATTTGCACAAAACCAGAAAATTGCACAAGCAAATTTACAATTGCCTGTGTGCTTTTGTACACTTGTCGGCATTTAGTTGGCATTACAGAATCAGCAGATTAGAAGGCAGGGACAAACATTAAAAGGGACGCCTACTGGTGTGAACTGGAAAGACCTAAGTTGCTCCTCATATACAAATTCAAATGTATGCTGGTGTGGACCAGTTTGGTATAATTTGAATGTGGGGGTGGGAGGAGTAGAGTAAAACTAAAATAATGTTCAGATGTGGACGAGCCCTTAGAGCAGGGGTCAGCAACCTTTTTCAGCCATGGGCTGGTCCACCATCCCTCAGACCATGTGGTGGACTGGACTACTTTGGTTTCTTTTGGGGGGGGATAAACGAATTCCTATGCCCCACAAATAACCGAGATGCATTTTAAATAAAAGCACACATTCTACTCATGTAAAAACACCAGGCAGGCCCCACAAATAACCCAGAGATGCATTTTAAATAAAAGGACACATTCTACTTATGTAAAAACACGCTGATTCCTGGACCGTCTGTGGGCTGGATTGAGAAGGTGATTGGGCCGCATCCGGCCCCCAGGCCTTAGGTTGCCTACCCCCTGCCTTAGAGGAAAATAGAATTAAAATGGCATAAGCATTTAATATAACACAATATATTATCCATAGTCGAGATCCTCCTATTGTTAGTCATAAGAAAGGCCCACCAACATTAACCACAAGTTTCCTTTTGTAGCTTCAGCCTGTTTTATTTCTTCCATCTGATGAAACCTGTTTGGTAATTAGTGAATAACAGCCTGTTAATTGCCCCTTGAATAGCCTCTCTTGATTGCTCCAGTAGACTTTAATTGCTTATTTTCTCTTGCTATTTTTTATAGTGAAATTGCTTTATTTTGCAATATGTATTTTTTAAAATAATAATAATAATAATGAAAGAAAACCAGTATTTAAATCAACTTTCCCTTTAGGAACCCAAACTGACACTGAAGCATATTATTGAGAAACCCTTATAGACTTCTAGGTTTTAAAACTTCAGCACACACGCAAACCAGTGTATCATAGCTCCTAGCCAAAGAGAGGCAGAAAGGTCAGGCTGCTTTCCTTGGTTTAAAGCTTGCAAGCAGCTGAAAAGAACAGCAACAGAAGTAATCCTAAAAGTAGACAGATCTCACTTATAATCTGACTGACCTAACGCTGGATTTTTATTTAAGATTTTTAGCAGCCAGAAGGCCTGGGTGAAGGCAGCAGGAATCTGAGGAAACTGTTCCCACATAATGAGACTTTCAATATCAGAAGAGTTTCCAACTTACGATCTCTTGGGTTGGTTCCAAGAATGGGCAGGGGGACACAAACTTCTGAAAGGTGAGAGCCCCCTAGCCCCATAAGTGCCAATACCTTATCAGGTCAGCTATCACATTGTGCTTGAAATATACACAGGGGTGCATTTTTAGAAGCTGCATTAATGTTTAAAGATCCATGAAAACATTGCGAGCCATTTTCTGAGGTTTGGAGCATTTTTTGATGAGGTTCGTTCTGCCAACATATATCACTTCTGTGTTTCTCTTACAAATTGTTAGGAGTACAATTGTACGCCGAGAGAACTGTGGGCAGCAGCTGGGAGGTGTCCTATTTGGTAGTTGAATTAGAGGCCTGGGAGGACTGGGTATGCGATGGAAACGGCAGGATTAATATAGGGAGTAATGTTCATTTAGTTGCTTGGCCTTCCCCCGCAGCTGGCCCTTGGAGAAACCTGATCATTACCATTAAACCGGAGCAAGTGGTAATCGGGTTTTCTCTGGATTGACGTTTGCCAATCCAAAAAGCAAGTTGTCTGGCAGAAAGCAATGGGCATATTAATATGTGTGTGAGAGAAGTGACTGTTCAAAGTGTGTGAGGCAAAAGAGCCAACTCCTAGGGGCTGAGGAGTTTTTGCCCCCCCCATAAAATATATGAGAGGGCTGCCCCCCAAAGTTGAGGGGCATTGCCATTCAAATAGTGTGTGTGCACCGTGTCGTGTCACCTGGCCCCTCCCCAGTATTTTATTCAAGTTGGCATCTCTGGTGTTAGATGGGTGTGACTTATTATGGGGAATGTATGGGAAGCAGTTCAGACAGTCCTTTCTGTTATGGGAATGCAGGGAAGAGTTGCAGAAAACAGAGTGAATAGGGAGTGTGCGTCTGTGTCCTGGTTTTGAGGAATGAATGGCTAATCAACAAAGATTGCTCCATTTATTTTACTGCTGGCTGGTTCTAGCTAGCCTTGATTACGACTTCCTCAAAACGAGCTTGTCAAAGGGGCCTCTCCACCATCTTGGGCACCTTCTGCTGCTTTCACTGCTCTTCTTGTAGTGTGAAATCTAGAGAATGTAGGGCAGGCATCCCCAAACTTCGGCCCTCCAGATGTTTTTGACTACAATTCCCATCTTCCCCGACCACTAGTCCTCTTAGCTAGGGATCATGGGAGTTGTAGGCCAAAACATCTGGAGGGCCGCAGTTTGGGGATGCCTGATGTAGGGTATCTTTTGGGATGACCTTTTCCAAAATCGATTTCCTTCCTAAGATTGTTCCTTTAAGGGCAATCTCTTATTCTAAAATTTCACTGGAAATTTCCTTCCTTTTGAAGCTGAGCTGTAATCTCCCTCCCTCTAGAGTCTGTGTGGAGACTTCTTCCTTCAGCAGCTGTGTTAGAGAATCCATACTTCTTCTAGAGAAAAGTTGATGTATTCCTGTTTGTATAATTGACCAGCTCTTTCATCAAATCACTGTTAGGTAGGATTCTTTCTGTTCCTAGAAATGACTCCCTCCCTCCATCATAAAATTAGGATGGTAGTTGCTTCATCCTAGGGATGGGTGCGCCTTCCCTCTAGAGTGGAACTGGACAACTTCTAAATTTGCCAACAGACCCCTCATTTTTGTTTTGGATTAGAATCTTGCACTTAAAAAGTTGGTTTGTTGTATCCCTTCTTCTGGGGTTATTTTCCTCCTTTTTACAGTTGGATCTAACCATACTCTTCCAGCTACTTCCAATGGCAGGCTGAGGGGCCCTTATTGTGTGAAAAGGGAAAAAAAGTTATGGAGAACTTCCATTGCCTGCTGGCATGCATATTCATCAACAGCTGTGGTTTTGGTTAGGCTTTTTGTTTTGTTTATTAACAGGAAAAAAAGAAGAACTGTGTATTATAAATATATATGTATATGTATTGAACGGAGACTGTTTGGGAGCCATTGATGTCTCTTTCGCTCATGAACCATGTGACAAAATATTAAAATAAGCCATACACACGGTCATACCAGCAAGCCCAGGCCTGAGAGCATCAGGTGCTCATCCCAGTTAACCAGTGGGATGAGATAGACTCAATCATGGGTGGGCTGGGAGGTATGTTGGTGAACCCAACAAAGTTGTGTGCAATTCTGTACGTGAGTGTTAGTGCCCTGGATCTTCCTGCAGCATGCTTCTCCCAAACATTAAAATGTGGTACAGGATCACTCCCCACCTAACTAGTTTTCTTTGTGGAAAACTTCATACAAGAAAGTAGAGGGTTACAGCAATGGGTGAACCACAGTGTACTGGTGTGTCCCATGGCTGCTTGAACAGTCTCTATTCAGTATGTGCGGTGTGCTTCTAGCAATAAGGTACAGGGGTTATCTTAGGGTAGGAAAATAGTAATGCAATATATGAAGCAGCCCAGAGTGGCCCTTCTGAATGAGAGGGAGAGAGATCTGACCCCACCCCCACCCCCTGTACCTGAAGACCAGTTGAGAGACTCTGCAAAGCCATTGAGGGTTAGGAGGTCCTAACTAGCTACATACCACACCAATGATGTGATTAGCAACCCCAACATGTGGGAATTAGCATGTTGGAGGGGGGAGAGACTTCATTGGCACCAGTACTCAAAGCACCTGGTGTTTAATTTTGTTAAAATCATTATGTGATTGGTCATGATTAGCAATCACTGCACTAACATAGTATTCAATTGACATAATATATGCAGTTATACCCTTAGAAAGAGTGTCCAAAACAGTATGGGGTACTCGGGGGAAAGAAGCATGAACTGCTTGGCCTGGGGGGGGGGCTGTCCAGGATTGAAAGGTCTCCTTCATATGCTTACAGCAAATTTACATTCAGTCTCCTCTCTGTTGCAGCTTGGTCTGTTTCAGGAGTTGCAAAATATGAGCATTTTCCTCTGAAAGAGCTGCTTAACTTTTTATTAATATTCACAGATACTGGGTGGTATCCAATGAAACAGTTCTGCTAGCACAATAACTTTTATGTGCTCAGTGGAACTTCTCCAGTCTCTCATTTCCCCATGTGTCACCTCCATGACCCCGAATTCTGTCCTGGAGGCTTTGGGGAACAGATTTAGGGGCTGTATGGGGTGGTGGTGGTGGGGAAGAAAGAGTAGGAAAGTTCCATTGCACAGCAAACAGCCCCTGTGCAAGCGGATCTGTTTTGTTCGATACCAACCATTATTTGTGAATACTAATCAAAAGTGAAGCAGCAAACTCAGAGGAAAATTCTAGTATTCTGTTTCGTTAGATACCACCCACATTCTCCAGTACTTCTTTTCCCTCCCCTGCCCCCCCCATGCACCTATTTCACCTCACTGCTTGATCAATAGAGATCATTGCAAAGTTGTTGCTCTGTGGGTTGAAGCCAACCACATTGCCACTGCAACCCTGCTTCTTGGAAAACTCTGGATTGAGACCACAGCACATTGTGGGGGTTGGGTGGGGTGGTGCAGACTGTACACATGGGTAGTTCCTTGGCTTTGCTTCTGGATATTTTAAACAAAAATCAGCCACAGAAAGCTGAAATTGGGAGTGGAGGACAAATGTGGAGAAAAGGAGCTTCCCACTGGTCCTTCCCTTCCCTTCCCTTCCTGCCCCATGCCCATTCAGAATGCCCCAGATGTTTTTAAGAACGAAGCGGAGTGCCTGCGTCATTTTCCTCAGAAATGGGGAAGTAGTGGTAGAAATAGTTTTGAACAGAACAGGCAAAAAGGTTCAACAGCCCCTCCCTTCTTCCCAGATCACAGACACACCGTACATTTAAAGCATCCTTATACCACTTGAACAATCATGGTTTCTCCCAAAGAATCCTGGGAACTGTGGTTTGTTAATGGTGCAGAGCAGGCACCCCCAAACTGTGGCCCTCCAGATGTTTTGGCCTACAACTCCCATGATCCCTAGCTAACAGGACCAGTGGTTGGGGAAGATGGGAATTGTAGTCCAAAACATCTGGAGGGCCGAAGTTTGGGGATGCCTGGTGCAGAGAGTAGTTGGGAGACCTCACAAAGCTACAATTCCCCGTATCCTTCACAAACTACAACTCCCAGGATTTCTTGGGGGAAGCCATGTCTGTTAAAGTGGTATAAGAGTGCTTCGAACGGATGATGTGGCTGTGACCACTCTCTTAATTACGATTTCTAAGCCTGCTTTGCATTTAAATTAACATGTTGGGAGGAAGAATCAAAGAACTACCGATCATATGTACAGTACATTCCCATTCCACTGTCTCTCACCGCCACTGTCTCTTAAAGAGCAGGTGTCTCCTCAACCACCCCACTTCCTCTCAACGTTTAACAAAAATCACATTGCACACAGCTTTGTGGGTGCCAGATTTACCATGCAATCCAGTGCATCTTTACTCAGAAGTAAATTCCGTTATGTTCAGTGGGATTTGCTCCTAGGGAAGTGTGTATAAGACTGCAGTCTTAATCAGGTAAAATTAAATGCTATTTAAAGCACCCAACAAACAAAAACAACAAAACACACATGACCGTTTACAAATGAGTACAAAATTTAACCGAAACAGGTTTCATCTGGTAGGAGTTATAAGCAAAACTCCACAGTATCTGGGCTTATATCCCCCAGGCCCAAGAGTCGATGTTGTTTAAGGGACAGATCCATTTGTTATAAAGTTTCTCTAGAATTGCTGTAATTTTGTTTTTCAATAAACTAATGTTTCCAGCTGCTCCTGGTGGATTTTTCCCTCCTCCATTGATAGACAACGTTGCTGAAATACAGATGGCTCTGGAATGGCTAATTAAATGGGGATCACGTTGTCTGGGGGCAGATGCTTCTGTAGAGATCTATCATAATTTTGCACTAAATACCACACTTCTTTGCAGTTTAAACACGCTTTAGCTTCAGAGAGTTACATTCTAATATGCACCTGGCTTCACCTTAAGGGAGTTGCCTCACGTAGATTTCAGGCATTATTAAAGGGCAAGAAACTCAATGAATTAAAAAAAAGTAAATCTTGTGTTTAATGTCTTTGCACTCAGTTCTGTAAAGCGTGGTGATATTGGAGTTATAAAGCTGGGTTTGGGAGTGCCAAAGTGATAGGAAAGGAGTGATATATATGCATACATAAATACATCACAACAGCTTTGTTTTATCAGCATTACCAGTTTGGGGATAAGACAAGTCTACATTGTATGGGGTGGGAAGTAAGGGCAGCTGAATCCCACCTCCCAATGTCTTGGCTTGGTCATGTGTACACTCAGGCCCAAGTGGACTCACTAATCAACACTGAGATAAACAAGTTCCGGTACATACAACTGTTTGATGACAAATACATTCCTCTGCTTCTATTCATCATTTGTACAGAAACAGAGATAAAATTAGTAAAAATCCTCAACCCTGCATGTGAACATTTATTTAACTATGCATTTGTTTTTGTTACCTGCCATGCAGGTGGCATTTCTATAAAACCAGTCTGCTAAAACCATTAAAAAAAGCATAATAAAACATAAATCAAACATTTTTGTCTTAACGGTGCAATCCTATGTACATTACATCTACCCAGAAGTAAACCCCACTGAGCTCAATGGGATTTACTCCCAGGTGTGTATAGAATTGAGGCCTACGGGCAAAATATTCACCTCAGCACCAATTAGAAGGCCCAATTATGTCTGAAATCAAGTATATTATCTTAGCAGAAGTATATGTGTGCCAAATGCAGCTTTCTATCTGTTCTGCAAGTATCCTAACAGTTCCCACTGCATGCCCCGTGAGCGAGCCTGTTGGTAAGGCTCAAGTATTTTTATATATGTAATATCTATCTAAAAATATGGTTGTTGTTATTATTATTATTATTATTATTATTATTATTATTATTATTATTTTATTGCCTTATTTTATCAATCATAGGAGTGAGGTCTGTTTTAGCTCCTAGGTATGAGTCTTTCTATTTTTTATTTCCTTTGAGTAAATCTCTGGGCTCGTTCTGCCATCCTCAACAGCAAGAGCCTTTTCCTAATTATGTTTATTAGGTAGATATAAATATTGTCCTAAACCAGGAGTGGGAAACTTCAGGCCTAGGACAGAGGATGTGGCCCTCCAGGCTTCTCTACCTGGCCCTCAGAATTCTCCCCTGCCACATCTCCACACGCTTCACACCCTCCTTGAGCATTTGTATCTGGCTGGAATGTGTCCTTGAACTCCCGATAAGGCCGTTTACCTTCCCGCTGTAGCGGTTCCTATTTATCTACTTGCACTTTGACGTGCTTTCGAACTGCTAGGTTGGCAGGAGCAGGGACCGAGCAACGGGAGCTCACCCCGTCACGGGGATTCGAACCGCTGACCTTCTGATCAGCAAGCCCTAGGCTCAGTGGTTAACCCACAGCGCCACCCACGTCCCTACCAAAAACAAAACACCTCACCAAACACACACACACAGCTTTGCCTTTCATTGTGGGTCCCGTGTCCCCCCCCCCCCGCTTATAAAACATGCAGAAGAAGGGGGGGGAGGATGCTGAACAAATGAAAGATATGAAAATGAATTGACCACCAGCCTGGGGAAGCCATACTGCAGCAACCAGATTTAATCCTTGTGTGGATCAACGACAGAGATGTGTTGAGGAGTACATTATTATTTAACATTTATTTCAAACATTTTACAGAACTTGAAAGTTCCCTGTCAACCATCTGAAGAAGAAGAAAGGGCCTGTATGTTGAAACATCAACCTCAGCTAAAGCATACTGCTGCCAGCGCTGTATTAAGCACCGTTAATATTTGAGATTATCTCCCCTGCTTCAAATATGACTGGTTGAGTTAATATCTATCTCCACACCTCATTCACATTCAAGATTATTTCCCTAAGCAAGCAATTTGCATATATCACCTCATTAGTATTCTTCAGCAGCTAATCTCAGCTCATGCTGTGCTAGGGATCACCCCCCTCCCTAGTAATTCATTAACATTCAAGCTTACTTTATTATAGCAGGGCTGTCAGATAGAAGGCCAGGGATTGATTAGGCCTCCTGGGGTCTCCAGTGTAGCCTGCAGCATCCTTCCACATTCCGCCCAATGCAATCACTTTCAAGGCCACAAGTGGATGCTCTTTCCGCTAGCTAAGCAAAGGGACTCTTGGCAATGGCTGCTATTGCATCCCAGGGCACCAACCCCTCTTGAATGGCATTCATGACTATTAAGTAGTGAAGTGAGCATAGCACTGAGAAACATTTGCTACAATCCACAACCTAGTTCCAGCTTTCATTTATTTTTGTTCCTTTTTGTTCCAGTGCCCTACCCCCAACATTACTTGCTTTTAAAACATTTCTAGTTCACACATACAAAGGGCTTCACAGGAATCACTCACAAGGAAGTAGGCCAGTGGCAAGGAACTTGTGCGCCTTCAGATGTTGCTGGACTAGGTAAAGGTAAAAAGGTAAAGGACCCCTGGACGGTCAAGCCAAGTCCAAGGTGACTATGGGGTTGCAGCGCTCATCTCGCTTTCAGGCCGAGGGAGCCGGCGTTTGTCCACAGACAGCATTCCAAGTCCTGTGGCCTGCATGACTAAACCGCTATTGGTGCACGGAGGACTGTGCCAGAGTGCACGGAAACGCCGTTTACCTTCCTGCTGCTATTTATCTACTTGCATTGGTGTGCTTCCGAACTGCTACGGTAGGTTGGCAGGAGCTGGGACAGAGCAACAGGAGCTCACCCCGTCGCAGGGATTTGAACCGCCGATCTTCTGATCAGCAAGCCCAAGAGGCTCAGTGGTTTAGACCACAGCGCCAACTCCCATCATCCCTGACTATTGGCCATGCTAGCTGATGAGAGTCAAGTGTAGGCTTGCCATATTTCCTGACATGTATTGTTTTTTGGGTGTAAAAATGGTGCCAGGAAATTTTTGCTGAATCGGCAAAATGTCAGGTGAAGCCCGGATGTATGGCAATATGATGGGAAAAGCAGCGGAAACAGCTCAAAAGGCTTAACATCATTATTGGGGGGGGGGTTCCCTAAAAAGGGTCAAGCAACACCTGGAGGACTAATACGATGCATCCCTGAAGCAAACTCCTACTATGTGCTTTTAAAATGCATGTGGTGCATTGAGAACTTGCCCCTTCAGCAGGACCATAGCATGGTGGGATCTATCCCTTCTCCTCCATGGACTCAATCTACTGTTAGCCATGGAAAAGCAAAAATTGCTAGCTAAGAAATGTAACAACTCGGGTTTTCTTCTCTGCAACTCATAGCAGCTCCCAATGAGCAATGTGGCTACACCTCTTCACCTTCCATGGGGCCCCAGAAAAGGGCTTCTGATGTAGACCCCAGGGTCCAGGCGTGTTCATATGGGAAGAGGTAGCCCCCCTGTGCTATTTCGGGAAGAAGGGCAGGCTTTAAATATAATAAGTAAACAAGGCTTTATAGATCAAAACCAGAACCTTGAATTGAGTCCCAAAATCTGATGATTAATGCTGTATTCTACTGGTAAAAAGTGTCCTTATGCAGCAAAGGTCCTTATGCAGTTGGACCATAAAGAAGGCTGAGCGCTGAAGAATTGATGCTTTTGAATTATGGTGCTGGAGGAGACTCTTGAGAGTCCCATGGACTGCAAGAAGATCAAACCTATCCATTCTTAAGGAAATCAGCCCTGAGTGCTCCCTGGAAGGACAGATCGTGAAGCTGAGGCTCCAATACTTTGGCCACCTCATGAGAAGAGAAGAATCCTTGGAAAAGACCCTGATGTTGGGAAAGATTGAGGGCACTAGGAGAAGGGGACGTCAGAGGACAAGATGGTTGGACAGTGTTCTCGAAGCTACGAACATGAGTTTGACCAAACTGCGGGAGGCAGTGCAAGACAGGAGTGCCTGGCGTGCTATGGTCCATGGGGTCACGAAGAGTCGGACACGACTAAACGACTAAACAACAACAACAATTTTGAAAATGTACACCCAGTGTTTTTTCCTTTAATTTTTTTTGGGGGGGCCCAAGAGAGGGGGGCCCTAAGCTATAGCTTGTTTAGCTTATATGTAAATCCGGCACTGGTGGGGTATAACAACAAAAACAACTTTTTCAACCTTCACACCATTTGTGCATGTTAATTTATCTGCATGAGAGACCACAGCACTAAAAAACATAATTTCTCTTAAGGAGAGGGACAACATTGTACTCCCTTTAAGAACCAAAAAGGTTGCAACTAACCGAAAAGGTGGAGAACTTTACACCTTTTAAAAATTACATGAAGGAACCTAGCAGTGATTGTTTTTAGGTCCCATGCTATATAATTAGTCTGTTCTGGGTTATATTGATTTAACACCTGATTGGAAATAATAAATGATATAATTATATTTGTATTTTTTGCAAGCTTCACTTTTCTTTTATTAAAACCAGTGATCAGTACAAATAAATGTGTACAATGTATTATTGCAATTTTATCACACCCTTCCTCCAAAGATCTTAGGGTGGGATATATGGCTTTACTGATGAGAATATAAGATTGCTCTAGTCCAGCACTTGGTTTCTCACAGTGACCAATCAGCTGCTTCTAGGAAGGCCACAAACAGGATATAATTCCAATAGACCCTCCCCCTGAAGTTGTCACCCAGAAATTGGTATTCTTTGAACCTTGAGTTTCCACACATCTGTCATGATCCTCACTTTATGTTCACAGTAACTCTGCAAACCTAGACAGCATCTTAAAAAGCAGAGACATCACCTTGCCGACAAAGGTCCGTATAGTTAAAGCTATGGTTTTCCCAGTAGTGATGTATGGAAGTGAGAGCTGGACCACAAAGAAGGCTGATCGCCGAAGAATTGATGCTTTTGAATTCTGGTGCTGGAGGAGACTCTTGAGAGTCCCATGGACTGCTAGAAGATCAAACCTATCCATTCTTAAGGAAATCAGCCCTGAGTGCTCCCTGGAAGGACAGATCATGAAGCTGAGGCTCCAATACTTTGGCCACCTCATGAGAAGAGAAGAATCCTTGGAAAAGACCCTGATGTTGGGAAAGATGGAGGGCACTAGGAGAATGGGACGACAGAGGACAAGATGGTTGGACAGTGTTCTCGAAGCTACGAACATGAGTTTGACCAAACTGCGGGAGGCAGTGCAAGACAGGAGTGCCTGGCGTGCTATGGTCCATGGGGTCACGAAGAGTCGGACACGACTAAACGACTAAACAACAACAACATTTATGCACAAAAAAACCATGCAATCATCATCTAAGGCCTTTTTTTCATGTGCCTCCTCCACAAGAGGTCCGGAGGGTAGAAAAACAAGAATGGGCCTTTTCTGCAGTGACTCCCTGTTTGAGGAATGCTGTCCCCTGGGAGGCTTGCCTGGCACCTTCATTATACATCTTTAAGCGCCAGGGGAAAACGTTCCTCTTCAACCATGCCTTTGGTGGATTAACATCCTTCTAAATGTGTTTGTGGGAGGGGAGGTTATTGTTCTGTTCTGTTCTTGTTTTTATGCACATTCAATAAATAACAATTAGACACAAAAACAATGGAATAATTAAAAGGGAGGGAGCCCAGCTCCCGAGGAGAAATTAAAGAACGCACAAGGGGTACACAATCCATAACATTCAGCAGTGTGGATGGGCACTAAGAAGACCCTTGTGGGAATCAGGTCAAAAGTGCACCTAGTCCATTCTGTTCTCATAGAGTCGCAACTATACACCTCTGGGAAGTCCACAAGCATACTTAGTGTAAAAGCAACTATTCCCACTTGCAGGGGTGAAACTAGGTTTATTTTAGCCAGGTTAAAGACCCAGTTTGGCACACCCACCCATGTGCATTTGCACACACACTTCCTCTTTGGCAATCACTCATAGCCGAGTAAGATTGTCTTCCATGAAAATGGTCTTAACAATGATTCTGTAAGTGACTGTGGAGGCCAAATCTGGATCCACACATCCTTCCACAGTGGGGTCATAAGGTTTCTGGGCAGGAGTTGATCATGGTGAGGGTTTGCCAAGCATGCCTTCCTCTTAGCACGTCACTCCCTTTCGTCCTGAGTTCGAGTGTCTTCAGGACACCTTTGGTAAAGGCTGTTCTCCAATTGGAGCGCTTGCAGGCCAGTGTTTCCCAGTTGTTGGTGTTTATACTACATTTTAAAAGATTTGCCTTAAGAGAGTCTTTAAACCTCTTTTGTCGACCACCAGCATTATGCTTTCCACTCAGGCTGGCAGCCTCTGTGGGGGCTTCACCCGGGGCAAAAAAGTTGTAGCTGCTGCACTGCCCACTTGTGTTATATTCATCAACTGATAAGGCAACTTGGCCATGTTCTCTTTTAATAAACAACAAACCAACAACACCAGAACTGGCTATGAATATAAAGGACAATTTTACTAGAATAAGTATATAAACTCATAAACCTACTGGACCCAGGTGGCGCTGTGGGTTAAACCACTGAGCCTAGGGCTTGCTGATCAGAAGGTCGGCGGTTCGAATCCCTGTGACGGGGTGAGCTCCTGTTGCTTGGTCCCAGCTCCTGCCAACCTAGCAGTTCGAAAGCACGTCAAAATGCAAGTAGATAAATAGGAACCATTACAGCAGGAAGGTAAACGGCATTTCCATGTGCTGCTCTGGTTTGCCAGAAGTGGCTTTGTCATGCTGGCCACATGACCTGGAAGCTATACGCCGGCTCCCTCGGCCAATAATGCGAGATGAACGCGCAACTCCAGAGTCGGTCACGACTGGACCTAATGGTCAGGGTCCCTTTAACTTTACCTTAAACCTACTGGACACTGAGCAAACTAATGTGCATAACCAAGCCTGGAGATACTCATAAACATATAATGAACCAGTGTCTCTCTCGTTGCTATACCGGTTACCTATGGGGTAAGTATATGATTACACGGCTGGAACAAACAAAACGTTCTTCAAATAGTCATTCACTGGAAGCACAAAGCCATAAACGTAGGAGCGGTTGTGAGAAAGCGTTCTTCATGTAGTTGTTAGCTGGAAGCGCAAAGCCAAATGGTCAATTGGAGCCAAGTTGATGAGACCTGTTCTCCGGATATTATCCAGGTTTTGCAGCAAGCCTCATCAGTCAATACTGTAATGCTAAATAATACAAAATGGCATTCCAGTTACAATAAATGAATGACCACAAAATACATGCAGTACCCATCTCATGTTGCATCTTACCTAATCACTCAACACGGTTTGCTCAAAACAAAAGGTCACAAAAAATACTCAGAGGCACAGCAAATGTAGAAACTGGTAATACCAAAAAATTAAATACATTACAGGTGCATGGAATCAATCATCACATTCATACATGGTTAAAGGTACAGTAACACTTCTCTGTTATTGCTAAACAAACAAAGGCACAAAAATTGATTTATATATACTAACAACCAAGGTCAAATTCGGTATTCAAACCTTTTGGAAACAAGGTTCCTAGTTGAAATATTAATTTGTACTCTTTTTGTAGGGATGCAGGTGGCACTGTGGGTTAAACCTTAGAGCCTAGGGCTTGCTGATCAGAAGGTCGTTCGTTCGAATCCCTGCGATGGGGTGAGCTCCTGTTGTTTGGTCCCAGCTCCTGCCCATCTAGCAGTTTGAAAGCACGTCAAAGTGCAAGTAGATAAATAGGTACCACTCCAAGCGGGAAGGTAAACAGCATTTCCGTGCGCTGCTCTGGTTTGCCAGAAGTGGCTTTGTCATGCTGGCCACATGACCTGGAAGCTGTACGCCAGCTCCATGTGAAATGACCGCATCTATAATGCCCTTTCAGTGTTGTGTGAGGGTCATCATTATGGTATTCAAGTAGATGGTGTGGGAAAGAACGTCCCTAAACGATCTAGTACGCCTTTTGCCTAAAATAGTGTTTATACTACATTTTAAAAGATTTGCCTTGAGAGAGTCTTTAAACCTCCTTTGCTGAGCACCAGCATTATGCTTTCCACTCAGGCTGGCAGCCTCTGTGGGAGCTTCATCAGGGGCAAAAAAGTTGTAGCTGCTGCACTGCCCACTTGTGTTATCTTCAGCAACTGATAAGGCAACTTGGCCATTGAGGTGGTGTTCCCTTTTAAGCCAAGGTAAACCTTTGTGCCAATTCTCTCTCTCAATGTAGTCAGAGGACTACTCAGAAGTGAGCCCCATTGCAATCAACGAGGCTTAACTCCCAAGTAAGTGAACAAAGGTTTGCAGCCTTAATCAATGAACGCCTTCAGGGAGCAGTTGCAATCTAAAGATGTTTCCAGTGAGAAGGAAGTTCCTTCACAGATTGTGCTAATGGCAGCTGTCAAGTGTGTGTGTCCATGAACATTATTGACAGTATGGTTGAGAACATCTCGAACTGGTCGCCCTAGCAGTCATTTCCCCTGTTAAGCCCCACCCGCTTCTTAGTGTATCCCGTCATTATGCATAATTAGTAGACAAAATATATTTAACTTATTCAGCCCTAATTAGCCGCTTCCTGTCGTCAGTTGGGCGGGTTTACTTTTCTCATTTGGCCAATTAGGAACCTGCCCGCTTTGTTTGAATAAGGAAAAACGAGAGGCAGAGCTTTTTCCGCAGCCAGACACTTTTTCGTCGCCTATTGGCTACATCGATACGTCAATTTGCTATTTCGCCGAGCAGCGTCTCTCGCGCACTCTCACATTCTATTGGCGAAACGGCGCGTCAATCGAAGGATTTGAAATTCGCCCCCACCCAGTTTCTTCCCGCAACCGTTAGCAGATAAACAAACTATCGTCCCTTTAAACGCCGCTTTCACCAAACGTTCATATTCAAATCCGTCCAATCAGGCACTATAGCGCCGCCTCTCCACTACGCCTCTCCTCATTGGCTGCCGGCCGTCGCGGACATTGGTTGTCAACGGCTCTCCGCGAGGAGAGCACCCGAGAAGGGAGGGGGGAGGAACGGACCCCCTCCGTTCTAACGGGCCTGATTGGGCGACTGGGGTTCCAAAGGGGTGTGGCTGGCTTTGGCCGAGGGTTATAAAAACGTTCGCTGGGCACCGGCCACCCTCATTAAAGTGAGGGTGGCATAAGCGAGTTGGTAACAGCGTGGAGAAGGAGGAGGGTGGGGGGGACGTATGGTTTCCCCCCCGTAAATGCATGGGAGAGGTAGAACTTCTTAAACCCTAGTATCTAGCGTGTTCTCAATAGGGGTAGGGGGCTCCTGACCCAAGTTAGGAGCAGGCGCAGGATCAGAAGCATTTTAGGTGTAGGCTAAGGTGCGTATGTGAGCCCTCTAAAGATTAGGGTTACATTGTGCTGTTCTACAATCCTCTGTGCAGACCCTACACAATGGTGAGTGGCTTTTGGCTCGTTTGCCCCTGCCTAATTTGAAGTTTTATTCTTGGTTCTGGGACCCACCAAAACTTGGTTGGGATTGGTGGCATGTGACTTTCCTGCACATTACTGATCAAAGGTTCAGGGGATGGGTAACTTGGGGATCTGTTCATATTTGTGTGCCTGTAGGCAAAATCCAAGAGTATGGAGTGAAACCTTTGGCTGCCTGTCTTCAGCTGGGTTCCAAGGTTATGGCTTTGTATTGGGGAAGGGATCTGGGAGTGGGATTTTGTGTAGGATTTGCTTCAATAAGACACTTGGATTTAGGGAGATATGTCAGTGTTTGTGGTGCAAGTGGCGAGAAACTTGTTGAAGTCCTGTATAGAGAAAGGGTGTAATTTCCTGATCTAGTGTCAGGTGTGGGTTAAGATCTAGTGCCAGGTTTGGGGGTGTCATGATAGAGAGGAATCCTAATAGAGGAGTTACTGATGAAATATGAAGAGAAAGTGAAACATTCAGAAGGAGCTTCTCAATTCCTAAAGGAACTTGAAATATGGTGAAAGAGGCCCATATTCTTTGGTGTGACATGAGTACACTGGAAAGGCATTTAAAAATGGAGGTGCAAGTATAACAGATGTAGTGCTGCCAGTTTCTCTGAGTATTTGTTTAAATTAAGCAGGGTGGGGAAGCTCTTATTGGACTCCTACTGCCATAATCTCTGACCATTGGCCGTGTTGACTGGGGATGATGGGAGTTGGAGTCGAACAACAGCTGGAGGGCCACAGGTTCTCCATCCCTGGTTTAAAATGTCCGACTTCATTAGGGTTTTATAAGTGTTTATGGGAGGAATAATTTTTGTATAGGAGGTGTGGGTGGTTACCCACATGGCAAGTCAAACTTTAAAAAAACTTAATTCCCCACTTGCCACAATTTTTCCATCCTTTGTTACAACTTTGCCCCTCCTGTTTCCTTTCTTGGATGTGTGAGCTGTGGAATCCTTGATGCATGATCCATATGAAAAGCATTATTGAGAGTATCATCAAAGTCTTAAAAATCCTCAGCTATTTATTTGGGGAAGTAGATTCCTTACAGGGCAAGTAATGCATTTTGATAATAGCCACCTTTGCTTTTCTAGAATTTAATTACAGTACATGCCCTGTTTGGATCATATTTGTTGAGGCATATTTTATATTGTTTGATTTATAAGTGACAAACAGAATGTATTTCTTTCCAGTGCCTTCCAAAATACCTCGTATTTTGTTTGATTTCCAGGTGCAGGGCTAAAGGCCTATTCCTTGCTGCAAACACAGAAAGTCATCACTTGTACAAAATAATACATAATAGAAAAGGTGGATTGTTCTTATTACATATGGGGAAACATATCTCAGACATTCTTTATTAAGGTTGGAATCCTGGGCATTGAACACCATGAGACTTGCTCCTAAACAAACATATAGGATTGCATTGGGAGGCATCTAGAGTTTGCTTTCTGAGTAGTTTTATTTTTTCGTAGTATGAGGATTTAGGAAGATACAGCAGTACTCTAAACAGTTTGTCTTCTCCTGCTCTCCCTTTCTCTCAAAGCAAAATCCTCCATGTTTGCAAACTCTTCTACTCAGTGGAGTTGTAAGAGTACTGCTTTAAGGTCTATAAAGTTGGTTAGCCTTTTAAAAACCTTTTGTCTTGATTTGTTCCAGTCTAGGCCTTTGGTTCCCTTGGGTATATGTTTCTATGTGCAGTGCTGCATACATGTTCATTTTGTATTTGAGACCTGCGCAGTCCTTTGACCTCTTACATGCTTTCAGATGTGTTTAATTGTAAACTCTTTCTCATGGGACGAATCCTTGGCAAGCAGTGTTCTCTCCTCTTCCCCAACTCCACCCCCCAGCAGATGGTTTACACACAGGCAGCAGTTTTGTGTGCAGGGAAGGACTGAGCTTCCATGATAACTTTATATATTTTTTGTAATCAATCAAAAACCATTAGACATTTCTCAACACATAGTATATGTGTGTGTCAGTGGAGGTTAAGCACTTTGATCGTAACTTAAGTAGAAGTGATGACTTTTATGGACGAAATGAAAATGTTCCACGTAGAAAGTCATACATAGTGGTGTGTAATATTTTTCTCCTTGTCAGTGTGTTCTTTATCTGTAAGCTCTTGAGTGTTGGTACTTTATTTTACAGTTACTCCATAGAGTCTTCCTTTATAGCCAAGGGTGATGCATTTTTGCCATTTGTCATCCTTACTATTGGTTTACTCTTGAAATGCCCTTTGGGGGCAGCCTTCCCACTGTTGGTGACTTTGCGTTTTAAGTTCCATTAGAGTGAGCCTGGCATGGAATCTGTTTTTTGTTAGCTTTGGAGGATCCCAAGAAAAAAACATCTAGCAACATGGGATCAGAAGGGATCAGAAATGGTATTGTGGAGTGTCCTGTTTACTTCTGGTACTCTACCTGTACTTCTGGTAGAGGAGGCTATAGATGTAGTTAACTAATTAGACTAGCCTTTCACAACTTTAGGTCCCCAGGTATTGTTGGACTAAAATCATTCCTGGCCACTGGTCCTGCTAGCTAGTCCAACATCATCTGCAGACGCAAGATTGAGAGAGGCTGAGTTAGACTGTGATCCAAATGGTTTATTTTTCCAGTTTTGGACTACGTGCTTTTGTGTCCATGTATGCTACAGTGGTCTAAACCACAGAGCCTAGGACAGGCATAGGCAACCTTGGCTCTCCAGATGTTTTGGAACTACAGCTCCCGTGATCCCTAGCTAAGAGAGCCAGTGGTCAGGGATCATGGGAGTTGTAATTCCAAAACACCTGGAGAGCCAAGGTTGCCTATGCCTGCCCTAGGGCTTGCCAATCAGAAGGTCGGTGGTTCAAATCCCTGCGACTGGGTGAGCTCCAGTTATTCAGTCCCAGCTCCTGCCAACCTAGCAGTTTGAAAGCACATCAAAGTGCAAGTAGATAAATAGGTACTGCTCCGGTTGGGAAGGTAAACGGTGTTTCCATGCGTTGCTCTGGTTCTCCAGAAGCATGACCCGGAAGCCGTCTGCGGACAAACGCCGGCTCCCTTGGCCAGTAAAGCGAGATGAGCGCCGCAACCCCAGAGTCTTCCCTGACTGGACTTAATGGTCAGGGGTCCCTTTACCTTTACACTACAGTAGTAAAACTTCCAGTTTCTACTAAAGAAGTCCCCAGGGAGAGCTGGTGCATGTTGGAAGCTAGGTCAGCTTGCTCCTTTTAAAATGGCAAGTGGGCAACCCCTTTAGCACTGTGAAAGACGTATGTGGGCACCTTTAGGGTTTGTGCAGAATTGGTCTGAGAAGCAGAGGCAGCAAATAGCCACCCTCTGATATTGAACTGAGGTGGAGCATTTGTAGAAATGACTACCAAGTAACAAAAATTGTACACCCACAAATACACATTGTGTCTGAGGGAAAAGTTAAGGCACACCTGGCCTAAAGACTTTGTGTAACCTAAGTACAAAAGGTTTTTTTCCTTCACAGTTGTCCTGCTTTGTATTTCAATATTTGCTGGCAATGCAGGCCACATTATTCCTTCTGACAGTGCAAATGAGGATGTGTCAAAATATAAATAAATAGCAATTAGGGGGGGCTGTTTAGATGAGGTGTTCTCAGGATTATGGGGGAGGTGAAAGGTGAGAGCAGGCTTGCTTTCTCCTGTGTGTTTTCTTTCTTTCTTTCTTTCTTTCTTTCTTTCTTTCTTTCTTTCTTTCTTTCTTTCTTTCTCTCTTTCTCTCTCTCTTTCTCTCTCTCTCTCTCTTTCTCTCTTTCTCTCTTTCTCTCTTTCTCTCTTTCTCTCTTTCTCTCTTTCTCTCTTTCTTTCTCTCACACACACACACAGAGAGAGAGAGAGAGAAAGTGACTAATAGAGCAAGAGATCCTGTGTTTGTTTGAATGGGGAATCTCCCCTGCTCTGCCAGATTTAATCTCAGTTTTAAACAATCATGGAATCCCTTGCCTTTGTTCATTGGCTTAGTGAGTGAGGAGAGTGAATTGGGAAACTGTAGGCCTGAGGCCTGCTCCCCATCTCTTTCTGTCTACCTCATGTGGGTCGGGGGTCACACACTATCTGAACAGCCCCGAAGAAGACTGTCATTCTGGTATCTGCTTAATTTGTGTGTGTGTCTGCTTGCTTTTACCGTTTCTCACCTGAAATTAAAAATACAGACGTTTGTGTGTGTGCAAAAGAGGGTCAGAAAAAGCCCAGCCACTCCAGAATCTGTGTTTAAAAGCTGTGCTACAATATTGGCAGGAGGCTTTTGAGAAGTCAAATTCAACCTTTGCTGTGAAAGCTACCGTACCTTGCTAGTGTATTTTCTCAATCCATTATTACATTTTTACTCTTGCCTCTTCTCCAAGGAGCTTCAAGGGCTATGCCCATGATTCTTGTATTTCACTCTCCATCATGCCCATTTTACCCTCGCAATTACCCTGTGAAGTAGGTTGTTCTGAGAGTGCATGATCAGTCCAAGATCACACAGTGGGCTTTGTGACTGAACTTTCCTCTCTGATCCTAATGCGGCCCTCCCTGCCCTCTGCACCACACTAACCCACATTGGCTTTTCTCAGGTAGCAGCATTTGCCTTGGGGGTGGAAGGGTTTTTTGTAGGATTTGACACTGTCCCCATCAATTAGTACTGTACGTACTTACAAGTGCTGGAATTCTTGAGCCTATGTGACTTTGGCTCTTTGTAACACATCTAGCCTTGTTGTCTTGACAGTTATGAGAGTTTGTGCACCAGCAAAGGACTGCGAGCTCAGGGCTGCGAAGTAGCTGCTTCCCATCCCTTCTTTCCTCAGCCCTAGAAGTTCCCCTCAGGCAGTTTTGAGGAGGAATTGTGCCTGTGCTTTCAAGAATTGCGGCTATGAGGGATGTAAAGGTAAAGGGACCCCTGACCGTTAGGTCCAGTTGCAGACAACTCTGGGATTGTGGTGCTCATCTTGCTTTACTGGCCGAGGGAGCCGGCGTACAGCTGGGTCATGTGGCCAGCACGACTAAGCCGCTTCTGGCGAACCAGAGCTGTGCATGGAAATCCCATTTACCTTCCCGCTGGAGCGGTACCTTTTTATCTACTTGCACTTTGATGTGCTTTCGAACTGCTAGGTTGGCAGGAGCAGGGACCGAGCAACGGGAGCTCACACCGTCGCGGGGGTTCGAACCGCCGACGTTCTGATCAGCAAGCCTAGGCTCTGTGGATTAACCCACAGCGCCACCCGCGTCCCCATGAGGGATGTAATATTGCTTTAAAATACTTACCCTTGGGCTTCTGATACATTTTAGCAATTGATAAATAAAACAAGATAAATCAATTTGCACAAACAAGCTGTTCCTTTTTCTTTTACTCTTTCTTTAATTTGATGCGCCTTTGCTATTTGGGATGGATGTGTCTTCATGTCACTCTTTCCATATACCGGTATGTGTTTATTTCTGCCTTGCAACGAAGACTCTGTATACAGTGTAGTTGCCCATGAGCTCATGCATATAGATAGAGAGAGAGTGTGTGTTAATTTTAAAAATGGCTCTTCCAGTTTATAAAGCATCCCTGGTTCTTGCTTGCCATGTGCAGGCAGGTGAGTGGCTGTTCAAAAGTCCATTTTAATTTGTACTGTTTTGCCTTGGATTTCTCTCTCTCTGTGTGTGTGTGTGTTTCAAGCTAGAGGTACATAGTTTTTAGTGGGGAGTCTGTTGGACTTTGAGCTTTGCAGTCGGGGGCTCATCAACAAATTACTTTAAAAATAAGACATTCATGCATAATTCTTGGAGAGTGAGAGTTAATCAGAAGAAAGTGCATTTTAAAATGGATCCTATGTTTTGTCATCATCCTGCTGCATGAAACTGCTTTTGGGGAGCCTACTTGTGAGTAAACATAGGAAGTAGACTGCGTTGCTGCTTGAATTCGCAGGTTCATGTCGGTTATGGGGAGATTACTTAGGAGTAAGCATTTCAAGTGGCATGCTGGCTGAAGACAGTGTTCCAGTGACATGTCTTGGAAAGCAAGTGTAGCTATTTAATGATTCACTGACTTTGCTGGGAGAAGATTAGGAAGTGGAGGCTTACTTTGGATGGTGGTGTTTCTCCACAGGGGTGTGTGTGTGTGTGTGTGTGTGTGTGTGTGTGTGTGTTCCAAGGCATGTTTTTGTTTGACCCAAGTAAGCACCTTTTACATGCACTATGCTTTCCTTCTCATTCCCTTCCCCAAGTATATCTGAGTATTACTACTGCCTAGAGCTGGCCTTCCTGTTCTGTGTTGCTGGAGGCTCTTGGGTAGATCTGTTGACCACGCTCTATGCAGCTTTTCAGGCATTCTGCAGCACATTGTCACTCCCAATATTGGTCAGCCCTGCCCCCTTCAAGAGCAGCGGGTGGCAGATCCAAGCAGGGACTGTATTTCAGCTAAGAATCATATTCTTCTTCGCTTTCCCCCCTTCCCACCCTTCCTGTTCTGCAGAATTCCAATGTAGAAAATTTGCCTCCCCACGTGATTCGGCTGGTCTATAGGGAAGTCTCCACTCTGACCTCAGACCCACCTGAAGGCATCAAAGTATTCCCCAATGAGGAGGACATCACAGATGTGCAAGTTACCATTGAAGGACCTGGTAAGAAGGGGCATGTGGGGTTTGATTTCCGAGACGCCTTTTTTAAAAAAAGCATGTGGTTATGGGTTGTTGTGAAAAGGGTAACAGTGCCAGGTGGCATTGTCCAAGCAAGAATGGAAAGGTGACTCTTTTAAGGGGTTGTGGGGCTCTTCTCCACAGGCAGCATAAATTTAGCTTCCCATCAATATTCCTATGTTGTCCAGGAGAGCTTGTTCCCATCACCTGCTTCCAGGATGGGGAAAGGAGCTCTCTTCCGCACCTTCTGTGAGGAATCCAGATACCTTTGTGCTGCTCATAGCATGCAGGTATTTATAGCTACCTTGTGGTTAGAAATAAGACAGTTGGGTGGTGTTTTGCGTGACGAGGATGCCCGAAATCCCCCCAAATAACTCACACCAGGACACTTAATTTTGGTTTGGGTTTTTGGCATTATTTTGGCCACAACTTTATTTAATTACAATTATTTAGTTGAGTGTTGGCTTAGGCTTTTGGTTAAACCATCTGTCCCCCGCTTTGGGACAGGACCAATTTCCACCTGCCCGTAGGGGCAGGACCATTTCCATCTGACCACCTTGGTCAGGACCATCACCATCTGTCCAATTTGGACAGGACCAGCTCCGACTTCCCCACACGTAAAGGGAAGTCAAGTAAACACCCAATGGGAGAGGAGGTAGCTGTGCCCAGACATTCCCCCCTCTTGTCCATGAGTGTTCCCCAAGGCTCAGTCTCTGTAAAGAGGCCCCCCAGCCCCGCCATTTGACGGGGATCTAAGGACAAAGCCCCAGGATTCCTTTAACGGAATACTTCTATATGGAGCAATGTTAAGAAGAGGGTCGACATGTAGATGCCACACCCCTCCTCCAACAAATTAATTAACCAAAAGCCTAACCGCCAACCTAACAAGTTGTGACGATTTGCTTAGCAGTAGGCAAAAACCAAATGGCAAGGCCAATCAGCCAGATGGCAAAATTCCTACTGGGCCCCTGAATACAGGCAACCCCTAGAAAGGCAAAGCAATGTCAGGCTAACACCTTAAGACAAGCGGCGGGTGGGAGGGAGATTCAAAACCAGCACGAGTGACCAAATTCAAAAGATGCCAGGAATAAATAGGGGGCCCATTAGCCAATCAGAATTACGCATTCATTCATGCACGCCCCCTAATCACACTGTCTTGCAGATCCCCAGCACCCACCCAAACCAGGAGGATTTCTACATCCCTTCCGCAACCCACATTATCTTTGATTAGATAATGCGCTTTGTAGGCGGAGGGAAGCTCTGGAACCAAGCTACAGCCTTGAGCCATGGCTCAGTGCAGACATAACACTGAAGTGGAATACAGGAGGTCAGGAGTATTGGGGTGTATCCAGTTAAATTATACTCTGAGTAGATGTGTTGAAATTAATGGGCCTGTGTTGATCTCTCATGCCCATCGATATCAGTGGGTCTAGACCGGGCTAACATTGGAGACAGCCCATCGGGCCAGTGTACTCTCTTTTAGCAGAAGAGAAATTTCAATTCTCTAGGAATACCAAGTTCTCAGTTTCCACAGCCCGACCATATACTTTCAGAATTCTAGCAATAAAACCAAATTAACCCCTTTCCCACCCCTGGTTCTAAGAAATGTTCAGGAGGGTCCATATCTACCAAAGTTGAGGTCCACTGGTTTCAACTGATGAATGAATCCTTGAGCCCCAAACTGGAAATTAAAAAGGGAAATGAAAATCTAGCCCCTATGAAGCTTGTGCTGAGAGGAGTAAAAATATCTGCCTTGCAAGTAGACAGACTTGCCCCAGAAAAGGGCTTGGGGTGAAGGCTAAAAGAAAGACGGGGTGGTGGAAGCCAGACTTATTATTTAGCTCCTTAAAAAGAGAAGTCGGCAAGCCTTCAGTATTCATGAGAGTTGCTGGCGAAAGAGAGAAAAAGCAAAACTGTAGGCTAAATAATTCTTAAAAGGAAGCAAAATTAGGGTACAAAAGTAAATAAAACTTTGCATATCCCCAATAGACACTTCTCATTTAAATTCTTTTTTCACACTCTAGTTGGTTTCCTTCAGTTACACACATGTGAAATAATATACTCATTAAAAATTAGCCTTTCATTAATTTATAATGACAATCCCAAAATTCTGGATTGTTTCTTCTTTTTCCTCTTTGTACACTAAGAATTCTTCCTTATTACACTTGGGTTGTAAATATTGTTGAGACCAAGAGGAACCTTGAGACTTTTTTGTATCATATTTACAATCTCTCTCTATCTGATTTCTCAACCTCATAGCCCAAAGTAGAATCTTCTAGCTCTATACGGGGTGTTTAAGAGAGAGAAGAGATATCTAGTGTAACAGAGGTATGGTGGCCATTATCTAACATTTGGGACATTCTCTCTTAACTGAAGAGAAGATTCAATTCTCTTGAAATACCAAGTTCTCAGTTTCCACAGCAAGACCATATAATGCCTGCCTTCTAGCAATAAAACCACACCAAAAACAAAATGGAAAAACAGAAACGTTCTGCGTTTTAATATGACACACTCATAATTTCATCTGGGCCTATATAAACTAACTTTTAACTAGATCCAGGTAGGTAGCTGTGTTGGTCTGATGCAGTCAACACACACACACACACACACACACACACACACACACACACACACACACACACATATATATATATATGTCCAGTAGCACCTTAGAGACCAACTAAGTTTGTTCTTGGTATAAGCTTTCGTGTGCATGCACTTCTTCAGATACCTGAACAAACTTAGTTGGTCTCTAAGGTCCTACTGGACAATTTTTTAAAAAATTTAAAATATATTTTAACTTTTAAAATGTCATCTTTTTTTGTCTTGTGACCAACAAGAGCGTTCTAAAAGATAAACCTCTATTCCCTGAGTTTATTCTGTGTATACTTACGCAGCCACCAAATAGGCATCATTCACTTCACTCCTGCAGTGTCCATTTCATGTTTTATAACCCTCTTTCATCCCATATCCTATGGTTTATGATATTTGCTATGCTTTTCTATTAACTACCACATTCCAGTTTAATTAAAAATAAATAAATAAGGAACACGGAACATGCCAAGTCAGAAATACTGGATCAATGTATTAAGTTCTGGGACTTCCGATACAATACATGAAAAGAATAACAGAGGTTTTCTCTGAATTTAAGCAGGGCTGAATCAGGAATAAAAGTACATATTCAGCGGTAATAGGAGAAAGTTCTGCTAATCCAGAGACATGAGGAGGATGATAATATCATCAACCATTATTACCTCAGAACACTTTCCACTTCTTTTGAATGAAAATTCCACAGTCTTTGACAAGGCATATCATTTGTTGGGGGGTGTTATAATGCTGTGGTCTAAACCACTGAGATTGCTGATCATTAGGTTGGCAGTTCAAATCCCAGCGACGGGGTGAGCTCCCACTGCTCTGTTCCAGCTCCTGCCAACCTAGCAGTTCAAAAGCACACCAGTGCAAGTAGATAAATAGGTACCACTGCAGTGGGAAGGTAAATGCGTTTCCATGCACTCTGGCACTCATCACGGTCCTCCGTGCACCAGTAGCGGTTTAGTCATGCTGGCCACATGACCCGGAATGCTGTCTGTAGACAAACACCAGTTCTCTCATTCTGAAAGCTGAGATGAGTGCCACACCCCATATTCTCCTCTGACTGAACTTAACTGTCCAGGGGTCCTTTACCTATAATGAGTTTTAGGGCAGGGGTTATTGGAATGTTCTTGTTTTTATTTTGATTATGTATTCTGTGTTTTTAGATCATGATGTTATCTTGTAATCACCCTGAGAACTGCAGGTATAGGGTGGTATACAATTTTTTACAAAATAATTTGTTCCCAACATGGTACAGAGCACTGACTACGTCATAAAACAACACCCATATACCAATAGCTTGGCCAGCATAATAGTTAGCTGGACATCAGAGATAACTGAGCTGTTGTTTAAACCACGTGTGGGGTACAATGAGTGGGACATGCCATCCTGTGGTATTGCTGAGACAACCCTTCTCTGTTCCTGCTGCAGAGGGTACCCCATATTCCGGTGGCCTCTTCCGCATGAAGCTCATCCTTGGCAAAGACTTTCCAGCCAGCCCACCAAAAGGCTACTTCCTGACCAAAATATTCCACCCCAATGTGGGGGCCAATGGCGAGATCTGCGTCAACGTTCTCAAGAAGGACTGGAAAGCGGAACTGGGCATCCGACATGTCCTGCTGGTGAGTGGTGGTTTTAACCGGGTTGCATCCCAAAATGGTATGTTTAGGGCCTGAATTGGGTTGTAATCCAAAACTGTTAATATCCTGTAGGAAGCTGCCTTATACCTGGTCAGACCTATCGTCCAGTACTTTCTATACTGACTGGCATTGGTGTGACAGGGTTTCAAGTAGGCAGATACATTTCTTTTGCCTGCCGCCTAAGATCCTTTCAACGGGCAATACCAGGGACTGAACTGCATGCAAAACACATGTCTCGCCTCAGAGCCATGGTCCCTCTCTTTGCTTGATCCTGGGCTTATCTAGGCTAGTGGGGAGAATGGTTCAACCTAAAGGAAAATCCACCATGAAGTGTCCTGAAAATGTGCCATTCAAATGACACACAGAGAAAAATGGCTTGGCCAAAGCTGTCCAGTGATTTGTCATGGCAGAGCATTGAACCAGGAGCTCTTTAGCTCTTGGCACCAGTGCATTAAAACAGACCTCTGGACTTTGTTTTCATGATATAGATTTTACTTAAGTTTTTAACAAACTTCAATGCAGTTTACAAACTTTGCGGTGGAGCAAATTGAGACTTTCCTCTTTCTGTTAATAGTCAGGATGTGTCTTTTAGTGTCACTTATTCATTTCCTTTCATGTTTGGTGTCATGTGGCTGCTGCGTTCCAGCACAGGGTTTCTAATTCAGGTGGCAGCAACCTGTTGTTGCTTAGAGGGATTGGTTCATCAGGTTATAATCTCCACCATGCTCCTTCCAAGAAGATGCTCAAACTGACTCTTGGCATGCTGCCCAACCAGCCTGCTCTCTTTTAACTAGTTATTTAAAAGATTACCAACAGCATCTTTCCACTGATGCTTCCAAGGTAGTTCACAAAGCAACATGTTGTTGTTGTTATTTAAAACCTCCAAACTGCATGAAAATTTAGTTTAATTTCAAAAGTAAAACATTAACTAAAAGTAAAAGCAGCAATAAACCAAGAAATGGCTAAAATAATATTATCTTAGGAGGAGAAGAAAAAATCTTCCCTTGGTGCCGATTGGATAATAAAGTTGGCATCAGTTGCGATGTTCCTGGGGAGAGCAGACATTGGCTAGGGCTTGCCCTCTGCCTGTGTGCTGAAGACCGGCTTGCTGCATGCCACAAAGCAGCATTCCGGAACCAAAGCCTCATTTTCCAAGTTGCAGTGAGAACAGGGGATTGCAATCCAGTCTCTGATTTTGTTAAAAAGTGGTATAGATCATTTGATGTATAGAACACCCCAGGCAATTTACAATAAAAGCACAGAATAAAAAGCAGCCTAAACAGAAAGAGACCATTTGTCCCTTCCCACCCTCCTGAAACCTTCCTCCGTAAGTGCCGCAGAGCACTGAAGGGCTCAGGGGTGGCTGCTCGGTGCCATTTTTCCTTTTCACCTTTCCTAAAATCTCTGTATGGCAGGGATGAGGATCGTGTGGCCTTCCAGGTTGGTGCCATGTCATCCCTGACCCTGGTCTGTGCTGGCTGGGGCTGTGCAGTAGCAGAATTTTCTAAACCAAGTACCATGCATCCCTCCCACCCTAATACGGTATCCCTAATATCTCTGTTTCAAGCAGGCCAATTTCCACCCTCCTCCTGAAAAAAAAGGTACCTGGGTTAATGTTATTTTTAAAAATAACCCAAAGTACAAAACTGAAAATTTTAAAAAACCCAAAACAATACATTAGTGTGGTTTGAAATGGAGAAGAGGTCGTTGTAACGTTAAACCACGAAAAGCACTAAAGCTGAGGATTTAGTTTTACACAATTAAGCCGTGCAAAATAAACCATGGGAAAAATTCTTTTATATAGCGCCACCGAACCCCATGTTTCATAATAATAAATGTATCCAAATATTTACAGTAGCCTGTTAACATAGGGTTGCTTGCCCATAGCTTTTATTTTAACTCTTGTTTTAGAGGGCTGGGTGATTATTATTCTTGATTAATAGGCAACTTGACTTTTGTGTACCTGGAGAAGTTTGTGTGCAGAAACCACCAGGTCATTTTTAGTCGGCCCCCATTTTGCACCCAACCGGGGGTCCACCCAAGTTCAGCATTCAATGAAACGATGTGAAAATTGGTGGGCTGAAAGGGAGAGGCATGAGGAAGAGAGAACTGTGCAGCACAAGCATTTTAAAACAGGGCGATAAGCATTAATTGGTAGATTAATTGACAAAAACATTAGTTCATTACAGGTAGGTAGCCGTGTTGGTATGAGTCGAAGCAAAATAAAAAATCTTCAGATCTGAAGAAGTGTGCATGCACACGAAAGCTCATACCAAAATAAAAACTTAGTTGGTCTTTAAGGTGCTATTGAAGGAATTTTTTTATATTAGTTCATTAGTGAGCATATGTTAATCAGTCAGTTACACGCTTGCTAGTTTTGATGCTGTGCTGGTTTGCCCCTGTCTTTGGGAATATGACCATTTTCTTATGGGTTCTTCCTCTGCAAGTGGATAAGTCTAGGCAACGCTTTTAATATTTTGGCAGTATGTTGAAGTATTTAAATTTAATGGATCAAGTTAAAAGGGAGGTGATGGGTAAGTTAAAAACACCTTAGTCAGTGGCCATAAAAACATGCTCCTTTCTAGCTTTTCTACCATCTTTCCAATCCTTAAGTTAGGTAACTTTTGAAGCAACAGAGATGGGACTCTGTGGGAGCTCAGGATAGATGACACCACAGTATTTTGGTGGTCCCATGGCCCCAGAATATTAGCTGCTTTTTCCTTGAATTGCAGCTCTCCATCATGGTGACTAAATAAAAAAACAGACCGCAATGCAGGGCCAGTTCCTGCTGTCTGTTCCACCTCAGAATGTATGAGAGGAGAATCTTGCTTTGAAACCATCCACTTACAATATCCCTGCTAGTAAAAAGCTTGCACATCGAGAAGGTTGCTTGCTGCTTCCTTAGCCTTTTCTCTAATACATTAACTTCCCACAAGCTTTGAGCTTTTGACAGGCACTTTCAAACCAGCAACACTCCTTTTTCTCAAGCACATATTTGTACTGAGGTGATAATAGAGTGGTGAGGGTATGGTACCTTGTTCCTGCCTCCACTTTTTAATCTGAATCTGGTGTCGGGCTGAGAGTGAGAAGCTTCCGTAGGCAGAACTCTGAACCCTGCTTCAGAGTTATGCCCCATTTCTAGGACTGAATGATTTCCAAAGGGCAACTTACAGCACATGAAAAGAGCATTCCTCAGCTTGATGCCCTCCAGAAATGTTTGTCTACAGTTTCCATCACCCCCAACTGCTGGCTGTGTCAGCTGGGGCCAAAAGGAGCTGCAGTACGAAACATCAGGAGAGCACCACATTGGGGAAGGCAGCCGGTGTGGCATAATGGTTAGAGTGCTGGACTATGACCTGGGAGACCAGGGTTCAAATCCCCACTCAGCCATGAAGCTCTTAGCCTAACCTACCTCACGGGGTTGTTGTGAGAATGAAATGGGGAGAAGGAAAACCTTGCACACCACATTGACCTCCTTGGAAGACAAAGGTTGTATATATAAATGGAATAAATAAATAAAAATTCAGGCAATGTGTAAAAGGGTGCCTAGCAGCTTGTGACCCACTGACTGCTGACAGGGGTCAGTGCATCTTTCTCCTCACTTTAGCAGTCCAAAGACAACTGGTTCGTGAAGCAGATTTATTGCTGGGGCAGAGGGAAGCAGCAGCCAAGCAGTGGCTGAGACCATACTGGCCTTCCTCCTGTCCCACTGCTCTTCCTGGGAGGGAGTGGGCATAACTTCCTGAGACACCCTTGTTTGGCTGGCCGGTGGCAGAGCTCGCTGGGTTCTCTCCCTCTAATTATTATTATTATTATTATTATTTATTACTTATACCCTGCCTATCTGGCCAGGCCTCCCCAGCCACTCTGGGTGGCTTCTAACAGGATATAAAAAGCACAAAAAGATCAAACATTAAAAACTTCCCTAAATAGGGCTGTCTTCAGATGTCTTCTAAAAGTCAAATAGTTGTTTATTTCCTTGACAACTGGTTGGAAGGTGTTCCACTGCTGAGAAGGACCTCTGCCTGACACGCTGATAATGTCTCGCCTTCCCCTTGTTCTGACTGCCCTCTCTCCTTGTTCTTCTCGTAGACCATCAAGTGTCTGCTGATCCATCCCAATCCAGAATCGGCCCTGAACGAGGAAGCAGGGCGCCTCCTGCTGGAGAACTATGAGGAATATGCCTCCCGGGCCCGCCTCCTGACGGAGATCCATGCCCAGCCTTCGTCCGGCCTGCGCACCAAGGACCCTGCCGAGCCTTGCTCTTCTTCGGCCGGTGCCTCTGGGGAAGGCCCCATGGCTAAGAAACATGCAGGCGACAGGGACAAGAAACTGGCCTCCAAGAAGAAGACCGACAAGAAGCGAGCTCTCCGGCGGCTTTAGGGGGCAGCGTGGACGGGGTGGGGTCTGGCACACGGGGTGGGTGTGGTGGGTGTTGGGGTTCCACAAGTACATTCTCCATTTCTCTTCTCTCCTCCTCTCCCACCTTCACGTTGAGGCTGCAGTCCAACTCGCCCTTGTCAGATTTTTCTTCTTTTCCGTCTTTAAGTTATTTAAATTATAAAAGCAGGAAAATCTATTAAATGCCTTTTTTTTCTTAAGAAGGCTCTTAATGTTTGGTTGTGCCATCATCTAAACCAGCGGCCCACGTTGAGAATACTCTGCCCGTACCGTTAAAAAGGATGTTAATAGAACCGCAGAAGAGCATCGAAATAAGAGGATCAGAAATGGGGAGCATCTTCCTTTTTGACGGAGGGCATTAAAAAGAGGTTGCTGCTTTGCGGTTTAAGGGGAGAAAGATATCAAAGAAGAGACTTTATAGAGGTAGATACGATTGTGAACCGTGAGGAGCAGGTAAAGGGAAAGAGGATTCTTTACTGTTGGACTTCAGGATTATGGTACTTTGCTGAAATTGGTTGATGAAGGATAACGAGAATGTTTCTCTGCACAACACATAATTAAGGAATTCATTGCTCCGAGTTGTGGTTTTGACCACTAACTTAGTTGTTTGTTTGTTTTAAAAAGGAAGCTAGGCAAATCTAAGCAAAGAAGGGTCTTTCTATGTGTGTGCTAGCCATGCAAGCTAAATGTGACCTCTGTTTAGAGGCAGTATGTTGGGGTGGCCCTGGGTTTTCCTGGGAACATCTGGTTAGCTGCTTTTCAGGCCTTTGGCCTGATCCAGCAAGGGAGTTCTTAAGGCAAGTCAGCCGAGTGGTGTGATCTCCCTCTGTGTCCAAATGAATTCGCTCATTCAAAATACTGGCCTCTGCATCCCTTACCACCGCGGCCGCTTAAATTGTCCTATGCCACCGGTGTTAAGCTACCTTGATGTGGGAAGAGGTGATGACATGAGGGGCATCCGAACTGTTTCACACATTAGCTGGCAAGTACTTAAGTGATTTAATGGAACGTGTGAATTTCTTCTCCATCAGTGTCCCAATTGTATGCATTTGTGTCATAAAAATGCGGTTGCAGCTTGGGACAATACTAGTACGGTTGTCCTTATCCAGTTCTGTAGTTTATACGTATACACACACACACACACACACACACACACACACACACACACACACACACACACCTCAGCAGTACACAACATGCCAGCCGCGTAAGGTAGCCCACATGGTTTTTTTTAAGGGCCTTGTGGTGTATCCTCTGGCTGGCACAGCAGCAAGCAGTCAAGAGGCTGTTTGGTTTTACAGGTCTTCAAAGTTCCTTGTATGCTAATATGCACACACATTTCTCATGGGCTGTACCGCATGGTGTGTGCTTCTTTGTGCACACAGAATTTTAACAACTGTCTTCCCTCCCACAACTGCCACCACAGGGCTAGGGGAAAACAGATCTGGCTTTTTAGAAGTGTTTTTCTTCCTCCGAAGTTTTTCCTCTGTAGCTTATATTTACTATTTTATTAAATAATTTTTAATAATGTTTATTTGAAATATTTTCGTGTAAAGACATTTTGAGGTTCACCTGAAAAGCAGTATATAAATATTTTAAATACTTTTTGAATATACTGCTTTTCTAAAAGACATGGTGCAGAGTGGTGTGCAAAATTAAAAACAGAAAAGCAATAAAGTTACAATTCAGTTGCAGTTCAACAATCTAAAACTATCGACAAACACCTGTTGCCCAGTAGGGGCTATGAAACATTTTAAAACTGCACTAAAAGCCTTTGTTGAAATAAGTCTTCAAGAGAAGGACAAGAACGAGAAAGCCTGGCACCACCAACGGGAAGGCCCTGTCTCTGGCACTTGGGCCTTTCAACTTCATGTGTTGGTGGGACAGCAAACAGGGTTCTTGAACTTGATCTTAATTGCGATGCAAGTTTATATAGGCATAGATAGTCCTTAAGGCAACTTGATACCAGGCAGGAATGTTTCAGTGTGAGCTGATGCCATCCTTTTGGACTTGGTTTTAAATTTTGTTTAGTTGGGAAAAGTCAAGGTGGTTCAGATTTGCACTTGGCGAACTCTCTAAATGGCTTGTCACCAAATGTAGGTCACAGATAAGTCATTCTGCCAATTCAAACTGGGTTCATCTACTAACCAGCATAAACGTTAGCTGAGCACATAAAGTTATATGGCAAATTAAGTAATCTGATGAACTCTTGGGTAAGCTTGATTTGGAGGTATGGATATAAAAAGTTCCTGAAATGAGGCTGAAAACCAGTCTTATAATGCAACACTGAAAGTTGAACAACTGAAATGGACACTGGCTGGAGCATCTCTCCTATGAGGAAAAGCTATATTGGGAGCTTTTCAGTTTGGTGGAAGGGGTATTTATTTTTGGCATGCCTATGCTGCCCCCATTACCAGAGTCCTCTAGGTGGCTTGATTTTTTATATACGTATATAAAAAAGATGTAAACACAAAAAGTAAAAATACAGCATAAGAACAGCAGTGAAAACAAAATCTTAGTAAAGGTGGGCAGAGGCTTTTCTCCTGTGAAATCCAGCGAAACTGAGAATCCAGGGTGAGAGGAAGTACTTCAGACAGTTCACAGATAACTGGCATTCACAGCCACAAGATATGACTACCACAAATTTAAATGACTTAAAGTGGATTAGAAAAATTCATGGTAGGTAAAGCTGATACTGAGACGACTAGTCATTCTATCTCCAAATTTGTAGTCTGAACCTCTGAATTTCCATTTGCTTTGGAGCAGTAATGGGAAGAGGGCTGTTGCCCCAGTGTCATGCTTGTGGGGCTCTCAGAAACATACTTGGCCATTGTGAGAAGGATTCTGTACTGGGCTAAAGAAGCAGGACTTTTCTTACGGTCTTACTGCATTTTGGATGTAGGAATATACTGAACCAGTGGAGGGCAGCACTGGCCTTGATTACAGGTATCTTCCTTTTTCTGTTTTAGCTAAGTTTCTTTGGTGAGCCATACAGAACGTTGTTGGTAACGGAGAATTGCCTGGGGGTAGTGTGCCTTTCCCTCACCACACTTGACAAGTTTCCTGTGTATAAATTTTGCTTTATGCACAGATTTTACAGAGGTGGCCCAGGACATTTTGCTGCCTGAAGACAGAGCGACAAATGGTCCCGCCGAGCTCCCTGCTGTCACCCAAGTCAAGGCACAGAGTCACCCAGGCCAGTCTAGTTAATTTTGGCATCTAAGGTCAAAAATCCAATATGAGCCTCTCCCCGCAACTTGGCAGCAAAAATACGGTAATATGGACAATTTACTGTCCTTTTGAGATGCTCGAAAAATCTGCCTGAGGTGGCCACCCCAGTCGACCTAATGGTAGGACCGGCTCTGATTGGACAGAAGGATAAAGGTGAAAACTTAAGTGCAGATTTTTGGATCCGGTCCTGAAATAGTGGTAAATTGGGTAAGGGCTATTTTAGTTAATAGTTGTCTTAATAATAATAATAATAATTATTATTATTATTATTTATTTATACTCCACCCACCTGGCTGGGTTTCCCCAGCCGCTCTGGGCGGCTTCCAACAGAAATATTAAAATATTAAAATACACTAATTTCTTAAAGATTAAAAGCTTCCCTAAACAGGGCTGCCTTCAGATGTCCTCTAAAAGTCTGGTAGTTATTTTTCTTTTTGACATCTGGTGGGAGCGCGTTTCTTAATTCAAAGCTGGAGAATATTCACACGCTTATAAATTTCCTCATGATGAGAAATGTATCCTGCCTGTTCCCTCTCAGGCCCTGTCATCCATCCATTCTCCCCAGCTTGCTACATGGCACACAGTTAATAGGGGTCCCTGGTGGATAATGGCTTGGGAGGGGAATGGGCAAGAGAAGCTGTGGCTGCCTAGTGTCCTGCTGCAGCAGGGGATTTAAAGGCATGCGTGTTCTCTGAACCTGGCAGCCTTAATTCCTTCTCTCCCACCTCTTAGACATGACTGCAAAGAACCACAAGTCTTGAATTCCTGGACGTTGGCCCCCTTTGCCCACCCCACCCCTTGTGTGTTTTAGTTTAATTCGAGTGGATAAATGAGGAACTCTGGAGAAGCATCCTTAAATATAGTTAGACCATTGGTCTGTCTCTACACTGACTGGCAGCGGCTTTCCATTGTATTCAAAATCTACCTGAAGGTGCTGGTGATTGAAACTGGGATTTTCTGTACAAGGCAGATGCTCCACCACCTTCTGCCTGGAAGTTTGACACAATCACTTGTTCTTTCTTTTCCCAGCTCAGTTGAGCTACCGGTAGTATTTAGCTTATTTTCAGTGATAGGCCTCAGGCCTTTGGCATGAGAGAAGGCATAACATGTATCTGAACATGTGCAGATGATGCTTTCCAGCACCGAGGAATCACGAAAAACTCCCACATATCTAAAACCAGTAACAAAGGCATAGTTTGGCCTGGCTTGCAGCTATTTTTGAGCTTTGCCTGCCTTGATTTAGAAATTAAACCGCCGCCTCAGATACAGTACAGGGATTGTTGCTGCCATTTTCCATACTGCCCACCAGGTGGCACCACTTTGTCATGTTCAAAGCAAGAACTGGGGATTGAGTGCTGTTTTCGTTGTACCAGTTTAGCTCTTTCTGTGTTTTCGCAATTGGTTTTGTGCTGATTCCTTGTAATTTTTAGCGAGGTCTTTAATGTCACCTGGTTGATTTTGCATGATATGCTGGGGGTGGGGTGGGGGGAGAAGGAAGCGGAATTTCAGAGCTGGAGGGGGGGGACTCTTCCCAGCAGCAGCACCTGGTTCTACGTGTCCAGCTGATTATCACAAGCTCCTTACAACCATATTTACAGCATCCTTTCCACATGGGGATTAGTGCAGATCAGCACTAACTGGCTTGTGGTTAAAACTCCAGGGAGCAAGAGAGCGGGGAAAGAGACTGGTTATATAACCCCACTTCCTCTCCCCAGCCCCAGCCCTCTTCCTAATCATTGGGTCAAAGTAAAGCTCTGGAAGGAACAAATTGAGTTAGAAGCAGTGTTGTTGTAGTGGTAAATTCTGTCGGCAGGCCCTCTTCGTAGGCCACAACCCCCCTCTTTAGATTATACAACACAAATGAGCTTGGGACCCATGCAGGCATTACAGCTGCAATAGCAAGCCAGCTGTTTTAACTCATCCCACTTTTGCTTTGCTAAACCTCCAGCCTTCAGAATTGTGGTGGATGCAGAAGCTTGCTCACTATTTTATGTTTGGGTTGGTCATCATGAAGGGAATTTGGATTCCCACCCACACCCCCCAATAAAATGGGTAGTTGGACACATGGCTGTGGGTGCTATGTGACCTTTCCTTTCCCTCTGCTTACCTTATTTAGTGGATTTCTCTGAGGGGGGGGGAGCGTACTTGTCTGGCACCAGAAATAGCTTCCCAGGAGATGGTTTGCAATGTCCCTGTTGGAGTAAATAAATGACGGTGCTTTGGCTTGGCCTTCTCCACTACTCTGCTGGTTAGGAAGTAGGGATGAAAGACAAGGAAAACCTGTACTTTTGCTTTTCCTAGGCCAACATTGCTCCTAGACACCATCCCAAAGCTTTTAATGAGTGATTTAAGACAGAAATCCAACAGGCAAAGCTATATCCTGTGCATTCAGCTAGGAGGGCTTAAAAAAAGAGAGGAGTCTAATGGCATCTTGATGGGTCTGCCTTGTTTTAGTGGCCCTGCTCCTGTACATTTAACAGAAGGCAGAAGTGAAGGTGGCATTTGCAGGTGACAGTTGCTCTAGCACCTCCCTGCTAGGAAAAGCATAATGTGCTAAATTTCGCTGTGTCGTGCATGGGAGGGCTTTTTAAAATGGCAACCTAAAGGGATCCTGCAATCCAGTGTCTGCAGGGTTAAAGTGGGCTGGGGAGAAGATGGATGCCAAGACTCCCCAGTTCTCTGAAAATAGGAATAAGGGGAGCTAGAGAATTGGGATTTGGTACTTTTCTGGTGTCCCTTTATCAGCTATGTGCCAAGTACAGTGGTACCTTGGTTTAAGAACAGCTTAGTTTATGAACAACTTGGATTAAGAACGCTACAAACCCTGAAGTAGGTGGTTTGCTTTGTGAACTTTGCATTGAAAGCAGAACATGTTCCGCTTCCTGTTGAGTGTGTTCCATTTGTAAATTGAGTTCCCCGCTGCTATGGGAAAGCATGCCTTGGTTTAAGAATGCTTTGGTTTAAAAACGGACTTCCGGAACAGATTAAGTTCGTAAACCAAGGAAAGGTAAAGGGACCCCTGACCGTTAAGTCCAGTCAGAGACGACTCGGGTTGCAGCGCTCATCTCGCTTTACTGGCCGAGGGAGCCGGCGTACAGCTTCCGGGTCATGTGGCCAGCATGACTAAGCCGCTTCTGGCAAAACAGAGCAACGCACGGAAACGCCGTTTACCTTCCCGCTGGAGCGGTACCTATTTATCTACTTGCACGTTGACGTGCTTTCAAACTGCTAGCTTGGCAGGAGCTGGGACTGAGCAACGGGAGCTCACCCCGTCACGGGGATTTGAACCGCCGACTTTCTGATCGGCAAGCCCTAGGCTCTGTGGTTTAGACCACAGCACCACCCACATCCCACGTAAATCAAGGTACCACTGTATAAATTTAGAAGGGGAAGATTTTCCTGCCCTCTGGGGTTGGCAGTATTGGGGAACAGCTTCAGCTACAGAATTCCTTGAGACATCTAATGCTTAATTAACCCTGGAGCCCTGCTCTGGGGTGGAGAACCCCCTATAATGAAAATCCCTAGAATGTGCTGAGGAATGATTTCAAGTGTGTGGCCAGGGACCTATCAGCAATCCATGTACACAGGCAACATCAGGCCGTGAGGTTCAAAGAGCTTGTTGCTGACAGTTTTTTCTTCCTCTCTGCTAGCTCTAGAAGCTGGGGTGATCCAATGGAAGCTGAACCGTTGGGAGATTCAGGGGCGACAAAAAGAAGCAAGTCTCCACAACAAGATGTAGCAGTCACCACTGCCAGCTTAGCTTTAAAGTTGATGGGATAAATTCATGCAGCATAAGGCTTTCAATGGCTTCTAGTCATGATGACTATTTGGCTGGCTGTCTGTCTTTCAATTATCAAAGGCAGGTGACCTCTGAATTGCTGGGCTCTTAAGTGAAGTGGGGGCTATTGTTGTTCCTGCCTGCTTGACTGTGGGCTTTCAGAAACTTCTGGTTGGCCACTGTGTGACGGACTAAATTTTGATCTGATCCAGAAAGTCTATTCTTATCTTCTCATGTAAAGATCTTGTAAGACAATTCTCAGGCATGGTGATCTCCCCATTGCCCTCTGGAGAGCTTGGAACAGCACCATATGTTTTTCATTGATCCTGGTAAATCCCTGCTCCCCACAACCTAGATATATTTTGAACATACTACTTGTGGCAAAGTTTGTTTCACACAATGTCCTTTATTGAAAAACAGACACAGTACATAAATTTAAACACGTTCCCCCATTAGTAAATTAACCCCCTGCCACCCGCTCCCTAGAAAGTTACCCCCCTTCTTTTGAAGAAACAAAATATTCTAGTGTCAGAGGAAGGAAAGCAACAGAGATGCATAAAAGTCCACTTCTAGAAATGATGCCAGCTTTAGATATCTCTTGTTAAGCCCACCCAGCCCTCTCATCCGAAACAAGCAGGGGGAGAGGTGATGGGCGGGATTTGTAAGGTTTACATTTTAAATATAATTTTGAGAAAGGCGGGATATGGACTGAGAAAGTATTAACCTTCAACAGGAGCAGAGGAAACGGGTGAATGTGCTGATTAAATGCTGTAGTAGCCATACTGGGCTAACCTTTCAGACGAAAAAAATGCAGGCTCAGTGACCCCAGTCCAGAGAAACTGCAGTTCGAAGCCTGCTCACCAGGAAGCAAGTCCCATGGAGTTCAGTGTGGTATTTGCTTCCAAGTAAGTATGTTTATCATAGGGGCCTGCAAGTCACCCCCCCCCCCAGTCCTCTTGAAATATAACGGGATATGTTAGCAAGCAGTTGCGAGCCAGGGGAAGCTGGCAGCTAAAGAGACACCTGCGCTATATGTTTAGCTGTTTTTACACTCTTTTCGTCCGCCATGGCTTCCCCACAGAGAATCTTAGAAGTTGGTTCTGGATGAGATTTATGAACTGGGAGCTAGTGGGCCAACTGACAGGCAGGACTCCTAAATGATGAGTAGCAGAGAGAATAGAGTGGTACTGGGTGATTACCCAGGATCCTTTAAGAGAGGGGAATGGTGCAGAAGTCAGGGCACCTGTTTTGGTCTTTGCCCCTATTTTTAAAAGATAATCGAGGGATGGGGAACTAAGGGCCAAATGTGGCCCTCCAAACCTCTCTCTCTCTCTCTGGCCCTTGGGACTTTCCCTAGATCACACCCTCTTTCTCCAAGTCGCACCTCCTCACCTGCCTCGCTTCACACCCTCCTTGACTGTATGCCTGACTCAAGTGTGCCTTTGAACTCTGATAATGCCTCTCTCTTGCCTGGATGGAAGGTAGAGAGGGGTATAAGTCTGCGTGGAAACTGCCCCACTGCACATTCCCATTTCTTCTGTCCATTTTTGCCATAGATATAATGCAGCCTTTGGGCTGGAAAACGTAGATTGCTGTTATTTCTGGTCTCAAGAGGCCTCTGCTGCCGATCCTTTTATTTATTACTATTGTATCGCATCCCACAGAGAGCACAGCGTGAGCCCTGTAAGGTTTTGCGCATTTTGTCACTCAGCTTCATGGCTAAGTGGAGATTTGAGCCTGGGTCTGTCTGCTCAAACCTTGGTCCTCATCCATTTCCTCTTATTTCCCCCAGTTTCCTTTCCTTGTTTGTTTCTGTCCCTCCTCAACTCTTTACTACTGCTACTTTTAAAAAACAAAACAAAAATACCTGCTAAGGTAAATGGTTCTTATGGCTGCCAAGTCTACATCCCCCATTGGAAAAATCCCAGTAAATTAAAGAAGTGGGCTAATAGAGAATGTAATGGGGATTGTATTGAAAGGGGCACAAACTTATTTTTATAGCTGTACTTTTGCATGTTCACACACACACACACACACACACGGTTAGGGGTGTTCAGTGTCCCTATCTTTCCCATCATGCGCACACTTATTCTTACATCTCTGTGTTTTCTCCTCCTCCTCCTCCTCCTCCTCCTCCTCCCAACCCCCAACCCCCTATTTTTTCTTTGGTTCGTACTGGATGAGCTTCATTATTGCATCGTTCTTCATCACCCCTTCAATAAACTCCTTTTCAGCAAGTTTGTCTGCAAAAGGAGAAGGAAAAACAATGGATGCATGTAAAATGTGAGCGGTAGAATTACACACAAAAGAAGCAAACAGATGAGCAGAGGCGGCAAAGGGTGGGGTGAACTGTGGGAGATTGTGAACCTTTCCCCCCACTAAGGCTTTCCCCCAATTGGGGCGCTTGATTCTTGAGGAAGAGATGGGTACAGTGTGTGTGTGTGTGTGTGAAGTTCTTTAGCAGCACTCTCATTTGTTTATATTTTGGGCATCCATGCAAATGGTAGTCCACAAAAGTTATTAATAATGCTTTGGATTTGTATGGCACCTTGGTCTCCCTATCCTCAGAATTGTGCTGTTAAGCGTGTTTGTAGTCTGCAGGCAATCTTGTGCAATAATCCTTGCAACAACTTGCAGGGGGAGTATACTTCTTTCCCATATGATGTGCATATATGTTAATGATGAGTGCTGTAATGCCCTCTGCTATTTATGCAGGAGCTCACTGCAAGTTGAGTTAACAGTAAATCAAACTTTTTTTCTTGATGAAGCCCTGCCACACCATAGTTCTGATTCAGTTCTCCAGGAGCTGGACTCCTGGGTTGTCGCTGTTTCTCTTAAAGGGGCCTCAGGCTAGATATTTGATTGATTACATCAGGTAAAGGTAAAGGGGCCCCTGACCATCAGGTCCAGTCGTGTCCGACTCTGGGGTTGCGGCGCTCATCTCGCTCTATAGGCCGAGGGATCCGGCATTTGTCCGCAGACAGCTCCCGGGTCATATGGCCAGCATGACAAAGCTGCTTCTGGCGAACCAGAGCAGCGTATGGAAACGCCGTTTACCTTCCTGCCGGAGCGGTCCCTATTTATCTACTTGCACTTTGATGTGCTTTCGAACTGCTAGGTGGGCAGGAGCTGGGACCGAGCAACAGGAGCTCACCCCGTTGCAGGGATTCGAACCGCTGACCTTCTGATCAGCAAGCCCTAGACTCTGTGGTTTAACCCACAGCGCCACCTGGGTCCCACACAATAAGTACATTACAGGTGCTATCTTTTGAAGAGAATCCCCAACACCACCTCTCTCTTTTGCAAGGCTGTTTAACTGCATAAATAGTGATTTGTAGCCGCACCTGAGGCCTGAAAGAAAATGTTTCTCTTCAAGTTTCTGAAATCTTTTATGGTTGCCTTGAGGATTATTTTTCCCTTGTCAAAGGCCATCAGACAAATGGCATTTACTTTTGTCTCCACAAGGTGGTCTATACCCCTCCACAAGGTGGAAGGACCAGGTCTAAAGTGGAACTCTGTGTGTGTGTGTGCTCACACATTTGACTAATATTCTTCTATTTATAGCACCAGTGAAGTAAGTAAGTCTATCTTTGTTCTGTGATATTTCTCCTTATTTTGTCATTCCCCCCCCCCCCAATCTGCATGTGAATGCCTTGTTAAAAACTTCATGTGAGTTGATAGCTTTACTGCTTTTTAACGTTTCAGCCTCGTCCCCGGTCTACAGAACATAAATCTCTAAGTTTGGATGTGGCAGTGGAGTCATCCTGTTTCTAATGCTCTCATGCACTGCACACAAATAGATGTGCGGACGCATGAAAGCAAAGGTGTCACATTCACTCCCCATTGAGCTGTTTTGTGGTTTACACCCATTAGCTGTTTTCCTCGAAATATTTTTTGGTGGTATTGTACATCTTGGGCTTCTTCAGGGTCAAGCACCAGTGAAGAAGGACTGAAGATTCTGAGACAAAAGGTCTACAAGATAAGTAAATTCATAGGTGTTTTTAAACTTGTCCATATGTGTATATAAAAGGGCAACATCTCAAAACAAACTGCACTCTTCACCACTTTTCCATTCCACTTTGTGGAAGAATTGAGTTGTTGGGACTAGCTTGTCCCACTGATTTCAATGGGACCCAAGTGTAACTCATGCCAAAGAACATTGGGCCACCTCTCTCCATACTCCAATGGTGTTTCATGAAAGCCTGTGCTCTAGCGCTGAGCTACAGCCATTTAAAATCCACTGAGAGGCAGTCTGGATCCAACCCCATGTGTTCATATAGGGATAAAATAATCACCCTCACCCTGCCCTCCTGTGGCAAGAGAAAGTGTGTTACAGACTTAGTAGCATGAAGGACGGTCGTTACCTGTTTCTCCCTTCCCGAAATATGACCACAGCTTGTTGGCCCGTTTCTGGGGGGTGTTTTCATCATCAGCCAGGGTTTTCTGCTCTTCTGGAGGAATCATCTTAAATATGGCCTGTTGGAACAAAAAAAGGGGGGGGAGAGATAATAACACAACCACTCAAGGCAAGTCAGACCCAATGAAATTAACTTTGCCTCAGATGGGCAGTTAATTTAGGATCGACTAATTTCATTGGGTCTACTCTGAGCAGGACTTGGCTGGCTGCAACCCTTCTAGTGTAGGACAGGGAACTATTTATTCAAAGCACCTTTATCCTTGCAAGCCAAAAAGGTTCCCAGAGTTCTCACAGCTTTTGGCATAACAAAAACCAGAAGACAGTCCCTGGCGTACAGTCTAAAAGACATGACACACAAGGTAAAAGAGACGGGGAGGGAAGAAATAGGAGAGAAAGCAAGCTCAGGGGTTTAAAATAAACATCAGTTCAGGTAGCCTCATGGAATGGTGATAGTTAATGGTGGGGGTTTCTGTTGCAAAGGCAATGGAATCTATCTGTAAGAACAGATTAAGAAAAAGCACAAAGGAAAGCACTTGTCTGCTCGTGCAAAGTCTATACCCTTGTGCTTTGAGCTGGGTGTCAGAGATAACCAAGTAAGGCCCACTCCCTCAATCCACTTGGAGCCAAAGTTCCAGTTACCAGTTTCTGTCGCCGAAATGATGCACCTCATTTTTCTGTGGTTCATTTTGGCGGCTATTTCACCAGTGGGAAAGGAGGTGGAACATACTTGTATGAGTTTGTGGGCGCTAGCCACTTCTAATCCCTGGATTCAGCAAGTGTTAAAAGTGAATTAAGGCAGGCTAGCCTCCTGGGCCATTAAGAGAACAAGGGATTAAAGGGCTTGTGCTAGGTGGCAAATGAATGGGGGGCCCCTCCAGCAACAGATAGAGGCAGGGTTTTGAGTAGAGAGGGAAGGAGTGATGTCACTGAGAAGGTAAGCAGCAAGCTGGAGAGAGAGGAGGGGGACAACTAATTAGAGAGCAATGTTTGATGTCTGTGAATTTAAGGCTGTGGCTATGGAAGAAGCAAGGCCCATTTGGGGTGTAAATGGTGTGAACCCCTCCATCCTAAATTCAGGTTCTATATACAGTATGAGTAAATGAACCATATGTCATCAAGACGCCGCCGTCTCCACTGTGCTTCATTTCCAAAGGAAACACGAACTCTGTGTGTGAGCGCCTGGAATCTCGCCCTGCTCAGAGATCGGGATGGCATGCAATAATACTGACTTGGCATCATTGACTTACAGGCAAATATGTGAGTCTGCTGGTGGCATGAAGGAAATGTTATAAGCAGCAGCCTATATGGAGTCTAGAGTAGACATTCCCTGTCACATAATGGAAGCAGAGAATAAGGCTTCTAATGTAAAATCGGGCCATTTGGGGAGCCAGCTGAGAATCCCAGTTGTAATTTCACAGTAGTAGTACACAGGTCTCTTGCGCAGAAACTAATCTATTGATAACCTTGGGCAGTGCAATGGAAGAGTGCAGGGCTTAAATTGAATACACCAAGGCTGATCATTCTTTGTGGAGCCTTGAGTGTTATTCAACCAATTTTTACTGAGACTAGACCCACTGAAATGAATGGGCACAACTAAGTTAGGTTAGGTAAGTTAGGTAAAGGGACCCCTGACCGTTAGGTCCATTCACGGATGACTTGGGTTGTGGCGCTCATCTCGCTCTATAGGCCGAGGGATCCGGCATTTGTCCACAGACAGCTTCCGGGGGTCATGTGGCCAGCATGACTAAGCCGCTTCTGGTGAACCAGAGCAGCACCTGGAAAAGCCGTTTACCTTCCCGCCAGAGCGGTCCCTATTTATCTACTTGCACACTGAAGTGCTTTCGAACTGCTAGGTGGGCAGGAGCTGGGACCGAACAACAGGAGCTCACCCCGTCGCGGGGATTCGAACCGCTGACCACCTGATTGGCAAGCCCTAGGCTCTGGTTTAGACCACAGCGCCACCAGTGTCCCATTACAACTAAGGTCATTAATTTCAAAGGGTCTACTCTAAGTAAAACTTTGTTGAATACCACCCCTTATTTTCCCATCTGCAAAGTGGAAGTATCCCATGTGCCTGTTTCGCACACGTTTCTTGTAAAAGCAAACATAAGGATTGTAAATCATATTGCACCTTTAAAAAGTTAATAGCAGTTACTATTTTATTTTTAACTCCACTCTCTTGGGGGCTTCTAGTGAGGTTAAATGTAGGATATATGTGTACAGTAGTGAGTTAAAAAAAACAAAAACTATCTACTGAATTGCACATATGTGAGAAGCTTTCTGCCCATGCATACCTTATTAAACAAAGCAAGTTTCTAGTCTTCCTGCTGAAAGAAACTGCCAAGAAATCTTTCAGTGTGGCTAGCGAATGCTCCAAAGACAGAAAAGGACTGGCCAGAGCTGCTTCCAAGGGGTCGGAGAAAGTTTTCATTGCCCTTTACAACCTCCTGGCGATTCCAAGGCTGCTATTGTCTATAACAGCAATGAGCCCAGCCAGCATCACATTATTTTTAAAAACTTATTACAGTAGTCGCTTTACTCACTAACGTGACTCAAAGCGATTTACAACAGAGTATAGGCATTAAAACCAATTGCGGCAAGAAGCAAACCAATAGAAGCCTAAAAGGTCGCAAAACACGGAGCAAGCTCTCCAGTCCCCCATAAATAGCCATCAGACTGGATGCCAAGGCAAAGCAGGAGAGGCGTGAGGGGGGGAAAAGCTGACTTCACATTGAAGCCACAAGGTTCACACTGGTAAAAAAACACAGCAAGCCCATCTTTGTTATATAGTCCTAGAAGGGGCAGGGCTGAAGCGGCTGTCATGACTTCCTTGAGGACTAGATGCCTGCCTTCAAAAAGCATGCCCATCCCTGATTTACGGAACGTCCCCATCAGCCACCTTTCCACCAAGCAGCATTTTTCTTTTCCTTTCCTGCCTAAGCCATTTGTCCTGCTAATTTTGCCAGCATCCTTTGATCAACTGAGGGGGGAATAGATGGTGCATAATAAACAAATTGCTTTATTTTGACATTGGCCCAAGGGCTATTTCTTTCAGGAGGGATTCACAGGCATAGCATAGCTATGCTTTAAAGTGGATTAAAGGGTTCTGTGGCCCTTGCACACAAGAAATCCACTTAAAAAAGAAAAATAATAAAGCTTTTGGAGGTATGGAAGGTGACAGAGAAATGCATTGAAATGCATGAACAGGTGTCCAATGGAAAGAGAGATAAACACCCTGCAATCAAATACAGATGAATGCTCACTGGCATATAACTGCCCTGCATCCAAATCAGCATAAATGCTCAATAAAGCCTGTTAGCTGCCATCTTGACACATATTGAGATGTGGTAACAAGGAGTTGTTGGCATTCCCCATAATCCTAAACGTTTGCATGGGTCAACCAGAAATTGGCTGACCACAGTGGCTGCCTGTGGGGAAGGAAAGGCCCCCCCTTTCAGTAACAGAATGGAGATTTGGCAGACTTTGTCCAAAATTATAGCACTTATTACGAACTAAATTTGTCCATATATTCTCATAGGAAGCTAAATTCCAGTGGAAGATGGTAAATTTCACACAAGTAACAAACTGTAGGTGTATTCAGCACTTTGAGTTGTACAACTTCCATTGATAAAGCACAATCTCTGGTAAGATTCAGACGCATATAATTTTAGCAGAAAGTTTGCTGTGGAAGTGACACAAGACAAACTACATTTAATTGAATAACTGTATTTTTGCTACTTTTCTTTTTTAAGTGAATGGCTTGCCTGAAATAAGGGAAGCCTCAGCTGTGAGGTAAATGGGCAAATGGCAAACCTGCCCCCAAATCAAACTGCATGGTACTCAAGGCTGGTCAAGTTGAATTTTTAGCACTTGAGGCAGAAAATCCCACAAATGCCTCTCTCCTTGGCAGTAAAAATACAACAACTATTTAAATAGCTACCATAACAGTTTGCTATGCTTTCATTATACCCCAAATAAGCCGCCTCAGTCAGCCTGATGGTAGGGCCTTCAGGCTACTGAATCCTTGATTTGTTTGCTGTCTGGTATACCTGATAAATTGAGTGTAATGGTGGCAGTAGGGAATCCCTCAGGCTGAGGGAGAAAATAAAACACAATGAACCCTAAGTTGCATGTACACTACCTACTTTGCTTTCAATCTCCAGCCACTTTGATGACCAGATAGTGTCATGTACAGCAGACAAAAAGGGTACCAGTCCTTTTTCAAGAATGACATTCCACACCTGCAGTCCATCTCACTCTGCAGTATATTTATGTCTTCAGGAAGGTGTGTCCGTCCATCCGTCCCCTTTCTAGTTTATTTTTTACCACCCCCTAAGAAGGGTGGAGGGACGCGGGTGGCGCTGTGGGTAAACCACAGAGCCTAGGGCTTGCCAATCAGAAGGTCAACAGTTCGAATCCCCGTGATAGGGTGAGCTCCCGTTGCTCGGTCCCTGCTCCTGCTAACCTAGCACGTTAAACTGCAAGTAGATAAATAGGTACCACTCTGGCGGGAAGGTAAACGGCGTTTCTGTGCGCTGCTCTGGTTCGCCAGAAGTGGCTTAGTCATGCTGGCCACATGAGCACCGCAACCCCAGAGTCATTTGCGACTGGACCTAACGGGTATCTTTACCTTTACCTTTAAGAAGGATTTGGGGTAGTAACTAAAGGTTGCTTCAAGTCAACCCACTTTTCAAGTGTTCATTCATTTATTGATTGGGGAGGTTACATGACATTGCATCAAACCATTCCCCCCTCACTTTCCTTATGGCAAAAAGTCAGATCATCTGGAGAAGCAGTTTGTTGTGCAAAACCTCCCAATCAACTATCCTGAATCGCACCTGAAGAAACAACAACAGCCTGACAGCCTGCTAGGTCATATTCCAACTTCTCCTTTTCTCTCAGCCTCCGTTTATCCTACATGTGCGATTCCAATAATTGTGGCTTCCCTCACACAAGGTTGTTACAGGAATGACCAAACAAAGGAAGCCCTTCTTACTTAGGACAAGAGACGTGTTTATGTGGTGGGGCCTTTTTCCTGGGAGACCTGTTTGCTAATGCTAGCTTACAAGGGGTCTGTGATCTGCTCACAGGATTTCAGCATGAAGTTTTGCTCAAGAGCGACAGATAACGTTGAAGACCAAGAAGTCTAAGAGAGGCAACCCAAAGAAATAGGGAAATGAATTAAAGTACAACAGGAATGGAGGAAAAACGAAGGCAGGGGGTTCTAAGTGTACACCAGGCATCCCCAAACTTCGGCCCTCCAGATGTTTTGGACTACAATTCCCATCATCCCTGACCACTGGTCCTGTTAGCTAGAGATCATGGGAGTTGTAGGCCAAAACATCTGGAGGGCCGCAGTTTGGGGATGCCTGGTGTACACAGATTGAACTCTGTTTGGAAACAAAACGCAGATTTCCCTCTCCATCCATGCAGCACACATAGGATAGGGAACTCCCTGTGTGTCACACAGCTGTTAATAACACAGGAGCCCGGCCAAGGAAAAACATGTAGCAACTAATTTAGGCCTCCCACAGGCTTCCTTTCTATTGAGTATTTATGCTTATCTGAGCTCATGTTGGTATTGTGGCAGGTATTTCTGTTTTCAATATGCTTTGCGGCTGCAAAAGTTTCATGGTGGACATACTGCTTTGTGTCCATCATTGCATGCCCTGCTGAAATCCTGTAACTTATTTTACCACAAATGTCCTTTGGTTGGGAGGGGTGTTTTGCATTGTGCTACAGTGCGAAGGGGTTCTTCTCCAGATAGCAGTCATGAGCTAACCCTGTGAAGGCATTGCAACAGTGCTGGATTTAGAGTGATGTGGGCGGTAATAATAATAATAATAATAATAATAATAATAATAATAATAATAATAATACCTATAGTTCTACAGATACCTACTGAGAAGATCCATAAAAAAGCAACTGTACCGAAAGGAATTCATGTGAAAATAAATATTTTGTGGAGGGTGACAAATTTTGTCATCGCTCAGGATGCCATATTACCAGAGTCCGCCCCCGATTGCAGAACAATGAATAGAGCGGGATGGTGTGCAGAGTCGAACCAGTATAAATTCACCACCAATGCACTATGGTTGCATCAATGACATGTTCCAAAACACACCCACACACAAAAAAAACCACAGCGCAGCCTGGAGAGGAAAGGGTTAGGACAGTGTTCTTGGTAAGGGGAATGGAGTCCATTCACTGGTAATGGTAATTTTAATTTGTGTACCACTTTCCCCACAAACCGAGCTGGAATGTGGGTGGATCTGGAGCACATAATTCTTGTGGGAAGGTCACTAAGAATTCCCTAAACAAGTAAGCCTCTGGAAACCAACACCAACACCCTGCAGCGTTTAAGAACCAGGACTGTTGGGTTCCTGGGGAGAGGAATGGGGTATCTCTGCACCAGCCTCCCCAGCCAGCTGATGGGATTTGTTGTACAAACATCTGCACCATTGCCATCCCTTTCAAATACTGTATGAAATTCTTCAGCCCTTGCTGAAACCTCCTCCAAATCTATCCCCAGACTTTTCTGCTCCTGTTCTCCCCTTTCCAAGGTCGGAGGAAGCTATTCCTCCGGACAAGACAGTTGAAGCGAGGCAAATGCTGCACTGAGAGGGTCAGGGATTTAACCCTGCCTAATCCAACTTTAATCTCAGATTGCTCTGCCCTTCTTCCAAGGCTTGTGGCAAACACATCTGCAGGGGGAGTCTAGATCAGCGGAGGAAGGCTGGCAGCAAGGAATTATGGGTTACATATGGGTTACATACTGCGCACAGCTCTGTGAAATCTCAGAGGTGCCAAATTTGTACAGGCACCTTGGCATCTTCTAACGCAAGGGAACCACTTTTCAGTTGGCTCTCAACAGTTTTCCTGAAAAGGGAATTTCCTCACTATGGGAATAGCAGCATCCAAATACTTGCCTACACTCCAAATTGTATCCACTTCAGGCCTGCTTAATTTGTTATGGATCCCACCACAAACTGAATAGAGGAAACTGTAATCCCCTCTCTGGTAAATACAGTATTGTTAACGCACCTGCAAAATTAGAATTCCCAGCTACCTTCGTGGGAGGCCATGATGGTTAAACTTGCTTCAAACTAGTTTATACAGTATTTTGTGTTTAGATTTGATTCTGGACCTGAGGACGCAATTCTGGGGTTCTAAGAAATAGATATATACCGTATATTCCGGCGTATAAGACGACTGGGCGTATAAGACGACCCCCAACTTTTGAGATTTTCCTGGGTTAAAAAGTAGTCTTATACGCAGGAATAGATAGTATGTACTTCCCTCCCTGCTCAAAAAATAAATGTGAAAATGGCTTCCTATCTTCCTTAAAAGATGAACATTTGCTTACAGGAATGAACCTGCTGAGGACAGCTGAGGCCATGAGATAAAATTAGGAGAGGATTTGAACCTGTTTACTCTGCTGCCAATCTAGCTCATCCTGTTAAAGGAATGTAACAGGATTTCCCCTGCCATTGGCCAGGGCTAATTCTATTTTGACACAATGCAAAGCCTTCAGCTAAGGTAATCCGTTGTCATCCCATCACCTCAAGGTGGGTCAAGATAAAGCCACATGACCAACCATTCCTGCTCCGCTCTTTAACTGGTGCAGCCATGAGTTTCAACATGTGAGGCACCTGCCATGGGAATACAGAATAAGTTTCCATGTTGGGGGACAGGGCGAAGGGGGCTAGAGATGACTGAGGGAAGAGAGAGCCTGAAACTCAGCTAGATGGGTCCATGAATGGGTGGAAGAAGCGTAGACACTCTGAGAAATTTCCATCAACTGCAGCAGGTTTGGGGTGAACAGAATGCTGGGATAGGTAAGGCCCTGTTGTTCTGACCAAGAGAAGACCTGATGCAAGGCTAGATGGGACCAAAATGATCCAAGCAGGGGACCGGAAAAATAAAACCAAAACCCCAATAAGGATCTCAGTGCAGTGGTTTCTTCAGGTAGACTTCCGTGGCCTTGTCTCCAAACAAATGTGTGAAAAGGGAATATCCCCCCCCCCCAATGTAATTCCACAACCAGTTTCAGTGCATCTGGTCTTGCAGTGGGGAAGCTCTCAGCCTTGGTCTTCCCTGTATTCCCTTGTCGTCGCTGTCCCCCCGCCGCCTACAAGCCCCCTCCCAAAGCCTCCCCTCTGTCTCGCCCCACATGCTGCCCTCACTCACCGTGACGATCTCAAGAACCTCGTTCTTGCTGATCTCTCCGTTGCGGTCCACGTCAAAGAGCGAGAAAGCCCACTCTAGTTTAAGGTTGGTCTTGCCGGTGGAGGTGAGGTGGAGGGCAATGATGTACTCCCGGAAGTCGAGGGTCCCGTCATCGTTGGTGTCGAAGCTTCGGAAGACGTGCCGGGCATACACCTTGGGGTCAGAGTTGGGGAAGAACTGGGCATAGATCTTCTCGAACTCGGACCTGCTGATGCGCCCGTCCGGGCACTGCTTCTGGAAGCTCTCGTACCATTTACACAGCTCGTCCTCTGAGTACTTGGTGTTCAGCTTCAGGTCTTCAAGGATCTCCTTGGAGAGGGCCCCACTCTTACTATTGCCCATGGTTTGGCTGTACGCTCACCCTGCACCGCCAATGCTCCGAGCTCGTCCGCCTTGTCCTGTTTCAACCAAGCTGGTGGAATGGCTGGCACCTTGGCACCTTCTTATATAGACTCCCTGAGGCGGGGGAAGAGGGTTGAGAGGACCACGGAGCCCTCCGCTTGCCACACCTGGTGGCTGTGAGTGTGCATGCGTGCACACACACACACATTATACACACAAAGAGAGGGGCTATTTTGGTTGCACTGATCACATTTGCCCCCAAGCTCTTTAACGCAAGGCAAATCGGATTTAGGCATCATGGGCCTTTCTTGCTCCCTCCTTCTTGATTGCCCTCCTGGCCTCCCTCCTCTTAATGCCTTGCTCAGCTCTGTTTCCGACCATGTGCCAGCCTGGAGAGTGACTGGGGGGAGATGATGCGGGAGGAGAGGGGTATTGGGAAGACAAAAACCATGGACGGAAGCAGCATACGGACTGGTGATTGAGGGATGGACAGAAGACTAAGCCGTTGCTCTGTTGACACTTCCCCCGTCTTGCAATATTCCTCACTGCTGGTGCTGAAACACACCATGTAGACTGATGGTATACCCTAGATAGACTTTAGATAGACAGACATAGATAGACAGCATAGATCAGTAAACCATCAACCAGACAGAAAGACACAGAGGCCAAAGAATGGGAGGGAGCTAGATTTCAATCCTATGCAAATGTAGCTGGGAGTAGCCACCCCCCCCCAAAAAAAAACAACCACATTGGGACTAAAGTCAAAGTAAACATGCATATGGTTGCACTGTGAAGTATGCACCTAACTTACCTATTATAATTATTGGGGAAGGAAGGAAACCAACTGAGTGGCTATTTGCAAGCCCAAATTAAGCCACCTCTTCCCACCCTGATCATTTATTATATAGAAGAGCAGGGTGCTGTGTTTCTCAGCAATATAGACAAAAGGAGTGGGAGGGTGTGGAAAGGTTGACAAGAGCAAAAGGGTGTGTGTGAATGCAAACAAAAAGCAACATAGGGGATGGACGGATAAGACAAAGCCAGGGTGGTATAGTGCTTTTTAGAATACAGAACAAAGTTCAGAGAGACCTGGATTCAAATCCCCTATCGGTTGTGAAGCATATTAGGTGATAATCCTCACTACTTCTCCACCTAGCCTGCCTCACAGGGTTGCGAGGATAAAATGGCAGTGGGGAATGTTATTGCGTGGAGCTCTTTGGAGCTAAACTGGGATGTAAATGGAATAAATAGATTGGCAGACTATATGAGTAAGTGCAATGAAGAACTATTGGGTCCGACTGTTGATTGATGGAATGGTGGCATTTATATCCCACCTTTTTTGTCCAAGGAGCTCAGAAATAATACCCACAGGTTCAGGTCCTGAAAATCAGATTTTTATTTTTAATCTTATTGAAAGCTGCACACCACCGGCACAGGGTCATCATGCCCAGGTGTCTCTTCCAGGTGAGGTGTTTACTAAGCATTACAGTGGTACCTCAGGTTACAAACGCTTCAGATTACAAACTCTGCTAACCCAGAAGTAGTACCTCAGGTTAAGAACTTTGCTTCAGGATAAGAACAGAAATCGTGCTCCGGTGGCATGGCGGCAGCAGGAGGCCCCATTAGCTAAAGTGGTGCTTCAGGTTAAGAACAGTTTCAGGTTAAGAACGGACCTCCAGAACGAATTAAGTTCTTAACCAGAGGTACCACTGTATTTGGCTCCTGAGAGGCTAGACAATGTTGTGTTAGAGCAAGTGTTATCTTGCCACTGTATTCCCCCCCCCTCATTCTCTTATTGCAAGTGGGGAAATGGTTCTGTTGCACAAGAGTGAGATCTTAATTCCACAACGTGGATCTGCTTGTATGTGAGCGAATCCCACTGGAAAGTAGAAACCGCCTGGAGTTACCCTGGGATTCAGTCTCCTTTTCCTGGCAGGCTATTGATCTCAAGAGGACTACAAAAAGGCCTAGTGCTGGGATCTCAGGCTCTTGGTTTCCACTCAAGTTGTGGCTCCCTATGGCTCCTATCCCATAATGCCTCACCTGGGAAAACCCTGGTGTTCCTTGTGGTCACTACCTGCTGTTCGTGTCCCTCTTTCAAGAAGAATCAGACTTATGTTAATTTCTCTCATTCTTTAGGTCAAACTCCTCCCCAGGAATTCCTAGTTCCCAGCCTTCTCACCCCCCTCCCCACCTTCTGTAACCAGTAGGGAGCACTCCTTTCCCAATGGTGTTACATAGTCTCTGACCGCCTCATAACACCCACCCACCCCACTCTGGTGGCTAATTGCAATGGGCCATGGCTAATTTGTCTGTCCCTTGCTGTCCTCAGCCATATGTTCAATCCGCTTTGCCCATCCAGATCGGCCAGTAAAGCAGTATTAGTGTCAAAATTAATCTTGTCAGGATTCAATTGTGTGTGAGGGAGAGACAGAGAGAGTGATCGCCCCAAAACCTCAGCCCCTCATGAAGGGAAAGGGGAAAAGGCAGGGGGTTGGACTGGATGGCCCTTGTAGTCTCTTCCAACTCTATGATTCTATGAAAAGGCATGCAGCATAAAAAAAGACGGCCCCTTAGCAAATTCCTATTTCTGCTTTAGAACAACTGAGGTAGATCCACTCTTGGAAACCAAGAGTCCTGCAAAGTAGCACCTGGAAACTGACTTAGGTTGTGTGTACACAGTATACTGTACCTTTAAAGCACATTCAATGCACATTTCCCCCCCCTCAAAGAATTATGGGTACTGTAGTTTGTTAAGGGTTTCTGGGAGTTGTAATTATTTGAGGGGTAAACTACAACACCCCTAATTTTTTAAGGGGAAGAATGTGCTTTAAAGGTATAGTGTGTGTGTGTTCTGCCTTGGGGCACTTTCTCAGACTATCACTTTTCCCCAGCTCAAATTCAATCACATCCTGGGAAATTCAGGTTGCGTGATTATAGTTGATTGGGAGGTCTTGCGCAACAAACTGGCTTCCCCGAAAGATTGGAGTTTTTCAGATGAGGAAAGTGCAGGGTGGAATTTATTCTGATGTGAATGTCATCTAATCTCACAAACAGGTAAAAAGGAATGATAATTTAACAGCCAACATCATATGAGCTTTCTGTAAACAGATCAGGACAAACAACAATTCTCGGGGTGTCCTGGTCTTTACTTTTTGAAATATGGCAACCCTACAGATGTTCAAAAGCAGGTAGTCCAGAAGGAACCCATAAGTCCTCTTGGCCTTGTCATGTCTTGAGAGATGGAGATGGAGCCCAGGATGATGACCTGACTCTAGAACAGAGGGTAAAGGGGCCCCTGACCATCAGGTCCAGTTGTGTCCGACTCTGGGGTTGCAGCGCTCATCTCGCTCTATAGGCCGAGGGAGCCGTCGTTTGTCCGCCGACAGCTTCCGGGTCATGTGGCCAGCATGACAAAGCTGCTTCTGCCGAACCAGAGCAGCGCATGGAAACACCGTTTACCTTCCCGCCGGAGCGGTCCCTATTTATCTACTTGCACTTTGATGTGCTTTCAAACTGCTAGGTGGGCAGGAGCTGGGACCGAGCAGCGGGAGCTCACCCCGTCGCGGGGATTCGAACCGCCAACCTTCTGATCAGCAAGCCCTAGACTCTGTGGTTTAACCCACAGCGCCACCTCGGGTACCTCTTCTCATATCAGCCTCTTCACAGTGTTGTGCAGTAAAGGTGAGCAGTCTTTAGCCTTGAGGTATAAGAGAGACCATGTACAGGATCTTAGGAAGCTACTGTATACGTAGTCAGATTCTTCGTCCATCTAGGGGCCCAGTATTGTCCACTCCAACTACTCTCTAGGTCCGGATCTCAGGCAGAGAGATAGGATTATGCCTTCACCTGTTGCCTCATCATCTTCCTTGCAGGGGCTCTGGGGCTCTTTCACATACTAACTGTGTTCCACATACTAACCTGCAGTCTTATGGCCGAGTCCTGGTTAGCGGGGCTTGAAGGATCTGTCAAATTTTTGCTGTCTGTTTCTCTCCACCCATAACCTTAAAATTCAGTACAGTGGTACCTCGGTTTAAGTACACAATTGGTTCCGGAAGTCTGTACTTAACCTGAAGCGTACTTAACCTGAAGCGAACTTTCCCATTGAAAGTAATGGAAAGTGGATTAATCCGTTCCAGACAGTCTGTGGAGTACTTAAACTGAAAGTACTCAAACCGAAGCGTACTTAAACTGAGGTATGACTGTACTCCAGCAATTGGTGATTTAAAAAAAAATACTCATGAAAATCCTTCAGATTTTAGTGCAGCTCTATAAGCACATCTTTGTATGCAGTTTTGACTATTTGCAAGCAATTTCTCCCAGTATAATTCATTTTTGTATCTTGTTTTCACGAATATATGCATCTCCCCCTAATGCATGTATTTCAGTAAGCATTGTTTGGTTGGAGAAGTACATCGCAGAATTTGGATGAGCACGAATTTCGGAGGCTGGCTGTTCTTTGGTTCTCCTCTCATTTCAGAAAGTGCAAATGGGATGATTTCGGCTTTAAATACAACCTGAATTAAAATTTATCTCCCATCTAGCTCAGATTAAACCTGGCTTGCATCATCAGAGCTCCATGGAACAAGGAATGTAGGTCACATCTCCTTCATACATTTAAACCACACTGAAAGGACATAGCTTCACCCACACACATACACAGAACCCTTGGAACTGTACTTTTCTAAGGATGTTGAGAGCTGTCGCTCTGCGAAGGGTAAACTACATTCCCCAGGAATTTGGGTGAAGGGAGTGAAGCCATGTGTTTTAAATGTATTGTGAGGATGTGGCTGTCTTCTAAAGCTGTGGTTTTCAAACCTGTTTTTCCCCCCTGGAGAATTCATGGAAGCTTATCAGGAATTCCTTCCTAATAATGTGTGCCTACACACACGCACACATATATAAATGACAGGTGACAGAATGGGTTCTGTCCATTTATTTACATCACATTCTGAATGGCTGGGTGTGTACCTGAGGCGTACAATGTACTGTGGGCATGTGCCGTGTACTGCATCCAAGTTTCTCCGGTGCCTACTAAGTTACAGGAACTCTCTAATTGCCTCCTTATCATTCCATCATCCGTGTCCCTGCATTGATTGACATTAAAATAAATGAGGGTGGGGGCAGGAACCAAATTTGAGGTCCTGAGCAGCCAGGCTGGCAGCAGAGGAGACGAACTGACCCCAAGAACACAGACTTGGGGTGGGGTGGGGATTTTGCAGTGGAAGGAGGACAGAAACAAAGGATTGACTCGTGAGCAGGCCTGGCACTCTGAAGGAATGGGGAAATAATACTAAAAAGGAATACCACCACCAAAACTCTTTTTTGAGGTAAGAAAGGGGTAAAGGTTCGAATTATCTCGAGGGGGGGGCAGAGTGAACGGCTCAGTCAGATCGCCCTGGAATGAAGCATATTTTTAAGGGATGCTACTTTGGAGAACCTCAATAGCCTTAAGGGTTGCCAACCTTTGAACCTCCCTCTGTAAGCTGTTGATGTGCATCGAGGTGATCAGGTTTATTCCACATGTTATGAAAAAAACCCTGCAGCTCATTTCTGCAGAAATGGGAGCAGTTTTTCCCCAGGTTCATTGGCAACCCTACAGAGTATGCATTTGGAAATGAGCTGCTGTTTGCCAGACTTGTGCGTTGGAGTGCTCCGGGGTGGGAAGTGTGTGTGTGTGTGGTTGTGTGGGGCATGGGGACAGAGATCTACATCCAGTTATTTGTGTGTGCCATTCTGCCTAGGGAGGGTTGCCAACTTTTTCAGCCGGGCACTGTACCTCTTTGTCTGTAAGGGCAAAACATTTAGAAAGCTGATGATGTATTCTCTCCATGCTGTGAAACTTCACAAGTTCTTAACATGCTTGTTCATGTTATTGGTTATTGGTTGCCAACTTACCACCAGTATCACACACGGCAGCTCAGTCTGCATCAGTTGACCATTCTGTGCAATTTCAGCAGATCAGGAAAGGCTCAAGAGCAGGCTGAGCGAAGGGGATCCTTTAAAGGTGCAAGTATTTTCATCAACTGGGCAACACAAAGAAAACCCGGAGAGTTTTTAGGAATATATGCAAGGTGCTTTAATCTATGCAAGGTGCCTCGGTGATCTTCTGCTACCCTGACTGGGTTTTATTTATCCTTATGTATCCTTATGTTGTCAGTTTGTATTTAGTGATTTGATACCAATGTTAGTACTATTTGTAGAGGAGCAGGGCAGGTTGGTGGATTGGATTTTATGGTGTAGTAATGGTAACTCTACCTTTTGCCAAAGAACTCAAGGCGTTCCCCTCCAAATGAAAGCTGTGTAGAATTCTTTGGTAACAGGTAAGGTCATAACTATAAGGAAACAAACCTCTATAGACTGGAGTAAGGCAGAGGGGTGGGGGTGGACACAGAGATAAGACAACAACAACAACTGATGTGTCATTTTTGTTCATGACACTAATAGATATAATATATAGAAGTATATTACATTCTATATTCAGGTTCGGCAAATTTATAAATGTTTTAGATTAAACTTCATCTGCAGCTTTTCAGGGGACTTTAGATATTTGTAAATATCTGATTAGTAGGACTCAGGGGCTGGGCTTTCTTGATTGCGGCACTTGTGGATTCTACCCCCAGGGAAATTCAATCTCTGCTAAAACACTTTAAAATATAATCCATCAGACATTTACTGTTTTTATGATGTCTCCTGGGCTTTAGATTTATAATGCAGCTGTGCTTTTGCCATTTGATTGACTTAAAATTGGTGTTTTTATTGTGGTTATACTGCCTGGTTCATTAAAAAAAACCAAAAACCTAGGAACTCTTTCAGCCAGAAAGCAGGGGTTCCCCAGGTGCCACAATTCCCCATCTCAAGATCTCATGCACCCAAAGAAGTTCCATCTATTGGTTCAGTCTGCTGGACAGCTGTTAAAGGCAGCTTTAAAAAGCTGGCCACTTTACACAATTAAGGATGCCAATTGACCAATGAAGGACTGTCCTTTTACTTTGTGTTTTTAGTGGCTGTGAGATGTGCAGAACTTGGTTTTGTGGTGCATGGAAATAAAAATGTATAGTCTGTTACAGCAGTAGCTTCAAAAAGCTGGCAACCACCAACTTAGCATTTGACCATTGTTAGAAATTCCTAAGAATTTTACTCTCTCAGGACTGCAAACTCTTCAGCTGACCCCCAGAGCTGTTGCTTTACACCAGCAGTTTGACTTGCAGCAGTTGTTGTGTGATCATGTTTAGATTTTTAAAAGCTTTGTCTTTTATAGCTCAAACTTCTGTTAAAGGGAGAGGAGCATGGGCTACTAGGCTGCTGTTTTCCTGATCATTATGGCAACTCCTATTCCTTTCCTAGCTCCTCTGGAAATCCACCTTCTTTATATCTCTTTTTCTTAAATCACCCAAGATACGGGCACCTCGACACTTTCCCTTGAGAACGTGTTCCAGTCCTGGGCTATTTCTCTCAGCTCAAAAGATTATCTTCATATGTAATCTAAAGCTCCTTTCTGGGCAGTGCAAAGCAATTCTGTCTCTTCTCATTCTCTCTCCAAACATTCCACTTTCCAGATAGAGCCTGATAAGAATCCCTCCTCTTCTTTTCCAAACCAACTGCCGACATACAGGACATCCTTTCCACATGGCTTGGGGAATAAAACATTTCGATGGTCAGCTAAACAAGAAGACAGGCATTCGTGTCCTAAATGTGGTAGAAATGGTTTTGATGGTCTGGAAAACACACTCACAGCAAATGTGCCTGGAAACCCAATCCACCTTAGAATGTTACATTTGTTTTCATCCTTGCAATGTAACATCCGTCTTCACCCTTACCAAATATCTTTAGGCTTCAGACTGTTACCTCTCTCTTCATTCCTACCTAGTGTTGTATAATTATTATTAATAATAATAATTTATTATTTATACCCCGCCCATCTGGCCGGGTTCCCCCAGCCACTCTGGGCGGCTTCCAACAAAACACTAAAATACAGAAATACATCAAACATTAAAAGCTTCCCTAAACAGGGCTGCCTTGAGATGCCTTCTAAAGGTCTAGTAATTGTTGTTCTCTTTGACCTCTAGTGGGAGGGCATTCCACAGGGTGGGTGCCACTACTGAGAAGGCCCTCTGCCTGGTTCCCTGTAACTTGGCTTCTCGTAGCGAGGGAACCGCCAGAAGGCCCTCGGAGCTGGACCTCAGTGTCCAGGCAGAACGATGGGGGTGGAGACGCTCCTTCAGGTATACCGGACCGAGGCCGTTTAGGGCTTTAAAGGTCAACACCAACACTTTGAATTGTGCTCGGAAACATACTGGGAGCCAATGTAGGTCTTTCAGGACCGGTGTTATGTGGTCTCGGCGGCCGCTCCCAGTCACCAGTCTAGCTGCCGCATTCTGGATTAGTTGTAGTTTCCGGGTCACCTTCAAAGGTAGCCCCACGTAGAGCGCATTGCAGTAGTCCACAGTGGTACCTCTGGTTATGAACTTAATTTGTTTTGGAGGTCTGTTCTTAAGCTGAAACCGTTCTTACCCTGAGGCGCGCTTTTGCTAATGGGGCCTCCCACTGCGCACACACACCTCCAGCGCGTAATTTGCATTCGCATCCTGGGGCAAAGTTCGCAACCAAGAGCAGCTAGGGTACTTCCGGGTTAGCGGAGTATGTAACCCGAAGCATTCGTAACCAGAAGCGTTCATGACCAGAGGTACCACTGTACCGTGTTAGTCAAATGGAGAGCTAACACCTTGAAGTAATGGACATGAGGAAAGTCTATTAATTTCAGTAGCTGAGTATAATTGGTTAGATACAACCCCTAATCTTTTTGTACTTACAAGTTTTCAGACTTGCTTCTCTACAGGCTATGTGTTTTTCACAGCTATATCAGCAAATATTTGGATTATAGCAAGATCTATTCAGTCCAGCATTCTGTCTCCTAAATGGTCACCAGCTTCCACCCCCCCCCAGTGTGTGTGTGTGTGTGTGTGTGTGTGTGTGTGTGTGTGTGGAGATTTTCTGCCTGCTCTTCACCTTCAAGACTGGGGGTGCTCAAAGTGACCAACAAGGCAAAGCCTATAAACTGAGAATAAAAACGTTAAAAAGTAAAATCCAAATCTAATCCACCAGGACTCTTATTATGTTCTTATTTCCCTGGTTTTCCTCCCTAGGATGGATGCTGCTGCCACCCCCCCAATCGTGCCTTATGACCGCGTGAGGGTCAACATGGAGAGGGAAGAGGTTTCCTTGGAGCGCACAGTGTTGCCCCTGGACCCCCGCCTCATAAGCACCACCACGGGAGGTGTGGAGGCCTCCTGCCGAGACTGCCTGCTTCCCTTTGGGCTGCTGATGAGCATCATCGGCCTGGCTGCCACTAGTGTGGCTGGTGTCCATGACCCTCCTGGCTCTGTGTTGTCTGTCCTGGGGTGGGTCTTGCTGGGGTCCGGGGTCTTGGGGGTGGCCGCCAGCTGCTTGTGGCAGCAGTACAGGAGGCGGAAGAGATGCGGCAGCTGGACTCTACTGATGGAGCCAGAAGCAAAGAAAGCCGTCATATGAAGATCTGAGACCAGATTTTTCCTGTCAGCCAGAAGAACACTTCAGCATGGAGTGAGAATCCAGCCCAAAAGGCTGTTTTCCAAGGAAAGCCCAATTTTGAACTGGTGACAGGTTCCGAAATCCATTGGAAGATCTCAATCCAAACCAGTGATTATTCAGTCCAGGTTTTATAATCAGTCGGCTTCCACTTTGAACAAACAGCAACATTGCATTCTGTGGTTGTCAACCTATATAAATTGAAAATCCACGCTAGGCCATTTCTTACCCACGTTTCCCTTCTAGTCTGGACACAGTCAGGGCCTCTCCAACCATCCTGTTGGGAGTAGTCACCTGATTCTGACACGGTAAGACTGCAAGAAGTGAAAATGTTTTGGAAACACTTTGGAATAATGTCTTACCTTTTACGCTGTGCCAGCACTTGGCAGCAAAGTCCTAGGCCTGGGTGAAGAGAAGGATCCCTTTCCCAATCCTAATTCCTTGCAACTGACGAAGTGGAATGTAGTCTACAAAAGTTTACGTCTCTAGAAGTTCCTAGTCCTTTTGAGGCATGAAGAAAATCCATTGCCCTCCACTAAAACCTCATTCCTCACCACTATAAGGGCCAATAATTTGTTCACATCAGTAAGATGACTTGTGTCTAGAAACCACAAGCCTACCCCAAAATTGGACCTCTCTGCTTTCTTTACTTTCTTTCTTTTTAAAAGCACGTTTCTGGTTCCCAAGTTTGCAGATATTGGCTGAGGTGGATTTCCATGGGTAAGAGAAGGTGGTGTATTAGTATCTTGTGTAGCTCTTTGCACTTCTCTTACTTGCCGGAAGCGGAATATTGTACTTTAGAATTATTTCTGGTGCAGAACGAGTTGGTAGAAAGCTTATCCAGCCCTACTTGTGCCATTGAAGACAAAGACAGAAAATATATATGCCTCTCTCTTTTCGTAGAACGCTGTCTGATAAAGAAGGTGATAGACTCCCTCTAAGTTTCCACACAACTGTAAGCAACCAATTCCCTGCAATGCTGCTACCACTTCTGAGCTTTCTGCTCCTCCTGGCAGTATATTTTCCACACTGCAAATCTGGGGAGCTGGTCAAGGCTCCAAGGAAGACCAGGCGAGATGGTAAATGTGTTTCTGGACTACCTCAGACTGCAAGGGGCGACTCATATGCTCTTCTAGATGTGGAGGAAACAAAGGAATTCCTACACATAGAAAATTAGCATATCAAGAAGAAAAGTAGGTTAGATCCTTTCCCTACGGATTTCTATGTGCAGAGCATTCAGTCACGGGAGTCCTCATTTCCAGTCTGAAGTTGTTCTGTCCAGTTTAGCATACAAATGACTGAAAACTGCATTTTTAGACCTTGTACAATAAATTTGGCCCAGACCCATCAAAGAGGAAAGGAAGGCCCCCGTTCCCAAACCCTGGACTGACTACAAGTGTAACTGCAGACAATATACTCTTGGTGGCTGGCTTGATCTCGGCCATCTCGGTGCCCATGTATAAACAGACCAAGCTTATCACTCCGGCCCATGATGCCACTCCTAGGTCAGGACATTGTTCTGAGAGCAAGCCCCGGTTTCCTGCTAATGTCACTCCCCAGGCATAGTTGGGAGTTTGGTCTAGGAGCGGTCTGCTTTCTAATTGCATTAGGAAAGTCTCTCACACATACATCTAAGAGTTCACAAAGTCACAACATGGCATAGTACATTTTCATTCCCACATTTTATACACAGCCTCAACAAAAGTCCCTCCGCCCACGTGCAGGTGAACATCTATCTGCATGGTTTAGCCAAGAAGAGATATGGCCAGTCTCATTGGAGTCTTGCCTAGGCTGCCTAGACGTGCAAGATGGTCCTAAAGGGATGCCCTTTGCCCATGTGCAGATGCTAACTTTCCAGGATTAAGTGGCATTACTACAACATGTCATTAATTTTATGCATCCTGCCACATTCCCTTCTATATTATATTTAGCTATGCACCTTATTGCTTTTCCATAATCTGGTGATTCATTTATTTATTTTCAATCAGCTTTATGTATTATCCTTGGAAAGAAAGACACAATTCATATGCATTTTGCAGCCTAAAGGACAAGATTTCTGTCACAATCACATCCCCACATGACGCATACAGAAGCTGAGTAAAGGGAGCTGGGAGACAAGAGACATTCATGCGGGGAAGAGGTTTTCTCTTCTCTGGGGGAAAGGGGCCAGAGGAGGGGTTGAAGGAAAAGGCTGTGGCAAATAACGCAGCCATTTCCAGAGATGGATTAGGTATCAAAAAGAAAGCAAAGTCAGTTCCTGATAGTTGACTGATACAAGACCAAACTCTGCTTTCACCTGCTGCCATGTGGTGATTGGCTCTGTCCCTACAGCACCATTTAGTGGCTGATAGGCCTCAGTAACTTTCAGCCTTCTCAAGTGGGCCCTGGGGGTAGAAGGTTTGAGAAGCTCTGACCTAGAGGACATAGCTGTGGCCTTTGGCCCTTCGCTGCTTCACTACTGGCCATGGTGGTGGTCATGCAATAATTTCGGTTTGTTTGTTTTTGTCTGACAGAAACATGCCATATCCATCGTCATGCCAATGAATATTGTGTATAAAGGTGCATCTAACATTTATACCCTCTGAAAATATTTACTTTGGGTTGTAAAGGTAAAGCTGCAATGCCGTTGCATGGATAAGCTGGGGAGAAAGAGTACCTATATGTGATTTAGTGATGTAATGATGGGCTATTGAATGAAATATATGAATTCCTAATACAGTGCTGCTGGGAAAAGGTCTTTTTTTCCCTTCCAGAGGACTGTGCCAGTATTGGGACTTCTGGAGAGAAGGAGAAACCCTCTACACACACACACAAAAAAACTCTGGCTGCCCGCTCAATTGCGGTGCCCAGGAAGGGAGACGGCAGGGCAGGAAAGAGGTCAGGACATACGTCAGCCCAGGGCTTCAAATAGCTAGCTGGGGTCATTGGGAGGCCTGCCAATTGCCTGCTGGGCCTATTAGATCACCTTGCTTTGGCTCAGCAAGCACCAGAGAGCTGTAACAAAGATAGCTTGGGGTGGGGGACAGAGATGAGCCACCTGTAAGATAGGTGGATTTAGGGAAATGCACTCACACCTGGACCTATGGCCACAGCTATCTCTCGAGATCCAATCACCTCAATTGTGGACCTGCCAGAACCTACCAGCTTTCATGCGGAAGGCACATGCTATACAGGACAGTGAGGTGTTTCAAATCTGGAAGCCTCGCCACATTTCTCACCAGGGAAACAACGTTGCACGGACAGGTGAGGTTCATGGAGCATGCATGCGAATGCACATCCATTTCACACCAGCTCCTATTTCCTGTTCGGTCCCTCCCTTCAGCTTGTTTTCCCCAAACAAGCCTTCCATCAATCTCAAGAGGGTACTTTCGATGTTCTTTTCTGATTGCCCCTCCCCTTTTAAAGCATAAGTAGCAGCAGTGCTTGGACTCCAGAGTCCCAGGTTCAAATCCCAGCAATGAAACCTGTCAGCCTAGTTTCCTCTCTCAAGGGTTGTTGTGGAGATAAAAGCATGGCAAGGAAAGGAAGCCCTGGACCACCAGCACTTCTTGGGAGGAAATATATATATATATGGCTAATCTAGCCTCTTATCAAGTCTTCCTGCGGCTTCTCCAACCACTAAATACAAGGGGAAAGGGAACAGAAAAGTTCATGGAAATGTTTGATGCAAGCCTGTCTACTTAGATGTAGGTCCTAGTGAATTCAGTGGGGCTTACTCACAGGTAAGTGGAGCTAGAATTGCAGCCTATTCCTTCTCTCACCAGTTAAAGAACTTCCTAGCTTTACTACCAGGTTCGACAGGCAGCAGCCCACAATTGTTTTTGCCTGCATCATTGCTCTCTCACACGCAATGACACTCTGAACGTGCAATTATCATTCAGCAACTGCAGCCAGCTCTTATATGTGAGGTGGAGACATTAACACAAGAGTTGGTGTTCCAAGTGCTTTTAAGCCTCACCTTAGAATAAAATTCATTGGTATTCATCTATCCCTTGGGACAAGAAAAAATGGAAGTATACTGGGTGGGAACAAGGAGTTTTCTTACCGGTAGCTCTAAACTGCCATCTGTTGGTCATTGTCAAGGCAATTAAACAAACATCTGTAAATCACCTCCATGACCCCCAATAGTGTACATGGAGACTTACAAGACTGGCTCCTTTTATTTTTCTCTTCCCACCCCACCCCATTTCCTCCTATGCCTTTCTTCTACAGTGGTACCTCTACTTACGAATTTAATGCATTCCGAACAAATTTGTAAGTCGAATCCCATAGGAATGCATTGGGAGAAAAAATTCGTAAGTCGAAGCAACCCTATCTAAAAATTCTTAAGTAGAAAAAAATCCTATCTAAACCGCATCCAAGATGGCGGACGGAGCTCCGTTTGTAAGTAGAGGTACCACTGTATTCCTTTTCCCCCCACTACTGAATTTGGGGAGGGGTATGTGTGGCTGTTTGTTGCAGCAAAAAAATGTCATGTAGCACCTTAAAGCCTACCACATGTATGATGCTGTATGCTTTTTTACAGAGGCCACTTCCACTATATTCTCAGAGTGCTATTCTCAGCAGGAGTTATAAAAGAGTAAGCTTCCCAATAATGGGGACAAGAGACTCCAAAATGCAAAGTAGTTGTATGTGTATGAGAAACCCAGTTATCAGCAAGGTAGGAGAGTATTTAGCCACTAAATTTTTGAGTTGAGTGGCCTATGATGTTCTCTTGGTGCAAATGAATCTATGCAGGACAGGGAACAACACAGCCACTTTTGCCTTTTGGGAGGTAATTCAGCAAAATGACAACTGCATATCAGGGCTTGTATTCACTGGGGAAGAAACAACCCAGGTTTCAATCTATTAACACCAATTAGAAACGCCATGTTCTGGTTCTAATCCTTTATTGGATAATCTGATAATTGTTTTATGTAGCCTTTGTAGCCCGAGTTCGCTTCTTCTTCACCACCACTGGCTTCTGGCTGCGCAGAATTGCACTAGCACGACGCAGAGCAGCCTGAGAAAGAGTTAAGAGGAAAAGTGAGCTAAGAAGAGCCTCAGATGGAAAACTGAGGCGGCAAACCACAGCACTTATTTCCAAGTCAAGCACCTCCAGCAGTTTCTTACAAAACCCAGATCCTGAAACACCTCGTTTCTATACCGCTCCTCAAACTTGTAATACCACCCTCTCCTCCCCACCTCTTTTCAGATCTACCAACTTAAATGAGCAGAACCATCTTCACTCCTAAAGCAGGAGTGAAACAGAAGCCCTTTGGCAATTTCTCAATGTCTTTTGCAATTCAAAACACGTAATTGTAGCCCTGGTTTACACAGAAGGGTGCTTTTCACTGACTGCACCACACTTTGAACATTCATAGGGTTAGATAGATTTCTTAAACTTTTCACTTTTCACTCCAAATGCCAGCTCACCCTGCCATTTTGTTTCTGATGAATTGCCACCATATGCTCATTGGAGTAGCGAAGGCTAAATATATCCCAGTGCAAATCTGCAGAGGGAGAAAGCAAAGGGCCTCATCTTACCATGCGCAGGTCTTTGCGGTAGTTGTTCTTGCGGATGATGTGGCGGAGGCTGCTAAGAGTGGCACGGGCATTTTTGTTGATGGTGATCTTCTCGTAAGAGGTGGCTGGCTTCCGCTGGCCTGCAAGAGTGAAAGGTTAGGTTGCATGGATGGAACAAGAAACTAGAATCTCTAAGATGGAAGCAGCAATAGCAAATGACACACCAGTGCACGTAGGAGAAAAATATAATAGTTTGGAAGTCCTTACCATCAGCCCCAGTCAACATTGTCAATAATTAGAATAAAGGTAAAATGGTAAGTCCAGTCAAAGGCAACTATGGGGTGTGGCGCTCAGCTCACTTTTCAGGCCCAGGGAGCCAGCGTTTGTCCACAGACAGCTTTCTGGGTCATGCGGCCAGCATGACTAAACCGCTTCTGGCGCAACGGAACACCGTGATGGAAACCAGAACGCACAGAAACGCCATTTACCTTTCTGATGCAGCAGTATCTATTTATCTACTTGTACTGATGTGCTTTTGAACTGCTAGGTTGGCAGGAGCTGGGACAGAGCAACGGGAGCTCACCCAGTTGCACGGATTCGAACTGCCAACTTTCCTATCAGCAAGCCCAAGAGGCACAGTGGTTTAGACCACAGCGCCACCCACGTCCCTTCAAAATAAGGAGAGATGTAGTCCAGCAACATCTGGAGATTCTCAGGTTCCCACATTATAGTCACCATGTGAGGTAGGCCAGTATTTTCACCCCATATTGCAGCTGAAGTTGAGAGACACAGCGGCCTGCCTAAGACCTACCCAGTAAGCTCAGCTGAATTTTTCAGCTCAAGACTTGCAGTCCAAACCCAGGTTCTAGATTATAGCACACACAAATGAGGGGCAATGGCTGATCTTAAACGATGGGATGATTCACAAAAGAGATTACCCTTCAAAGAGTTTGGTCCCAGGCAGAATAGGGTTTTATATGTAATAATTATCACCTTGAATTGCATGGGGAAACTGATAGCCAGTATAGCCGGTGTTATTTATTTTTCACCTTTTCCCTTGACAGGGCTCAAGGGGGCTTACAGATAAAACCAAGAACTGCTAAATAGACAGAAATATTGATCATTAAAATACAATTAAACATTGACAGAATTAAACCTATATACATCATTAAGGGGAGAGTGGCCACACAATCCCAACAGCTTGCCCCAGTCAAGATTTCTGCAGCAACCTTCCGCACCTATTGGTTTCTCTCTGGTTTTCAAAGGCAGCTCCACACAAATCACATAGCAGTAGCAAAACTGAGATATGCACGTAGGACCATAGCCAGAACTGACTATCAGGTAAGGCACATCTGGCAAAGCAGCTGAACTTCGGCAAAAGTACAGTACTCCTAGCCACAGATTTGTGAACATCCAAGAAGCCAGATCCAGGAGATCTTGAGAAGTGCAACACCATCCAAAACAGGACAACCTCCTATTCCTGAGCCAGTAGAACTCCTACCTAACAGCACTGGTCTTGTCCCGATTTAAATTTGTGTTTGTTTACCTTCATCCAGTCTGCCACTGGGTCCAGACAGATTCAGAACTGTCTGGCCTCCCCAGAACAGGGTGGCATGGAACTATAGAGCTGAGTCTCATCAGCATACCGAAGTAAACCCACTCCCTGGCCCCAGATGATCTATCTCCAAGTGTAGATGTTGAAGAGAATTGGTGATTTTATGACCCCACAGAGAAATATGCAGACCTTAATTTTCGATAACATTTCCTGTCCCCCAAATCCATATTTCCAAGCATTTAGAATTTCATTTTGAAACAATGGCTGGAATGAATATGGGCACTTGGGACAGACAGGCAGTGTGGGCAAAAACTGCATCCCTCTGGCACTCTACGAAATGCTGCACTATCTACACACAATTTTTCTATGGCTCTAGAACCAGAAACTTACTTTTTTAAAGAAAAAATATCTATACACAGCTTACTTGCTATCCATGGTCTGGTGGAGCTGCTTCCACGACCCTATTGTAGTGCTTATTCACTAAGCAGAATTAAACAGATCTTTTACACCCTGCTCACGACTCTCCCCCCCAACTGCTGCCCCCCTCATTCCATTCAGCATCATTTTGCTCTAAAGTAGGGTAACCCACCTGCACGCTTCTTGAGGACCACAACAATGCCCTTCCCATCAGCTGCAGGTTCCACCCCAACAGTCTTGCGATGAATCAGTCCATTGTAGCGGAAAGAGTTGCGGGCTTTGAGGTTGTTTGGTTCCTTGGAAGAAACAAAAAAGGTGTTACTAGGACTCCTGGGTTCCAAGAGGAAAAGAGGATAGCTTAAGAGGTCTGGAACAATGTGTTTGAAAGTGAGGGATTCCCCCCCCCTTTTTTTTTGCTTCAAAAAGGGAAATAGAATTGTTGGAAAATAAAACCTAGGTCAGCAAAGTTTTTTTAGGAAGGAAATAAGCATTAGAAGTTTCAGCAAAGAGGATAGAAGGTCAAGGCTCCTGGTTTTTATTTCTTAATTGAGGGCAGCTTACCGTGCTATATATTTGCTTGTTCCTTTTGATAAGGAAACTCGAGCAGTTGCGCACTATCATCCATTGCAGATGGGCAGACATCGTGCAGAATCCTAGGGATGAGAAGACCAAGCAATGAGAATATAAGAAAAAGAAATACGCCATTGTCAGAAACCCAGTGCATATCCGTCTATGACCTCGCACTCTCCTGCTTTAGGTATTTCCCCTCTAATTTTATGCTCCTTTGCACATTATTCCAATCCTGACATCCTGGTACCTCTAAATGTCACAGTCCTCTCCCAACACAATGAAAGAGAGAATGTGCTGTTGTGGTTAGAATGCTGGACAAGGACCTGGCAGATCAGGGCCCAAGTCCCCACTCAAGCAATGAAACTCACTGGCTCACCTTCAGTCTCTCTCTCTTTCTCAGGCTAACATCACTTACTTGTAAAGATGAAATGGGAGAGGTGTATATGCCACCTTGATCTCCTTGGAGAAAAAGTGGGATATAAATGTAGTAACAAAGAGGGGGCTATGCTAATCAGATTCCTAATACAGTACACTACAATACAGACAAAAGGGAATTATTAGGCGTCAACCTCAAGAATAGGCTATTTGTTTAAATACCACATCTTCTATCAGTGAGTGGTAGTACAGTAGTAGAATTCTGTCATATCTTCTTCCCCCTGATATGTCACAGCAAGTAGACACACAGCCAATGAAGGAAAGGGAAATATAAACTTAAAAGGAGCAAAATAACACAGGTATGGCATTATCGGAGAAGAGATCATGTGATTAGGAAGATGCCTGCAAATGAATTGCTGTTTACCATCAGGCATAATCTACCCTTATAACATCATTAAACCAGGGTTTCCCAAAGTGATGGGTACTGAACACCCTGAGGTCAATGGGACTATGTAGAAGGTAAAGAAAGACCTTGGGGTGGAAATGAAGTTTACAAGGGATAGTGCAAATGAACGAACAACAAATTACTTTGGAATTATGAGCCTCAAATAAAAAGGGTGTGGGGATATAAAGTGCACCTTCCTCGCCATTGAGAAGCCTCTGTATTTAATAAGATATCTAATTTTTACATTTTCTGAAACCTAGAGATGGCAATTGATGGTTACTAAATGTTTATTATATATAATTCATGCTTTATTTTATTTCATTTACATTTCTAAGAATTTGGGTTCAGGTGAATGACATCTTTCAAAGTTCATCACTGGGTCAATGAACCCTGCATTAATTCTCCTTACCATACATAGAGTCATATTATACCTTTGAAACATGCCACGCATTCATTCTAACCTCAAGATAGTGAGGCAACAATGCACAGACTGTATTTCACACACGCAAAAACCGGTCTCAGGAGCTGACAAGCATCCTCAACACAGTAAGGGAGAGAGAGAGCCCCTTAACTGTTAAAAATTTAGCCCAATCTTAGCGCACACCAAAAGCAAAATGAATCTGCGCGCTGCCTCCCAGAATAAGGGCAGGAATTAGGCGACCCACAACCCCTTTTTGTGCCCAATTGAAATCAACCTAAAAGACTGAAATGGAGGGATTGGCCACGTGACAGCCGCCTCCAAACAAAGTTCCCTTCCCCACTACCTGGTAGGCCTCAGACCCATACACTGCGGGAGAGGACCCCGAACCTGCCCTCACTACCCCCAATTCTCTTCCCTCCCCTCCAACCAGGATAAATCCCACTTCCCCCGTCCAGGACAAACACGAGGCCTACTCCTTACCTTCTTCACGCGACGACGGCCGGAAACGGAAAAGGAGGTCCGGAGCCGGCGCGAGGGGGTTTTATACCAGCTCCCTCCCACCTCTCGGTGCTGCCCGCCTCTTCCGCTTTGCGGAGCCGGGAGTCTCGCGGGAACTTCCGGCCTACGTTCGAACAGCTTTTCCAATCCGACTGTGGATGCAAAGCTATAGAGGGGCGGGGGAGAGAGGGCGGTTTCGCCACAGAGATGAGGGATAGAGCGGCTATAGAGAGGCCAATGGTGGCTTTCACTTTTGAACGGCAGCCGAATCCGGGGGCCTTTCGCGAAGCCTTCGGGAAATGGCGGCGCTCCTATGAGGAGGGCTTCGGAAAAGCTCGGTGGCATCTCGGAACCGCTCGGGTTTCCCTTCGGGCGGTTCTGCATGACGTCAGGAGCGTTCCGAGAAGGCGGCAGTGGACGATCGAGCGAGAAGCCGGAGCCAATCGGAAACTGCCGGGAGCGCCTTTCGCATGCTCTGCTCGGGCTGCTCAGTTCAGCGGCTGCTGCCTCTGGCGGAGGGTGGCGAGAGCCTGACTCATTTTTGCGCATTCTACACTAGCGTGATGGGGAAAGAGAGAGAAAAAATAATTGAGTTTTGAGGGACGTCTGTGCCACTTCATTTGTTTTAAGCATTCATATACCACTTTTTAGATACACAAAACTCCAAAGTGACGTAAACAGTGTGAGTGGGGAAGGGGATTTTTTTAAAAAAACCACACACACACCATAACTTAATAAACACAATTTGGGACAAAATAGAGACTTGCGACACATCAGGAGATTAACAAATGTATTGTGGCATCATCTTTCTGTGGATCAGACGTGAAGTGACAAAATGGGTTGGGGTGTGTATATTTTTGCACATACCCTAGTAACTGTAACTAAGCTTAAGTTCTGAAGAAGTGTGCATGCACACGAAAGCTCATACCTATGACAAACTTAGTTGGTCTCTAAGGTGCTACTGGAAGGATTTTTTATTTTTATTTTAAGCTTAAGTACATGTACCTGAAATAACACAAAGGATTCCACTTTTCTTCCCTGCTTCTGCTTGCCCCCTTTTCTTCTGTTGTCTTACCTGTGATGAATTTTGTATTACAGATTCCTTGCTGCAAGGACCTCTCCTCTTTTATCTTTTGAAAAGCATCGTGCATGAAGAAGGCAGGTTGTGTTTTGATGAAAACAATCATATTTCTTGAGCCTGAAGCACAAGAGAAAGTGCACACACTGAACTGAATGCATGAGTTGACGCTGAATCCCAGAAGATGGGAAGTCCTTTGGGTAGGCAGTTCCCAGGTTGGGGAATTGGGCATTTTGCTTGTTCTGGACAGATGTGTAGTATTGGGGCAGAGGGGGTGCTTATTGAGCCATTGTTGTCAATGAATGGTTCAATAAGTTTCTGCAGTGGATCATTGCATCCCTTTTCCAGCTCGGGCTAGTGTGCGAGATACAGCCATTACTTGGACTGGGATGGCTTGATGAAGTGACCCATGTATTGGTTAATCTCAAGATTTGACTCCTGGATTGTGCCTTGTGTAAGGCTGCCTTAAGGTTGGCTCAGAAGTTGCCGCTTACACAAAACTCCACCGTTTAGGCTGTTAACGGAACAGCCTCCGGTAATCACGAAACACTTCTGTTGATGGAGCAACATGATCTGCCTATTCATTTATTTAAGACATTTATATGTCGCTTAAATAGTTACTGGTTTCTGGTTTTAAATAGTTACATTTCTAAGCAACTGTGCACAAAAAAACCCAATCCACTGAAAACTGGGACAATAAAACAAAAAATCAGCATAAAACCAAACACTACAGTACTTTAAAGGTTCTGTTCGCTGACTTACAAAGCCCTGAACAATTTGGGACTTGGTTACCTGAGGTAACACCTGCACTGTCCTGGCTTCTGAAACCTCAGGATGAAGCCCTCTTGGTTGATCTGATGGCAACCAGGGGAGGGCCTTCTCTGCCGTGGCCCCCTGTTGCAAGCGGTCTGATGACTTTTGTGTGTGTGATCACCCAGGTTTTTAGCAAAGGCTCCTCCCCACGGCCCAACAAATTCCACACTCCAAGTTATGGCAGTTCGTGATGGGGGACGGGACAGGAAATGAGAGCCAATGTGGTGTAGTGGTTAGAGCAGGCTTCTTCAAACTCGGCCCTCCAGGTGTTTTTTGCCTACAACTCCCATGATCCCTAGCTAGCAGGATCAGTGGTCAGGGATGATGGGAATTGTAGTCTCAAAACATCTGGAGAGCCGAGTTTGAGGAAGCCTGGGTTAGAGTGTTGGACTAGGACCTGGGAGACCAGGGTTCAAATACCTACTTGACCACAAAGCTCATTGGGTGATGTTGTAAACAAAATCTTCCCTTATTCCCTTATGGGGTACACAAGAGCCCTTATAGAGTCCTTTATAGGTTCTCCATCGGTAGGAGAAAATAACAGAGGCCAACCAGAGAATATTGAGAAGCAAAGCAGCTAGTAAGCCTGATCTTTATTGAACTCTAGAAACAGGGTGCTCCCCTCACACGCAGGAGAAAGGAGGAGGACCCAGAACAAAGGTGCCTGCCCTTATATAGACATTTTAAATTGCCCGCCCTGGAGTCCAAGACCACACCCAGAAACCTCATACATAGATCACAGAAGGGGTGTAGCCCAAGACCACCCCCCAGATACATCATACCTACATCACAGAAAAGGCGGTCTACAACAGAAATTTGAATGTTGTTGTTTTTCATGTCTGCCAGGTGATCTGATAATGCCTTTTCTGGTAGTCTGGCCATTCCTTTGAGATGGTAATCACGTAATTCCTGAGACAATGGGAAGGTTCCCTCACCCCCTCCCTCCTTGCAGAGAAACATTTGGTCAGTTTGGGAGTCAAAATGGTTTCAGGACTTTGCTGCTCCAGACGTGTGGTTTATATTTTTATGTGTGTGTTTGCTTGGTACATTTATGAACTTTTATATATGACCTTAATTTTTTTTTATTACAGCGACTTTGGGCCGGTCACTGCCACTCAGCCTAACCTACCCCACAGGGTTGTGGTGGGGATTAAATGAGGAGAAGGAAAACCATTGAGCTCCTTGGAGAAAAAGGCGGGATTAGAAATGCAATAAATGCAAGCAAATAAGCAGCAATATGTTCTTCATTAGCTGACTTAAGGTTCTGCTCCAACCTGTTAACTCATTGCAGTATCTCGTATTCTCTGAGAATGAAGCAGCCACAACAGCCTATAATAGGATATTTCCATCCCTCCATACACCTTAGAAATGACTGGTTACTCCCCCCCCCCAGCTCACTTTGCAACACGTCCCCCCCCCACTGCTTTGTTTCCCTCCCAGAACTCTCTGTGACTTTTGTTCTGCCATGGAGATGTTCTCCCCTTGTTTCTTTTATGCCACCTTGTGACTTCTTTGATCTCTCTCTCTCTTGTGTAATCTTTCACACCTCCCAATGACTCTGTGTGTGCTTCCTTGCGGTCTCACGCCCTCCTCCTCCTCGGTTTTCTATTTATTTTCTCCTCTCACGCAACAGTTTCATGCTGCGATTTTTATTCTAAAACAACATCATTCCCCCTCGCCCCCTAGAAACTAATTTCACACTTTCTTCTGCAATCCTTGCTCTGCAAATTGCTTATTTGCTCCTCCTTTGGGACAGGTCCCGACAGGGACAGAGACTGGCAAGGGGCACCCAGAAGCCGGCTCTGCGCCCTCTGCCACAAGGGAAGCTCTGCAGCCGGCCCATGGGTGGACAGGCAAGCAGATAGGAGACTTCATGGTGGACAGCTGTCCATTAGGGATAATGGGGCACTGCCTCACCAACCTCGCTTGCCATCAATGGGGCCCCACCTGCCTGCCTTCTGACTTGCAGCCATGCCAGGTGGTAGTCCTAGCTGTCAGCTTCCTCCTCCTTATTCCCAGTGCCTCCCAGAGTGGCTCCACCTACTGCTGCCCTCTCTGCCTTCTGTCCTGCCAGTCCCGCTGTGGCTTAGCAGATCCACAGATCCTGGAGGGAAGGAGAATGGCAGAGGGGGGGGGGCAAACTGGCAGCAGGCAGAGGGGTGGGCTCTGGAGGTGTAAGACTCTTCCCAGGGTATCCAAGGCTACAGAGACATTCCCGAGTCATTGCACTCAGCTCAGCTTCTCTGAGCCAGCATGATGTAGAAGCTAGAGAGCTTGGACTAGCACCTAAGAGACCAGAGTTCAAATCCCCACTCGGCCATGAATTTCACAGGGTGACCTTGGTCCAGCCCCAATCTCTCAGCCTAACCAGAACAGGATTGTTCTGTGGATAAAATGGGGAGGAAGAGAACCATGTCTTGAGCTCGGAGGAAAGGTGGGATATAATTCGAAAAGTAAATGATTTCGGAATTAACCTCAGCAGAGCTTCCAGCTGAAATGCTTGAAAGCCCTGTATCCAACCACTACCCCATCAATCCATTCATTCCTTGTGCTGGCAAGCCACTGCAGCATCACAGGGGCAGAGGACCATTTGACCCTTCCAGTGGGTATGTGGGTATGCCTGGTGATGGGGTGGCTGCAATGATTGTTATTTTTTATTATTCATATCCTACCCATCTTGCTGGGTTTCCCCAGCCAGAATATTAAAAACATGATAAAACTTCCCGAAACAGGGTTGCCTTCAGATGTCTTCTAAAAGGCAGATAGTTCTTTATTTCCTTGACATCTGATGGGAGGGCGTTCCACAGGGTGGGTGCCACTACTGAGAAGGCCCTCTGCCTGGTTCCCTGTAACCTCACTTCTGGCAGTGAGGGAACTGCCAGAAGGCCCTCGGAGCTGGACCTCCGTGTCCGGGCAGAATGATGGGGGTGGAGACGCTCCTTCAGGTATGGTTGGCCGAGGCCGTTTAGCTTAACCATCCTCCCTACCAGGGAACAGATTAAAACTACAGGTACAAGTGAGGCATTAGCTCACAACCAGAACCGTTTCAAATCAATTTACCCCACTGTGATACACACCCCGTTCTCTGAGTTTTGAGACTTTCTAGGGGTGCATCAGGGCTTACCTATGTTTGGCTTCGAGGGACCCAGGTGGCGCTGTGGGTTAAACCACAGAGCCTAGGGCTTGCCGATCAGAAGGTCGACGGTTCGAATCCCTGCAACAGGGTGAGCTCCCGTTGCTCGGTCCCAGCTCCTGCCAACCTAGCAGTTCAAAAGCACGTCAAAATGCAAGTAGATAAATAGGAACCGCTACAGCGGGACTGGACCTAATGGTCAGGGGTCCCTTTACCTTTATCAGGGCTTACCTATGTTTGGCTTCCTTTGGTGTTACGTAATGTTTGAGTTTATTTACAAAAGTATAGGTTGAGCATAGGTGGTTTCATGGACTGGTTGGTCACAGAGGGATGGTGGGTTGAACCACCTGGGGAACCACCAAGGGAAGAAGGTTCAGAGCCCAGGGAGTGGTGGTGGGACAATCATGAGTAGTCAGAGGAAGGATCAGAAGAAGCTTAGTGAGCTGGGAGAATCTGCGGTAGAGAGAGACAGGTGCTGAAGCTGGAGAGAAGGGAGGCCTAGGGGCAGAGATGAGTCAGGCTGGTGAAGAGTCACGGAGCAAGTATCCCCACCCCACCCCCGTCTCCCAGAACCAGGAGAGGCATGAAAAGAGTGAAGGAGCGGTTGGCTGCCTGCAGACACACTCTCTGATTGCTTGGAAAAGGCCCTGGAGAAGAGGGGACTTAGACGGATGTAGGGAGGCAGGGACTTTCAGTCTCAGCAACTGAGACTCAGCAAGACCTACCAGACCTGATGTGCTCATTAGGCCTGTCACTCAGCCAAGTCTGTGCAGATCGTGTTCTTGCCAATAACGAGTTAACTCCAACTGGCCTGGTGTGATTTACTGCTGGCTCGTGCCTGACGGATTGTTATTGACTGGTGGAGAGGCATATAGCTTAAAAAAGGTAACATGCCTATGGGCTGCATTTAGCTCCCCAATAGTTCTTTGTGCCCCCCCTCAAACCCCTTCCAATTTGTCATTTTATTTTTTTAAAATGTGGCTGTCAGCTGCTTCTATTGTCGTGTGAATGTGGCCCCAGTTGCATTGGCCTGACTGGGGGGACAGGAGGTTTTCCCCAGTAAATGAATGCAGTTGATCAAACCTTGGGAGATCTGGTGGTTAGCTGGCAGGACCACTCAGCTTCACCCTCTGATCTTGGATCTGAATTCATCTGTGGTCCTCTGAGACTTCAGGGCTGGGATTGCGCATTTTTATTTTTATTTTAAGAGAGAGGGAGAGAGAGAGTTTGGGTCAGGAAGGACGGGGGTAATTAACAAGCTATTGATTGCCCAGGCGGGCTGATCGATTGGGAAGGAAGCGAGGTTGCGCTGAGCACCGGCCGCACAGTGCGAGGTTGTTGGAGGGGGTGCAACAGCGCAGATGGCATTGATGCTCTGGCTGCTGCTGCCCCTGCTTTGGGGTGGGGGGCTCCCGTTTGAACTGCATGAGGCCATTGAGGAACTGCAGAGCGAGAACATACAGCTCCAGGGCAAGATCCAGAATCTCACAGAAGCCCTAAGTGAACTCAGGCTCTTCATATGGAACCGATCGCAGGGTGAGACCCCCCCCCAAAAAATCTGGATCATGACCCCTCCCTTTCCTGGCAGCACCAACACTCCTCTATTCCAACCTGTGTTCCCAGCGTTATCCTCTCCTCTTTTATCCGATCCCATTCTTTTCAATATAGGTAGATTTGTAGCAGCTCTGTTAGTTGCATGCAAAGCAAGTTACTAGTCCTTATTGGTATGTGGAGGAGCTTGAAAAACACTGAGCAGTTTCTGGTGAAAGATCGGAAGCTGGTACAGTGTGGGAGCAGATTGCGATATCTTGTGGTCAAGAGGACCTTGCTCCTTGTGACAAGCAGAAATATTTTGTCCGCTTAAGTGTGCCACATTTGGGGGAAAATGTCAGAAATGTGCTTCTTCAAACAGAACATTTTACTAGCGGCAAGAAAGCAACAACTATGTGCCGTGTTTAGATCCCATGCTGAGCCGATGATGAATAAACTATGCAAAGTAAGGAGATATATATGTTAATTAATATACTTTTTTTAAAAAGAGATTTATTGCAGAACTGAGGTGACCTTGAGATGGAAGCTCTGCTAACTGTGCTCATAATTAACAGCACTGATTTTGCTCAACTATCCAAAGGGCCCCACCTTTGTTGACAGCAGATCTGTTTAATAACTCCAGTGTTTACAGTGATTTTGAAATCCTGAAAATGTTCCCGTTGGGAAGAGTGCTGCTGCATGTGATAAAGGCAACCCAATGTATAAATATCAGAAGGTAGTGCCTGTCAACTGTCTGCTATGATTAAGACTAGGTAATGACCAAGCTACGATGCCTTTCCAGGCTGATTGGAAAGCAATTTACTCTTTATTGAATAAGAGCAATCTGCATGAAAATCTGTGCCCTCAAATATTTTCCACGTTGTTGATGTTTGATCCATATACATTAGGTCGCAGTGTGTGGGTACTGTAAATCAGTCCTTGGCTCTAGTAATGGGTTGGACGAGGGCCAACAAACTGAAGCTAAACCCAGGCGCAGAGAGGAGGAGGGTGTGGGTACGCTACTGGTCTTCCCAAGGGAGTGGTGTTCACAGCGCAGGGGGCTGGTGCACAATGGAACTGGGTGGGTGGGAGGCCCAACAGTAGGTGGCGCCAGAGAGCCAATGACTGGCAGAACCAATGAGTTGTAGTTCTGGCCCATTCTCTTCCCTGCTGAGTCCTACCAGTGAGTGCAACAGTGAGACTAAGGAAGAGGGAGCTGGCAGGCGGGGCTTGGGGGCTGGCTGTGAGCAGACTGAGTTTGGTGGAGCAGGGCCCCATCCGCCCCCATGGGCCAGCCTTCACTGTGTTCTTCTTACTGATCCACAGCTGCACCTGCATGTAAACAGACATAGCCTGGCCATGTTATCCCTGTGCTGGCAATCTCCAGTCTAGACAACTGTACATCATAGCTGCCAAGTCTCCCGCTGAAAAATGCGGGATCAGCAGCGGCGCGGCACCGGATGTCGCTTCTACGCATGTCTGGACATGCATAGAAGCAACTTCCGGTGCCGCTCTGCCCGATTTCGGTGCCCAGACATGGGCAGAGCGGCACCCGAAATGGAGCCTCCCTGGCAGGTAGGAAATCCAGGGGATTTCCGGGATTTTTTTTCTATTCGGGGTAACAGCGGGAAACGGATTAAAATCCGGGGGTTTCCCATGAAAAATAGGAGACTTGGCAGCTATGCTGTACATTGGGCTGCCATTGTAGGTTGTTCAGAATAATAATGATGATGATGATGATGATGATGATGATAATTTATTATTTATACCCCGCCCATCTGGCTGGGTTTCCCCAGCCACTCTGGGTGGCTTCCAACAGAATATTAAAATACAATAATTAAACATTAAAGGCTTCCCTAAACAGGGCTGCCTTCAGATGTATTCTTAAAGTCAGATAGTTGTTTATTTCCTTGACATCTGGTGGGAGGGCGTTCCACAGGGCGGGTGCCACTACTGAGAAGGCCCTCTGCCTGGTTCCCTGTGACTTGGCTTCTCGCAGCGAGGGAACCGCCAGAAGGCCTTCGGCACTGGACCTCAGTGTCCGGGCAGAGCGATGGGGGTGGAGACGCTCCTTCAGGTATACTGGACCGAGGCCGAGAATCTACACTTGGTGCAGAATGCAGAGGCTACATTACTAACTGGGCATTGTTTTCATATTAAGTACAATGTTATGCCCACAACACTGCTCCTAGTCTATTTCCAGGCCCAATTTGACGTTAAGCTTCCTGTGAGGGGTTGTGGAATATACTCCCTGCAGAGGCCCACCTGGTCCTTTCAGCCCCAGACATACTTTTTTTTATTTTCTGAGATTCTTTTATTTTCTGTTTTCCTCAATCCTGCTTACTGTTTTATGATTATTTTGTGGCTTTTTAGCTTATCATCTTTAGTTCTATTTTACTTTTTATGAACCATCCTGGGAATACAATGGAAGGGTGCTATTAAAATGCTTAAAAATAATTTATTTATTATGCCTTATTAGTAATTGAGTGACTGTATCTAGTTCAGTTCACCATTAGCCATAAGAAATGCCAAGGTAATTAAATGTTAAGTATCAAACAAGTGAGCGGCTTTAATATAAATAGTTATGTTCTTCTTAGTCAAATCTGTTCATGACTCAGCTAGTGGTATTAAAAATGTAGCAGTGTTCTTCATGACTTTGAAATCATTATTAAAAAGTATAAAAGCATAATTTAAAAGTATAAAATCTATCATTTGAAGGATAGATCGGATATAGAATTCCCTTTAAAATATCTGTGAGGTATGCCTTTATCCTTATAGCCTGGGATTGTATATAATTGTCCAGTTATTTGGCATTTGTCTTTTTTCTTCTTTTTAAAGTATGCTAAAATAAATGATCCAAAAGAAAGAAAAAATCTGAGTCCCAGTTGTTGAGGAAGGAAGGAAATGCATGGAGAATGGGAATGTGGCAAGCAAAATGCTTTGTACTGGAAATGCCAGAAATGTACTTTTCCAAACTGAAGACCATTCAGATCTTATCCACAGAAGCCGGAAGCTCTGAAGTGACGTCTTAAAGACCTGGGCCAAACATAGTTAGATCATACACTCCAACATTTCTCTGGTGAAAATAGGGACGTCCTGTTCCACAATGATAATTTTACTATTATACCCCACACGTCGTCTTGGGTTGCCCCAGCACTCTGGAGAGCTTCCAACAGATATAAAAACATAAAACAGTAAACATTTTTTTTAAACTTCCCCATTCAGGATTCCCTTCAGGTGACTGGGGGGGGGGGGGAGAGATAGCTCCATACATTTCTCCAATGAAAATAGGGCCATCCTAAGGAAAATCGGGACATTCCGGGATCAAATCAGAAACCGAGACTGGTAGCTTCTCTAAATCAGGGATGTCCCTGGAAAATAGGGACATGTGGAGGGTCTGTTAGCACCACAACCTCTTTCTGATGTCTCAGCCCTTGAAGTACCGTAATAAAGAAAAGCAGATTAATGGTGTGTGTGTGTGTGTGTGTGTGTGTGTGTGTGTGTGTGTGTGTGTGTGCATGCCTGAAGAATGGTTAATTTCAAAGCATGTCCTTTCCTTCAGGTTCTCATTCCACAGCTGAACACCTTCTCCATGAGCACCTGCCTTGCCGCCCAGATGCCCACTGGCGAAACACGGCTGCTCCCCGCCTTCCTGAGCCTTCCTCGTGGCTCCTTGCTGCTATGCTCGTTATGGCGATGTTGTCAAAAGTCATGGGCTGAAGAAAACATAACAGTTCTGTTTTCAACATTGGTGCGTGTGCACAATACTTGTCTGCCTCTGTAGAGGGAGCTCTGATGTTTCTCGGCGGTTCCTGCAATTTCCTTTCCCACCTTCTAGAAGGGAGATCATGCTTTCTGACCTTTCCTTGGACTTTGGCTCCAGCACCAGGGTTTTGGGTACAATTTTTATTTGTGCTATCTTGCCTGTTGATTCTGGATTGCTTCTAACCCAGCCAGATGGGCAGGGTATAAATAATAAAAGTATTATTATTATCATCATCATCATCATCATCATCATCATCATCATCATCATCAAGGAACGACTTAATGTCTGTGAACAGGTAATTGAATGGATATACGTAATAGCTCAGTGGTTGCTGAGCAGCGGTGGGGGCCTATGAAGGGTACTTTGAATAGTAAGTTTAAGATGTTTCAGTGGAGATTATCAATAAGTGTAGACTTGAGTGTGGATCAAAATGCTTTGGATAATTGACTCAGTTTTTGACCAAAAGAAGCTAACTTGAGGAGGGGGTCATTAGAAAGCGGTTGGAGGCCTTGATTTCTTGCAGTTTCTAAGCCTGGGGCTTACATTGTAGATTTCTTGGCAATTATATTTTAATGCATCATTTCCCCCACCCCGGCTAACTCTCAGGATTTACTATTTAAAGTGGAATTCTGTAGACGATGCCCCACCGGACGTTGCTTTTTTTCCTTTTTTTTCAGGAGGAGGGTAATGGTAATCACATTTGGGCGAGTTCAGGTTGGCACAGTTCAAGTTGATTTGAAATGAAAATGCTTCCTTCCTTCTTCTTTTTTTTTTACGATAAGCAAATGGATGCGAAAATGGACCAGATTTCCTGATGCAACATGGTAGGACCTGTCCACAAACAATTCAGAATGAATGCTCAATAAACAGGCAGCATTCCATGCAAACCGATGGAGAGGAATGCTCCATGGAAGATGTCTGGAAGCAACATTACAGAACAGACACCGAAAGCAGCTTCTGGTTGCACTGGGGATAATTCTGGAACCTGACCATATGACTGAGATAAAGCAAGACAGAAATGAAGATGTATACCCTTTTACTAAAGTGGGCTTATTTGTGGTGTTCACAATTACTAAATTTATTGTGGAGGGGATTCATGTCTGTCTGTCTGTCTGGCTGTCTGTCCCCCTTTCCCAAGGAACTCAATACAGTGAAGCTTCATGGCTGAGTGCGGATTTCAAGCTGGGATGCTAAAATCCTACTCTGACACTCTTAAGCACTGCACCACTCTCCCTCCCTCTCTCCCTCCTTCAGATCTAATGGTTACCCTTTAAGAATACATGCTAATGCCTGCTTGGAAGGAAGATTGTGGACTTTTAAAGCATGTCTTTAATAACAACCTGTTAACTGGAATTTTAGCAGCTCAAACTTTCTCCTTCATTTTATCTTCATTCCAGGAAAAGCATTATCACGCTAAGTATTTGCCGGATGAAGCTGATCTTAAAAACGCAAGAGCAGTGCCAGGGGGAAAAGGTGGCAATCTTCCTAGAAGTCTTCCTCCTGGCCAGTTCTGAGATGTATGTGGGAGATTCTCATTGCCATGGTAGAAATCCCCAGTTTGGAGGTCTTGCCTTGGCTGAGGATGAGCCTGAGCTTTGAAGTGGTGAATTTCTTACAGTGGATGTGATTTCCTTAGGAAATGGCTGCTGTGGTCACATCCGCACAATACACAAAGCACAAATATACAGCTTCCCTCAATCCTGGGAACTGTAGTTTGTTACGGGTGCTGGGAATTATAGTCCTGTGATGGGTAAACTACAATTCCCAGGGTTCTTTTTTGGGGGGTGCAGTGTGCTTTAAATGTTTGGTGCGGATGTCTATTTGAACTTTATTGACAAGCAGTTGTTAAAAGTCTGAGGAATCCGCCTTTGGAAACAGACGGGCTCTCAGCACCTGAGAGCCAGCTGTGTTACAGCAGCAAAGAAACAGATCCCTATATGAACAGCTCCTTGTTTTCCCTCCCCATCACATATGAGTAGCACCATCGGGGCAGGACCCTCACTCAGCAGAGGGAGCAGAAAGGCCCCCTAGCACAGCTGGGTCGGCTAAGCACATTTTTAAGTAACACACATCACCAGCTGAAGAGGGTCCTCTCTTCCCCCTCCAGAACATTAAATCCAGAGCATACACTCCTCTGCCCTTGGAACAATTTAATAGTGATCAGGAGCCTCATACCCAGAGTTGCTTGGGAATTCTAATAATAATCCAAAAATCAGTGCTGTAAAACCAGTGGCTGAAATAAGTGCTATTTCAAAAGCACTTATTTCCGTCTTGATTCTAAATGGCATCCAACTGTATCCAGACATATGCCTTGATTGTCAGGAGCCAGAGTCGGGAGCTAGTCAGCAATAAAACACCCGGTGTCAGAGAAGCTAACTCAAAAACAACACAGGCCTAGCGATCGCAGCGACTCTTCCCAGTAGGTCTTGCCCCAATGAGGCAGTTGTGAAGACTGAAGGTCTCCACATTATTATTATTATTATTATTATTATTATTATTTGAATTTATATACCTCAGGGCAGTTCACAGAATAAAATCAAGATATAAAACCACAAAATACACTGCTCTATAAGACTCCTCCCCAGATTCCTTCCCCAGCAGCCTAAGGCTCTGTGGTCTTGTCTCTTTTTGCCCTGCCCTCTTCATTCCTCTCTGTTCTGGGAGACCAGAGGTGGGGAGGAGCTGGTCACAGAAGGAGCAGGAAGATTCCCTGGCTTCTTCAGCAGCCTGCCTGCACTCTGCTTCTTGACCCACCTCTGTTTCTGAACTGCTCTCTGCCACAGACTCTTCCTGCCCACTAAACCAGGGATCAGCAAACTTTTTCAGCAGGGGGCCGGTCCACTGTCCCTCAGACCCGGTGGGGCGCCAGACTATATTTTTTTGGGGGGGGGCGGAATGATGGAAGAGCACCACTAGCCCCAGTGGCTACTTACCTGTGTCTTGCTAGCGGCAAGGGCTGGCGGTGGCAGAGGGACAATGAGCGTCACACGAAAGGGCTCCGGAGAGGGGCTGCTTAAAATGGCAGTCGTTTGAGCGCTGCTGCTGGCAGCAACAAAGCCCAGCCCCCTTCCTTCTCTAGGCAGGGTTGGGAAAAGCCAGGAGGAGGGAGGGAGGAGGCGCCGCCACTGACGTGGGAGGGAGAGGGAAAGAACGCACATGCTGGCAATCCATGCGGCGATTCCCAGACCGTCCGCGGGCCGGATCCAGAAGGCAATTGGGCCTGACCTGGCCCACGGACCCTAGTTTGCTGACCCATGCACTAAACCCTGTGACCTCTTCAGCTTCCGAGTTCCGACATCTCCTTCTCCCAGTCTGCTCCCTCTTCTTCCTCTGACCGCGCATCGAGACCCGCCACCAATCCGCTGGCACAGAGCCTTCTTCCCATGGGGGCTCCTCAGCTGGTGCCTCCCCCCACCCCTCTGCATCTAGCCAGTCCATGACATTGATCTTAGGAACCATCATGGCAGATTTGTTTGTGGTCTCTTAAGACGTGCCCAGATGCATAGAGAACTGACGACCAGCTTTCCAAAATACACATACTGGTAGGAGATGATTACTACTTGTGTCTTCCAAAGGGGAGAGGCTGAGGCATTTGGTGGGCTTTCCCACATCAACCCCCAAAAGCCCAGGGCAGGGAAGATGAAGAAGAAGAAGAATAGTGACCCATAAATCACAACTAGTAATGCCATTAGACGTTGGTGTTAACAGTAAGGAAGTGTCTTTCCCTGTGATAATTATAAGGTGCCTGAGAACTTGAGGGTCCTCCTGGCCCCCAGCTCCTCCTCCTCCTCTTAAATTCCCTCTCAACACAACAACAACTCAGGAATGTGAACTTCCAGCTGAAGTGACCAAAGGAACTTTAAACAGCTGTATAATAAGGGGAATTCATGCAGGGGAGGGTCATAACCAATGAGACTGGTAGGGTGAAAGGCAAGGAGACAACCAGTAGAGGGAGCTAGAGTCAATGACAAGGGGCAACAGCTATTTTTGTCCCCATCCTCCTTCCTATTGGCCCCTACCGGGGCAACACAGAAGAGAAGGAAGTCAAGAGTCGGGTGCTACCCTCTGGACTGGTTGTAAGTTGGTGGCTGACTGGGGGAGGGGGGAACTTTGGTTGGTGGGGCAGTGCGCCAAATACCCTAATGGACCAGTCCCCAGCGGCCATAACAGAGTGCATGCTTTGCAGGCAGAATGTCCCTGGTCCAGTCTGCAGCGTCTCCAGGTAGATGCCTATCTGAAGCACTGGGTGGAGGGGGCTGCCAGTTAGTGTAGGCAGTAGCTGGGCAGTAGATGGCCTGGCTTCTTAGAAGGCAGCTTTTTATGCTGCAAGGTGTTTCTCAGCCCTGCTACATGCACAGAAACGCCTTCTTCACAGAGCACCATTAAAGATACAGAAGTGTCTGTCTGGTCATCCAATTGCTGCCTCTTCTAATCCTGGGACTAGATTCTATTGCCACCACAACCTTGGGAGCCCCCAGCCCCCACACACCCCAGTTTTCTGCTTGTTTTCTGCTGTTATTTCAGCAGGCGTACTCATCTCTCTCTCTCTCTCTCTCTCTCTCTCTCTGAACCCTGGAGACTGGAGTTCTGGCTCCCAGCCCATCCTGCTAGATCCTCTGTGTCCTAATTACTTTGCTGTGTTTTAAGTCCGTGCCGGCTGTGGTGCAAGTGGTTTGATTCTCTGCGTTGCTCTTAATGAAAGGGACACACAAAAAATCTCCTTATTGCCAGCTGGGAGTTAATCCCAAGAGACACAGGGTCCCCAAATAGAAAGACTGTGAACCCGGGGCAGGGCGACACAGCAGGATGGGTATGCGAGATGGGGAAGATGGGGCCACACAGGGCACAAAGACGCACAGGAATTGCACGTGCAAAGGGGGAAATAGAATGTGCTGGGCAGACTGAAATTCTCTTTCTCTCTCCCCCTTTCCACGGGATCATCATATCTCCTGCCTGTCTATTCACTAATCCACACCTCTTTCTCTCTCATATATAGATCGACGGCGTCTACACCCACCTGAAACATAAAGCATTTTTTGGTATTGGCCTGTCAACTGGTCAGTCTTTCTCTACCCTTCCACACCTTCCTCTCCACACCCACAATCCTTTCATGCTTTCTGTGGAGTGAAATATGACAGTGAAAAGCAAATTAATGAAAAGCTACAACAGCGGTGAAAAACTATGAACTTTTTGCATTATTTGGTACCATCTGCCCACAATATTTGTTTTGTTTGTTTACATACATTAATACACACATGGGAGTGCTGAAGATCCAGATTATGTGGTGGTGGTGGGGAAAATTTCACTTCTGAAATAATGATCTCTCTCTCTCTCTCTCTCTCTCTCTCTCTCTCTCTCTCTCTCTCTCTCTCTCTCTCTCTCTCTCTCTCTCTCTCTCTGTGACATCGATCAATCCACCCATTAACGTGCACACGTCTTCCACTGTTGATCGATCCATGCCCCATTATCCCTCCCCATCTCCATACAATTTGCCTTCCTCTTGGCTTCCGTCCCCCTCTCTCCCCTCTAACAAGCCCTTGTCAGCCTTTCAGCCCCTTTGTCTCTCTCTGCCTCCGTGTCCACTCCATCCCCTCTGACCCTAGCTGCTTCTTCATCTCCGCATCCAATTTCTCATCCTCTCCTCCTGGCAGCCGGGCGATTGCAGAAAGGGAGGACCGAAGCGGAGATGTCCCCCCTCCCTCCCCCTGGCCTCCCCCTTTATTAGATGCTAATCCCCACCACTTGGCACTGGTGCCCCCTTGGCACTAATGAAGAGGTTTTTTAATCAGCCGCCACCGCACTTCTCCGCCTGATTCCTATCCCCTGGGGACGGTGCCGCGCTGGAGGGTGCCGGAGCTCTCCGCTGCTTGCTCATTTATCACACTGCTTATGCCACCTCTCCACTCTGCACAGCCGGATTGGAGAGCACCTCCTGATTCTTCCCTCTGAGCAGCAACTGGGGAGCATTTTCTCACAAGCTGTACACTGCGCCCTTGGGAGCGGCACTTTCCTTCGCCTTCAGAGGGGTCCTTGGCTCCTTTGAAACCTTTGGGGTGGACATGCGCTCGGTGCCATCTCTTTGCTGAGGAAAGAACTCCAGACCTTCTCTCCAATGACGGTGCTGCAAGTGTGGGCCCCAAATTTGATGTCTGGGGGTTGATCTCCAGCCACCAGGTCAGCTGAAGAACTCGGGGCGACAACCTTATGCCAGCGAATTGGTTTGGCAGCCTATCCAGGAAAGAGGATCAAAATACTTGGGTGTTGAACATCAGGTTTTTTCTTCCACTTGGGCGATTTGGAACTGAAGTGGACATTGTCTCCTTCTGTTGCTGCTGGGTGGCATTTTGAGCTTTCCTCAGAACCCACTTTTTCAGCTCCCTGAAGCGACAGACCGATAGGCCCTGTTCCATTTGAACCCACTGCTGCTGCTTTCGCGAGGGTTGAGATTCACCAGACAACTTTGACAAAAGTACCTCCAGAAAGAACCTCTCCTCTCTTCCTTTTCTTTTCTCAGCCCGTTATTCTTCAGCTTTGCACAAACTTTGGGTTTTGTCATCCCTTTCCAGGCAACTGTTTGGCCAGGCAGATCTCAAGACCCTGAAGAGAATCGGCACGGCAAACTTGCCTCTTCTTGCAATTGTGGTGTATATTTGAACAATAATCACCCTGCAAACTTGCAAGCGTGAACTGGAGGATATTTTTGAAGGAAAGCGGTGATGGAGTCAGGACAGAAGGGAAGAGATTGGATTCCTTCGTGCCTGAGGGAAAGTGGATTAGAATATAATTCTTAAAGGAGGACGGACAAACAGCCCTCGGAGCTGTCTGATCCCAGAGGGACACAGCTGACTGACGGGGTGTAGGGGGCAGAGACAGACAGGCTGGATCTGAAGACAATTTCTAACAGAATTGGAGGGCCAGAAGGAAACTCTTCGCAGGAGTGATCGGAATGAAAAACAAGGGACATTTCAGAGGGCTAGTTGGATTTTTGAGTGAGCAGAACCTAGAACACTAGGCATTGCCCCTTCAACACAAGTGACGGGCATTGTGGGTTGTGAAAACTGCGCCTTAATCTGGCTACTCCCAAAAATACCACGGAGGGGTACCAATCTAGAGGGGAAAGAGGGGTGTGAGGTGAGAGGTGCTCGAGACAACGGAACTTGTTAGTAAGTCATTTTGGGGAGTCAGGGTTGCAGGCTGGGTCTTCCACTCCTTTTTACCTTCTCGGGCTTGAATTTGAGGGGTGGACGAGGCCTTTGAAAGCTCACAGAGCCTTTTCCTCTTAGCAGACAAGCAGGACTGGCGAACCTCAAATCACTTCATGCCTTGTGACAAACTGTAGAGTTGTTTATACAGTCCTCTCTGAGCTGCTAGAAAAGGGGGAAGCTGGGCGTCCGGAGGTTTTCACTCTTTAAAACTATTTCAGAAGGGCTACTGTGCAGCATTTTTAGACAGCAGAATTAGACTAAAGTTTAGACTATTTCCACTCTGTCCGTTTGGAAGAGACTTTGTTAGTCAAGGACATGTGAGAGAAAAATCCGAGATGATTTGCAATTCTTTGTGGACTCTAAAAGACTTTTTGCATTGACTTAAAAAAACTTAAACAGAACAGAACCTTAAGGGATTTAAGATTTTAATTTGGAAGATTGTTTTATCGGGGCAATGGCCTACAACAGCTTTTTAACAACACCTTGAAAGGGTGTTGTTAATTAATTAATTCAGCTATAAAAAGGGGGAAGGTTAGCAGTGGGGGAAAGTATGTGTGTGTTTTAAAGTTCTTTTTAAAGTACTCAGCATAAACTAACCAACCTGCTAATAATCACTTCATACACGGATCATTAATCAAAACCTGGAAGGTCTAGGCAGGACTCATGCTGCTGCTGCCCAGCTCCTTCTGTTCACGCTAATTTCTTTCTGAGATCTTGGGTATCTTGGGTCCCAGCACCCATCTGGCTCTTAAGCACTCCTCAAGTAACTAGTCCCTAATAAGAGCAGAACCTCAGGCTGAGTTCAAATTATGATTACACCGTTTTGTGGTGTACTGCTTCATAGTGGGCATATTGGATGGGCCACAGCATATGAAAAAGGAGGAGAAAAATAATGATCAAAAGTGAGGCATTCTCTGTAAACGGAGGTTTGTTCAGAATTGGCTTCTCTCCACTAAAACAAGGAACCAGCAGATTTATCCAGCAGTAGAACATAGTTTTCTGGGAATTGTGAGCGAATTCGAATTATTCGGGTGCGACTTCGGGCAGCAAAACAGACAGATCCTCACATCTCTTGGGAAAACAGGGACGATGATTAAACTGAGCCGGCGGTCCCGCTCAATGCTCTCCTTGGGCCTCAACTCTTTGGCCCTCTGCTTTTCCGTTTCGGCCTTCTGCACCAGCTATTGGTGTGAGGGGACCCACAAGGTGGTTAAGCCCCCCTGCCTCTCGGCCGTCAAGAAGGGGAACTGCGTGCCCATCAACAGCAACGAGACGATGGATGGCAACGTGACCATGGACCCCCACGTGGTCCAGTACATCTGGGAAACGGGCGAAGACAAGTATGCTTTCCGGTACTTCCACACGGGCTTCTGGCTCTCGTGTGAGGAGCATCACGGAGGTACGAAACCAGCCTACATCTCGGACGGAGCAGATTCCATGACGACTGTTATTGCTTTGACAGCTAGGTCACAAGCCCCTCTCCCGTTAGACGGACAAGAGAGGGAAAGGGGGAGGAGGGTTAGGGGGCTGGCAGTGGGGATGTGGAAGGTGGCTGTTAAAGGGCAAGCAGAGGAGCAGAGTGAGATGAGGCCTCCACCTCTTGTGATCTGGGGCCAGTGGACATGCATAACAGGCCGCATGCACACCATGAAGTTATAGCACACAACTTCCCCCGAAGAATCCTGGGAACTGTAGTTTGCTGATGACACTTGGCAGTGTAGCTCTGTAGATTCTTTGTAGGGGAAATGTGCTTTAAAATACAGTGGTACCTCGGTTTAAGTACACAATTGGTTCTGGAAGTCTGTACTTAACCTGAAGCGTACTTAACCTGAAGCGAACTTTCCCATTGAAAGTAATGGAAAGTGGATTAATAATAATAATAATAATAATAATAATAATAATAATAATTTATTTATACCCCACCCATCTGGCTAGGTTTCCCCAGCCACTCTGGGCGGCTTCCAACAGAAATATTAAAATACACTAATTTCTTAAAGATTAAAAGCTTCCCTAAACAGGGCTGCCTTCAGATGTCCTCTAAAAGTCTGGTAGTTATTTTTCTTTTTGACATCTGGTGGGAGGGCGTTCCACAGGGCGGGCACCACTACCGAGAAGGCCCTCTGCCTGGTTCCCCGCAACTTGGCTTCTCGCAACGAGGAAACTGCCAGAAGGCCCTTGGCGCTGGACCTCAATGTCCGGGCAGAGCGATGGAGGTGGAGACGCTCCTTCAGGTATACTGGACCGAGACTGTTTAGGGCTTTAAAGGTCAGCACGGACACTTGAATTGTGCTCGGAAATGTACTGGGAGCCAATGCAGGTCTTTCAAGATCAGTGTTATGTGGTCTCGGCGGCTGCTCCCAGTCACCAGTCTAGCTGCCGTATTCTGGATTAATTGTAGTTTCTGGGTCACCTTCAAAGGTAGCCCCAGCGCATTGCAGTAGTCCAAGCGAGAGATAACTAGAGCATGCACCACTCTGGCGAGACAGTCCGCGGGCAGGTAGCGTCTCAGCCTGCGTACCAGATGGAGCTGATAAATAGCTGCCCTGGATACAGAATTAACCTGCGCCTCTATGGACAGCTGTGAGTCCAAAATGACTCCCAGGCTGCGCACCTGGTCCTTCAGGGGCACAGTTATCCCATTCAAGACCAGGGAGTCCCCCACACCTGCCCGCCTCCTGTCCCCCACAAACAGTACTTCTGTCTTGTCAGGATTCAACCTCAATCTGTTAGCTGCCATCCAACCTCCAACCGTTCCAGACGGTCCACGGAGTACTTAAACTGAAGCATACTTAACCTGACGCGAACTTTCCCATTGAAAGTAATGGAAAGTGGATTAATCCGTTCCAGACAGGTCTGCAGAGTATTTCAACTGAAAGTACTCAAACCGAAACCGAAGCATACTTAAACCAAGGTATGACTGTAGTGGTGGAGATGTGGATTCCTGATCCACCCCATATGTAGTTGGGTTTGTCCTACCCACCTCCCCACTGCCCTGGGGCTGCATCCTGGCTCAAATGAAGCCACCTGCAGATTAAAAGACAAGTGCGTTCCAAGCCTGAATGGGCAGTAAAGAGTTGAAGTCCTCTTTCGCTGTGAAGGGAGAGGAAAATCTTGACAAGCACAGAAGAATGACATAATTGTCGTGATCAGCACCAGCCTTTGGATAAACTGATGTTGTCTTCTTCCATTGTTCCACCCTTTTAGAGGAGAAGTGCCGGAGCTTCATTGAGCTGCCCCCCGAGTCGGAGAAAGGTAAGATTTGGGGAGGCCATCTTGTTTAAGGGCGCAAACACAAACGGGAATGGCAGAATTAATAATGCTGTTTTATGTTGAGACATGCCAGTGGCTCATCCGGCTGAGTCCTGTCTGCTCCAGACATCCAAGATGGTGGCCGTCCCTACCTCCAGTTGTGGGAGCGGATGCCATAGTTTAACTGAAGTGTTTCTTCACACAGGGCATAGTTAAACTGTGGAATTCGCTTCTATAAGAAGCAGCAGAGATGGCTGCCAGCTCTGAACCTGTGCATAAACTTATGTACAGCAAAGAGCTGTCCACGTCCTGGAAATGACTGGCTTTTGTAATAAAATTTGACACCCCCCAAATAAAACCCCACCATAGTGGAAATGCATAGGGCAGAAACATTCTGGACATTGGTAGTCAGTACAATATTTTTAAAAACTTCTATGTATTAGGTTTTCCTCTGGACCTCCTATTATTTATTTTAAATTATGTACATCCCATAGTGCCTATAAAATATTATGATGTAGTATTGCATCTGTTGCCCACTGCTAGATGTATGTCTCACAAACACTCGGAAATCACAGATGGAACCTTTGACACAGGAGTGTTATTTAAAGCCTGGGAGCTAATTAAATTATTGAAATGAATAACTCGGGCCGAACAATCCTGTACTCCAGATACGGCAGGGGGCCACTTAGATCATCTTAACGTGGCCATAACTCTGACCATACCCCACAGTACTGGAGCAAAGGGTGAGATCTTTAAAAGATCTTACAATTTGTAAATCAATATTGGAATCCAGTTTGCAGTTTTGGAATGAGAGCTTAATGCTAAATGCTTGCATTGGACCTGTTTGTTGTACATGAGCATTTTACTCCAGTATTCTGGATTCAGGTAGGTAGCCGTGTTGGTCTGATGTAGTCGAAGTATGCATACACACGAAAGCTTATACCAGAACAAACTTAGTTGGTCTATAAGGTGCTACTGGTAACTCATTTATTTATTTATTTTATTACTCCGCTATTGAAGATTTTACATTAATTACAATGACAAACATTGCAGTGCTCTCCCGTTTACCGTACTTCTAATAAATATGCAGTGTTCCACAGCCCTTTAATTCACAGGGAAGGAGTACCGCTCAGCGGTAGAGCATCCATGGAGCAGAAGGCCCCAGGTTCAATCCCTGGTGTCCCCAGGTAGAGCTGCGAAGCCCTGCATAGCTGCTGCCAATCTGTGTAAACAATACTGGCCTGGATGGACCAACAGGTCTGATTCAGCATAAGGCAGTTTTCTGTGTTCCCCTTGTTTCTCTTCTCTTCTATATCCCAGCTACAAAAGTTGGCTTTATACTAAGGTTAGCAGATTTTTTTTTCAATGAATCCGGGGACACTATAAATAAATATTTTTTTTTTAAAAAAAACACGTTCGGGATGTTGATGCTGCAGCGATGGCAGTGGCAGAGGGGCGGCTCAACCGCCACGTTTCCCCTTCCTCCGAGGCTTCTATCTCCTTTCTCCATGAGCCTGGGCAGCTCCTGAGTTGTTGGTTCTTCGCTGGTGGTGGTGGGGAAGCAGTGTGCGGTGGGTCAGGCATGGAAGGCGGAGAAGAAGGACCGAGAGCGGCGGCAGCGGCGAGGCTTGGGCAGCGCGATGCCTCCCTTCCCATCGGAGCAGCCCCAATCCCATTCCTACTTGCGTGCAAGCAGGAGGGGACAGCTGGGAAGGGAGGCTTCCCGTTGCCTAACTGAGAGATCCCTGCCCCCCTCCTGCTTGCACGCAAGTAGGAGTTGGGAGGCTGCTCCGATAGGCAGCATGAAGCCTCCCTTCACAGCTTAGTTGCTGGGGTCAGGGAGGGTGGAGGCAGCCTGGAAGCTGCATCTTTGAGCCCCTGCACCACCATCATATGGGGACTTCCGAGCAGCTCCTGAAGCCAGCCAGAGCCAACTGCTCCGGGCTGCTGAGACTGCCGCTGCTGCGTTTCCCGGGGACATTAGATGGATTCCGGGGACATTCCGGGGATGGAATTTGTCCCGGGACTTATTTGCAAATCCAGGGACTGTCCCTGGGAAACGGGGACATCTGGTAACCCTACTTTATACCAACCGTCATGTGTCCTCCCACACCAAACAATCTTGGGAATCTAGTTGGTGAGGATTCTGTTAGAGATCTTCCTCTATCCCCAAACTACATCTTCCACGATTAAGCGGGGAGAAGGAACGACTATGAAATCAATTAAAGTCTGCAAGTTTAAATGTGCCTACGAAACAGGTCACTGTGATACTCATTATGGCAGAACAAAGTAATGAGGCTGAGCACTATTTCCCCTCCCCCTAATTATTTATTATGTATGAACCGATTCATTGTAGAGTTAACTCCATCCCAAAGGCCTTGCGATGTGTATCAACAAGTTAAAAACATCACCAATGTTATAAACAGGAATTTAGGAAGCTGCTGCCGTTGGTTGAGCAGGTTTTCACAGGGAAAGCTCCAGGATGAGAACAAGAGTGCTTTGACATGGAGCTTTAAAGCCCAGGCCTGTGCCTGGAAAAAGCGGGAAAGCCCTTATGCTGCTGGTCCGTCTAGCTCAGTTTTATCTATCCTGATTGGCAGTGGCTCTACCTGGAGATGGTGGGGGTTGAACCTGGGACCTTCTGCATGCGGAACAGGTGCTCTACCACTGAGCTACGGCCCTTCCCCAGACTCTGTGAGACATATAGGTAAAGGTAAAGGGACCCCTGACCATTAGGTCCAGTCGTGACTGACTCTGGGGTTGCGGCGCTAATCTCGCTTTACTGGCCGAGGGAGCCGGCGTACAGCTTCCAGGTCATGTGGCCAGCCTGACAAAGCCGCTTCTGGCGAACCAGAGCAGCGCATGGAAACGCCGTTTACCTTCCCGCTGTAGCGGTACCTATTTATCTACTTGCACTTTGATGTGCTTTCGAACTGCTAGGTGGGCAGGAGCTGGGACCGAGCAACAGGAGCTCACCCCGTTGCAGGGATTCGAACCGCCGACCTTCTGATCAGCAAGCCCTAGACTCTGGTTTAACCCACAGCGCCACCTGCGTGTGAGACATATAGCTTGTTTATAATCTCCCACTCACCCCCCATGTTACCTTCCAGGGGTGCTGTGGCTCTCCGTTGCCTCCGAATTCCTTTATATTATCCTGTTGACTGTGGGGTTCCTATTGATGTGTTTGGATGCTGTCTACTATGCCAACTTCATTGATGGGCTCAAGATCAATGCTTTTGCGGCTGTGATCACTGTTCTCTCAGGTATCTCCATCTACCCTGCCCCACCGATGGTCAGCCACTCTTCCCACTAGGTAGCCACACACAGCGCTCATGCCTAACACTCATTTTGTATGGACTTTCACCCCATCACCCCATATAGTACTCGAGATCATGGTCCAGTCATTCCTGTATCATGCTCACATTATATCTAAATGTGTGTAAGGAAGTCTCTCTTTTTAAATGAAAAGTATTCGGGGAGTGATGTTGAGTGGGGAAACAGGTGGCAGGGCAAAGGATGAAACCCCCCAAATGAAAACAATACCCTGCACCCCAAACTGTTGTAGTTTCTTTATACCCATTTGTGTCGTCATCGTCGTCCCCCCCCCCCGAAAAGGTTACTGCACATGCTTGGTGGTGCAAGCACTGGCCACTGCCTGGTTGGTGCTTGTCCATGACAGGGCCTTCTCAGTGGTGGTGCCCTCCACCATTGTCGAGTTTGTGTCTGTCTCCCTTGTTGTTGAGTTTCAGGAGGAGTTTTAAAACATTCCTGTATACGCAAACATTTGATATCTGAAAGATACGCTTCCTGGCAACCCTGAGATTGCCGAAAGACTGTTTGCTACCCTGGGCTCTTTTGGGAGGAAAGGTGGGATATAAATTAAAACCACCACCACATTTCTTATTCATATGCGATGCCCAGCAAGGCACTCTGCCAGCTTTGTAAAGGGTAATCCGAGGTAGCTGGCCTCATTTCCCAGCATGTGATCAATAGTGTGTGTCCATTGCTAGAGGCAAACAATACAGTGAAATACTGAAGCCATGAGATAAGCCAGGCCACAAATGCCTGTCAGTTCATGCATTCAGCAGGATCAAGCCTTAGTATAGCTTTCCCTAGAATGTACAACTTTAAGCTATCAGGTAGGGATGGAATCTCAAGTTTGAGTGTTTTCTCAAGGACACAATTTCCCAAGCAAAGGAAAACAGCATTTCAGGGATTGGTCGGCCCTACCATTAGGCAAAGTGTGGTGACTGCCCCAGGCAGCAGACACCAGGATTCTGAAATGCACAGCCTTACACTTGTAAGTGAAATCTCCCAAGTCTGTCAAACTTGCTTTCTGTTGGGCCTCCATGGCTCTGCTCCTATTCAGCTCAGACCCCAGAAAGTGGTATCCAAGGGAATTAATTAAGAGCGTTGTGGCTAGGCATATTCTGAGTATCTTTCTGACTACCCCTTCCCAACAGGGCTGCTGGGCATGGTAGCCCATATGATGTACATGACCGTCTTTCAGGTGGCTGTGAACCTGGGACCAAAAGACTGGAGACCTCAGACATGGTATTATGGCTGGTCATTTGGGTGAGTAAAGCCAGCATGGGAGAGGAGTGGGGTGTGAGTAGGGTAGATGCAACCTAGGACAGGGCTCCTACACCTTTAATTAAAGCATAGCAGGAGGAATTTCAGCAGCTGTAGCTTAAAGGTGCAGGAGCCCCCTTTCCTTTTGCGTCCAGCCACTTTGGGTGTTGGCATTTGCATTTGAGAGTGGCGTTGTTGCTCTGTCCAAAGATGAAAGGAGGAGGAGAGGATTTGGGAAAGGAAGTGGAAAGAGGGGAGAAAGAGAGACAGAATGATGGACAAAGGTGAAAGAGAAGAAATATAAGATGGGAGAAGTTACTGGATGAGTGGACAGTAAATTATTGTGAATGAAAGCAGTAGACCTGAGAACCTGTGTTCGGGGTTCCATTCCTGTTAGGGTTATTTTGCAGTTCTGCTACTTCTTGCTTGCTAGTTGGGACTTGGGGCTCAACATGACACATGCTCCGATCAGTAGTAATACTGCTCCTTCTGCTTCTTCATACTGGGATTTTTCAGACTCATTTTATGACAGCTGCTCGGAGGTCACCCAGCATGGGATCCAAGGCTGAATATCCCTTATTTATATACACCACCCCATGCTATATAGTAGCAACGTGCCCAATTTCCATTTGTCCCCTCCCCCCTCCAAAACCCCTAAATCTGTTACATTTGAATTTTTTCAAGCAAACCCAAATTCGAATCATTTGTTTTGACGCTCCCTCCTCCCACTCCCACCCCCACCCCCAATTTTGTTTTAGCTCAGCTCTTTGGAGCAAACCTTTCAGCCTGTGTTTCCCATACCTGCCAAGTTGCTGTCCGAGAAATAAGGGACCGGGCTGGAAGTAGCAGACCGGAAGTAGCGCTGCCGCCATTTTGGAACTGGGCGAAGCATGCTCAGAAGTGACTTTTGATGCTGCTTTGCCCAGTTCCAAAATGGCCGCCGCTCCAGAAGTCGCACTGCAGCCATTTTGGAACTGGGCAGAGGAGCATCAAAAGTCACTTCTGAGCATGCTCCACCCAGTTTCAAAATGGCCGCTGCGCCAGAATAAACCGGGGAAAAACAAAAAAAATCCGTTTTTTCAGCTAGGAACAGCTGGAAAAATGGGGATTTCCCAGGGAATACGGGAGACTTGGCAGCTATGGTGTTCCCCCATTTGGTGTCCGAAATCATAAGCAAAGGAAGCCTATGGAACGAAAACCCATGGTTTGGCAATACCTAATCATGTTTGGTTGGCTGGATGTCAAAAAGTTTCTGTGAGGTTGAAGAAGAGAGAGGGCTTGGAAGCACTGAACACACTGACTATGGGATGGCAGCCCATAACATCTCATTTATTGTTGGGTCTATGTTGGTCCCCTTCCTGCTATCTAGACACCAACAGAAGGAGCGGTACATGAATGGGTACCTTTTTTTTGGCCTTTACGTTACATGAATAGGTGAAGAATTATGTCAGAATACATGGAAAAGGAGTTGTGGGAAGTCAGTTATCACTGGAGAACTGGAAAGATTTGGCAGTGCAAGAATGACCTAGGGACCCATCTCTTTGCACCCCCTCCCCAATTTCTCTCCCACAGCATGGCCTGGCTCTCGTTCACCCTTTGCATGTCAGCCTCTGTGCTGACCCTCAACACCTACACCAAGACCATCCTGGAATTCAAGTACCGCCGGCGGATTTTTGAGAAGCATACGGCATCGATGGGGAGCAGCAGAGGTCCCGGTTCGCCTGCTCTGGCCCCCGACCTCGAACGCTTCCTCTGGGATAAATATATCTTCAGCGTTAGTGACTCTCTAGACTTCACCCCTAGCCCACCGGGCCCAATGGCTCCCGGCAGTGGGCGCAAGGCCTACGCGGGAGGGTATGCTGGGCTCGCAGGAGGTCACAGTGGAGATACTGGGGACGAGGATGACGGGGAGCCATGCTAGAGAGGGAGAGAGGATGTTGGGTGGAGAACAAGACCTCCCACCATCACATCCCTTCTCTTCCATTTGCTCACTCATCCATCCAACCGTTTGTCCCGTCACAAATATGCCCTCCCCTTCCCTCTGCTTAGGCAACCTGTGGCCATTTCACCACCTGCGAAAACATTGGTTCTCTGAGGTTGCCATGACTTTTAGGTTGGGTAAAAGGGCGAGAGCAGACCTATGGATGAGGTCCATTTCAAACGGTACAAGCAGTTACTTTTTTGGGGGGGTGGGGGGGCAGGGAAGACATCATTATTTTGGCAGCCCTACCAGGAGGCAAGAGGAGGCAGCTGCCCCATGTGTTGAGTTTGGGGCGGTAGAGTGGGAGGTGGGCAGGTCAAACCCAGAGGGCGGAATGCATTAGGAAGCCGTTGTGCAGGAACCCCACAGGGACAAATGGAAGCCGTGAAATGACATTATTGCGTTCTTGTGGATTGCGCCTTCTGTTCAGCAAGGCAACACCAAGGACAGGCCATGAGATTTCCCCCTCTAAGGCAAAGGACAAGATGGTCCCCACCAATACACTGGCATTTGAATCATTCTTAAAAAGTGAGGGGCAGCATCCGCCACGGCACCTGAGGAAGGCAACTTCAGGGATCACAAAGAGGTCTGTCTCTTTACCTCTCAGAATCAGCTGCCCGAAGCAGCTGCTTCACTTTGCCCAATGACAAAATCCCAAAGGATTGTGTGTGTCCCGATTTTATTCCATTAATGCTGTTCGGATGTTTTCTTCTTTAGGCACCGACATGCCTCTGGCTGCTCTTTACATCCCAGCATTTTGCATTTATATACGGCCACAGATCATGGGGGATGCCCCTCATGATTGTGCGCTGCAGTTGCTTGTGGGGAATGGCAGGAGATCTTGGACCAATCCCGCTGTGACTCCTTGGATTTTGAGGCCCTCTTATGCTTTTCTGGCATGTTCTGTGAGGGCTGTGGCTAGTTAGGAAATAGCCACTGCGACAAACTTTCGGCCTTGTTATTTAGGTGCTGCGGCACCCACTTATGTCAGTAGAAACTAGAGGATTGCCTTCTGCTTGCTGCTGCAGTAGAATCGTGTGTATCCGCCGTCAGGTGACACCAAGGGCTGTATATAACCATTTATTTATCCAAGGCTGTTTGCAGTGTATTTTGGACTTGTTCCTCACTAATCCTGCATAGGGCCTGTCTGTAAACAAGGTTACTAGTATATTACTCAGCTTGCATTTCACAAAGGTAGATACCGGGCTGCTTCCATTCGTGTTTCGTTCCTGAAAGGGAAAATTCCCGCTCTCCTCCATTCCCATCAAATATTCCTATCTACAAATCCCAGGGTCAGCAGAAACTTCTGCAGCTCCCTGTTCTGTGGTGCATGTAGCAGGCTTTTTCTCTCACTGCTGTTAGGAGCTAGTTTTGAGCTAGTGTCATAAAGACTTCAGACTTTTTTCCAATAACCAAGGCATGTATACACTAAACCCCAGCTTTCTGTGTTGTGAAAGCGCCCTAACAACTCCGATACCCTCCCCACATCCTGAGGGGATGTCAGCCAGCGAGGCCCAAGTGTCTTTATGTATGTGGCGTGTACAATATGTTTGAGTAGTCAAATAGGTCTTGCCCTGCCCTGTTTTCACATTACCCATTTCAACCAGGCACTGAACTGTTATGGCTCCTTTTCAAGGCTCTGGGCTCCTTCAGCATCACAGCCCTGCCCCCCCCCATGGCAGCCATGGTCCCTCAACATTGCCCCCCAAAGCCCGTCTGCAGCTCTCCTGATGTATCTCATCGGCTTCGCTATTCGCTTCGTATAATCTTCCCCCGTGTGTGGGGAATGAGAAGATCAAGAGTTGTTAATTTCTGGTTGATTAAATAAATTAAAGGATTAATCAGTGTCAGTCTGCTTCATTTTATAAAGCTGGAGGGAAGAGGGGAGAGTAAATTCATCAAGCATCAAGCCCTGCTTTCTGGGCCCAACAGAGGCAAAGGTGGGAAGGATGACTTGGGAGGTGACGGTTCGAATCCTTGCTCAGCCATGAAGCTCAATTCAACAGGGTTGTTGTGAGGGTGAAAAAGGGAGAACCATGTACGCCACCTTGAGCTGCTTGGAAGCAGGGGCGTCGCAATGGGGGGGTGGTGGTGTGTGCCACTCGGGGTGTGTGTGTGCCACTTGGCGCCTCCACCCCCGCAACTCCCAAGCGGTGCGCCGAGTGGACTTTTTACCGGGAGGCTGGAGACTCACCTCCGCCACGATTAGCGGGCTTTCTACCTGGAGTTTGTAGCTGGAGGCGCGTGGCTTTGGAGTCGCCGGGGGGGGGCAGTGATACCCCGCTACGTAACACGCATGCGCAGCGGGATGCTGCACATGCGTCGTTACGTGGCGGGATATCGCCGCCCTGCGCCTCCAAAGCCGCACGCCTCTACCTGGAGTTTGTAGCTGGAGGCGCACGGCTTTGGAGGCGCGGGGCGGTGATATCCCGCCACGTAACGCTGCATGCGTTGTTATGTAGCGATGCCGCACCCCCCCGGGTGCTTGGCAATTTGCCGCCCCAGGTGTCGCAGCGGCTTGCTACGCCCCTGCTTGGAAGATTAAAGGTTGTATATAAATTGTAATAACTAACTAACTAACTAAAGTATCACAGAGGGAAGGGAACCTGTGCTGCTGGACCATTCCACCCACAAAGAAAGTTCCAATTCCCAGAGTGGTTTAATAATCCCTTAACAAACGGCAGCACACGGTATTCCTTGGGGGAAGCCATGACTGTGGTACATAGCACAGTACTTCAAATGTGTGGTCTGGATTGTGAGGAGCAAGCTCCAAGACCAGCGTTTTATGGGGTTTTGGGGACAGGAATTGGCCCTTAAAATGAGCTGACTGGATACAGGCTGGAAGTTCAGCCCAGAAGTCCAAAGCTCTGCGACTGCCAGGAAAACAACCCCGGTGGCATGGCAGGTAAAGTGCTATTGTAGCTGGGTGCTCTGCTTTGACACAGCTTCCCTCCCACTTGCAGCTCCAAAGTGCCAGGTTCGGAAAGCGTCGTTGGATGTTTGTCTGAATAATAGTAGTTGTTATATGGGTGACAATTGAGTTTTAGATCATTTCTCATATTAAAAACACAGGTCTTTCGTTTTTATCCATTTAATTTTTTTTATTTCAAATTTATTCCCCCGCATCTTTTTTAAAATCTTTTTTTATTACAAAAAAGGGAAAAGAGAGGGAGAGATAGATAAAGAAAGAAAGAGAGAGGAGCAGGTCAATAAATACTTGGAAGATGCTCAAAATAAAATAACATTCATAAAATATAATAAAAATAATAATAATAAACACGATGATGACAATAATAATAATTAATAATAATAATTAATAATAATAAAATGAACCAGACTTGTAACGGATAATAAATTAAAAAATAATAATAACTTACAAGGAAGAAACCTAATGGCTTTATAAATACCGTGGAGCAATGAAGGGCTCATGATAAATACCGGTACCTGAAACAGGAGTGGGGAGGGTTAACTACAGCCAGGAAGGGGTATCAAGAATGGGATGAACTTCTCCATCAAAAATAGTACTGCTCTATTTTGTTTTGGTCAGACCACACCTGGAGTTCTGAGTCCAGTTCTGGGCTCCACAATTTAAGGAGGATATTGACAAGCTGGAAGGTGTGCAGAGGAGGGCGACCAAGATGAGCAAGGGGTCTGGAAACCAAGCCTTATGAGGAATGATTGAGGAAGCCGGGCATCTTTTGAGTAGAGTACAGAGTAGACTTGAGAACAGATGTGATAGCCATCTTCAGTTATCTCAAGGGCTGTTACATGGAAGATGGAGCAAACTTGTTTTTTCCTGCACTGGAGGCTAGGACCCAAACCAAATGGATTCAAGTTACAAGAAAGGAGATTCCAACTAAACGTCAGGAAGAACTTTATGACAGTAAGAGCTATTTGACTGTGGAACAGACTTCCTCAGGAGGTGATGAGACTCTCTTCTTGGAGATTTTTAAGCAGAGGTTTTAAGCAGATGGATCGCCATCTGTAATGTATTTTCTCGCTGAGATTCCTGCATTACTGGGGGTTGCATGACCCTCTGTCCCTTCCAACTCTACAATTCCACGATTCTATGATCAATGCCTTTTTTAGAACTGTTCGGCCAAAATTCAAATGGGTGCATTCAGAAGGATACATATTGGGTTAAAAGTCTTTATTCCAAAACTCTTTTCAATGTGAAATTGGGTTGTTGTTGTTTTTTTAAAAATAAACAAACCCACAAACCTGGTCCTTTTTGTACCGTATCACACTGCGGCGGCAGTATTGGCTGGGCTGACAAAAATGATCCAGCAGAGGGCGCTGCTGGTAAACAAATCTGCCTTGAACTTCTGACAATTCCTTGTTTTTTTCAGGAGCATGAGAATTAATTTCACAATCTCAACTTTCTGACTTTCCTTCCCAATGAAATTATTTTTGAACAAAAGCATGGCTTGTTTTATGTGTGATTTTTTTTGCATATTGTTAAAACAAAAGGTAAGACTCGTTACTGCCTAAAGCAACTACTGACTACAAAAACATCTCTTCCGAGAAAAGGTTCCTCAAACTCCTAAAAGCCTTCCTGTCTCTGAGTTTTGATTGATCATCCAGCTATAATTAATTGATGAAATCTGCATAAATCTGTATATATGTAACAATAGTTTCGAAGGAAAAAAAAAGCAAACATCATTTGCTTTTAGACAAGACACGCAGGATATCGCATCATAGAAAAAGCATTGCCTCGCTGTGTGAGAATGGGGAATGTTGCCCCCTTTAAATGTTGCGTCCAACGCACTTTATGCTATCTTATTTTTAAAATAGTTAGCATCTTTAAAAAGACCTATGCAACCACCCTGACTTACCCTATTAATCCGTATGTGTGGTGTGTGGTGCCGTGACACCCTGTATGAGGAATGCTGAAAACCATTTATTCTGTACTAGATTGTGGCCACACTTTTGGGGGTGGTACTAGATTGCAGGTGGACAAGGGACAGAAACTGGCAGGGGCTATTGATGAAACCAGGATGGCTGCCAATGAGAGGTCAAGCCTCCCGCCTTCAATGAATCCTTTCCTCCCTTCCTCGGCTTACAGAATTGTGGCATCTTCTCACGTACACTTCTCAGTTCCCTGGGGGCACTGCCCAGACCTATGGGGCATAAGCTGGGAGGGCGCCCTAGATTGCAGCACACAATCTAGTGGTGGGGAAAGAACAGTCGTGATGGGCAAGGTGCTTTTCGGGCAGATTATCCACCACGACTATACCTATAAGGGGTCTCCGATACTTGACACGGATCAATGCTTATCATACAGATTATAGTGTTTCATTAACAGGGAGCAGGAGAGGGCAAAAATGTCCTTGGAAGAAGGGGAAGCCCCCCTTTCCCCATACCATTTCCCCAAGCCTTGAGGAAGAATGAGGGAGAATTGAGTCCTTCCAAGGGCAAGGGAAGTCGCTTTTTGTTTCATGATGCACCCCCCACCGAGTAGGAAGGGTGTGTGAGTGGGCCATAGGTCTCAGCAACTCCCCCCCTTGCAGCACCCCCCAGAAGAGGAATCCAGGGGCGCCCTGTTCCATAGACTTTCCTTCCTTGCTTGCACCCTCCTCCACTGGTATTGCTGAAGCAGCATCTAAGAGTTCCAGGTCCGTGAGAAGACTTTCCAAAATACCCATGGTGGTTCAGTTTCTTTGCCGTTCACAGCTTGTTCCGGATCAGAACCAGCACGCGAGATGCCCAGTCCAGGTAGAGGTGAAATGAGTGGGCGATGGCGTGTCCTGCCTGAACCGCAGTCCAGTGGGTGCCGTGGGCTGGCAGGGTTGGCAGAGTTGGGTTGGGCCGTGAGAGGCTGAGCTTGGTCATCTGAGGGAGAAGCAGACAAGCGGGTGAGTTGTGACCTTCTGGAGCAAGGACAGAAGCTCCGAGGTAGCCCATGTTAATCCCTCCCTATTTCTGATGATGGGCGACTTCCTATGTTCCTAAGGTGACAAAGCAAGGATCACGCCAGGCTTCCCAGTGCATTTTCCCCATCACTTTCCTTACAGCAAAAAGTCTGATCTTTTGGGGAAGCAATTTTGCCGTGCAAGACCTCACAACCTGATTTTTGTGGTATGGGATTGAATCCCACCCAAAAGCAGTGACAGCCTGGAAGCGCTCCTAGAGCTGGAAGGGGCCTTGCAGGCGCATCTAGTCAACCCCACACCATCGGGACCACACCCCCAGGATCTGTTCCTTCCTCTCAAAGCCTTACCAGGTGCTCCAGTCTTTTGAGGAGGCGTTCCAGCCGGGTGTGCACTAAGGTGATGTCATGCTCCATGGGCCGCAGCAGCAGTGGGGCTGCCCTCCGCAGCCACTCAAAGTGGCGTTGGTAGCACTGCAAGTCGGAACTGAGCCGAGTCAGACCCACAGAGACCTGCAGGAGGAGGAGGAGAGACGAACATGACAGAGAGGGGCTGTAAGAGAAAGAACTTTGGTGGGGCAGGAAAGCAGGGCACCTGCATATATTCTGGAAATATAGTAGGGAAAGGACCCGTGGCTCAGTAGTTATAGCATCTGCTTAGCATGGGGAAGATCCCGGGTTCAATCCTCAGCATCTCCAGGTAGGGCAGGAGAGATTTCTTATCTTGAAACCCTGGGAGTTTCAATCAGTGGAGACAGTACTGAACTAGATGGACCAAAGATCTGATAAGGCAAGTTTCTTCCCCTCCTCTGCCCACATAGAAAACATGGGTGCACTATTGGGGGCAGGGAGCCATTTTGGAGTGAGCGGAGCTGCAGAGGGGAACCGAGAAACAGCAGAAGTTGGACGCCACACAGTTAATGCACCCGGCTTCCCCTGGGAACTGTTGTCAACCCTGTAGTCAACAGAGCAGCGCTTCTCAGCACCCTTAGCAAACTACAGTCCCTAGGGTTCTTTGGGAAAGGCCAAGTACTTTAAATGTACAGTGTGTACAAAGCGTGGCTGTATGATGTGCACGCAGCCTGGGAGTCATCTTAGGCTGTCTGTGTGAGGGAGCTGGAGCCACAAAACCTGGCAGAAACCTAGAACCTACAAAGAGTGGGGAAACTGCAGGTACTGCGAGGGGCCAGCGAGACCAGCCATGGGAAGCCTGTATTCCCTAAAGCAGGCCACTGTGAGAGATATGTATAGACTGATATGTATAGACTGATTTCACTAAGTTAAGTTAAGTCAAACAGATATATAAGAATGAGTGTTTAATTATCAAGATACAAAAATACAATCACAATAATAAAGTTATAAAATAATAACAAGGAAGTCACGCACGGGTGGAGGCAAGCAAGACACAGGGCAAGAAATAAGAAGCAAATAAGAAATGGATAAATGTTGGTACATAATGAAAGGTGAAAATGTGAATTTACAAATATAATGTACAGTGGAACCTCGGTTTATTAACACCTCGGTTTACGAATTTTCGGTTTACAAACGCCGCAGACCCATCTGGAACGGATTAATTCACTTTCCATTACTGTCAATGGGAAAGTTCGCTTCAGTTTATGAACACTTCAGTTTATGAACAGACTTCCGGAACCAATTACACCCATGCTTCGGGTTAAGTACGCTTCAGGTTGGCCGCAGACCCATCTGGAACGGATTAATCCACTTTCCATTACTTTCAATGGGAAAGTTCGCTTCAGTTTATGAACGCTTCAGTTTATGAACAGCCTTCCAGAACCAATTGTGTTCATAAACCGAGGTACCACTGTATATGTATTATTATGTAAATATTTCATATATGTATTGCAACATTAATAATAATAATAATAATAATAATAATAATAATAGAGAGATTTTGCTTAAGGCAACAAGCTGTGGTGCAAAGGAGAACCTGGGGACGATGGGAGAAGAGGGAAGAGGAGGCCTCTTTTACCTGGATGTTGGCGAGTTCCACCGCAGTCATAGTCAACACAGGCAGCGTATCTAGCTTGTGTTCTCCTTCTGCTGGGTAGCGGTTTTTCTGTACAGGGAAGAGGAACGGTGGGAATCAGACCACAAAATAGTGCAACTGAACAGGAACGTCAACCAATAAATAGTAAACTGAGGGCAGGGGGGAAGGATATGCCCTCCTGTTTATTTTATTTTCAAAACGACAAGACAAAATATCATATTTTTTCCTAAGATCTCTTAGGAAGATTTCCCCCCCCCCCAAGTGGGAATTTGTGCTTCTTAAAAGGTAAAGGAAACAGAAGGAAGGCTCCCAATTAGCCATTTTCTGAATCTGTCTCATTTGAGCCAGGAGGCAAAAAGTCAATGTGATGCCACTTCATTTAGAAGCCACCCAAAGCTCACATCTCTGGCAGGCCATAGCTCAGCGGCAGAGCATCTGCTTTTTGTGTAGAAAGTCCTGGGGTTCAATCTCTGGCATTTCCAGCTCACGGGAAATGTTGGTGGCAGGTTTTTGGCGAGCCTTTCCCGGGCAGAGCAGACAGCGCTGGAGTTAAGTGGACCAATAGCCTGATTTGTTCTAAAGCAGCTTCAAGTTGGCCGCTTGACTTACAAAGTGGTTGAAGAGGTTCTTGGCGTCACTCAGCAGGTTCCTCGACATATGGACAACGGAATCGAATTCGGATCGGAAGTCTGTAGGCTTTGGACGGGGGGCTGGAGCTCCCCACAGGGCCTCACACAGACTCAGCACCACCACCAAGACCTGACACAAGCATGCTGCAGAGAAAGTGAGAAAGCAACAAAGATTGTGGTTAGGAGGAGGACGAAGGCCTGGCTTTTAAACTTGGGGAAGAGAGGAAGATAGAACACTTGCAAGTAGAAAGAAGTTCAGTCAGGAACAGCCTTTCGTCTTCATCTTCATCATCATCAACATCTAGCTGCATTTTCGAAACGTACGCAATAAAAATAGAAACAATGCCTTCAATAGTAAAGTGCTTTGTGTGTTTACTTACGATGGGTTAAAAAACATTCTCCCCAGCTGCAGCCTGAGGTGGTACAGTCCAGTCTCCCACCTCAGGACTCTACCACCTCATCCTGTTGCATGTGTAGACCAGGTGTCCTATTATCTTAAAGTGGGAGATTAAGAGCCAAGGTGTCTGGGATCCATCAGCAAACGAGAAGTCTAGTGCTTCAGGGAGCAGGTGTGTGTCTGGATATTATTGGGTGGGTTTGCTGGAAGAGTTTAGAACACCGTGTCCCCGAAATCTTGATTCTGCTAGCAAGTACGCCCTTCTCTCTTCTTTTCCTCAGAAGCTACTTTCAACTCCAAAGGTTATGGGTTCAAATCATGCCCTACCCAGCCTGCTATTCAGCCTTGACCTCTTGCCCACTTCCTTAAAATATTCGTGGAGCTGAATGTTGGACAGACGGACTTTCTGGCTGAGGGATAAAATGTATTTTTATACACATTCTTCTGTAATTCAACCACCCACTCCTTCTTCCCATTTTTTCACTGGGCGAGAGAGAGGAAGCGTCAGGAAATATGTGCTGCTTAACACTTGAATAACATTTTCTTGCAATGCTTTCTTTTCCATTTTTTAAAAACTGCTTTGTCTCCAGGGCTTTGGGTGGTCTGATCCCTGTGGCCAAGAGCACAGACAGCCCTCCGTCCAAAAACCTTCACGTTCTCAATTGTGTTCATTCATCCTCAAAACAAATCCTATGATGTAGTAGCACAGTGGTACCTCGGTTTAAGTACACGATTGGTTCCGGAAGTCTGTACTTAACCTGAAGCGTACTTAACCTGAAGCGAACTTTCCCTTTGAAAGTAATGGAAAGTGGATTAATCCATTCCAGATGGGTCTGCGGAGTACTTAAACTGAAAGTACTCAAACCGAAGCATACTTAAACCGAGGTATGACTGTACTAAATTAGTCCCATTTCACAGAAGTGTCTCTGTGTGGGCAATAAAGGTGATTCTAAAAGTGTCATTGAGATATTGCAAATGGGACCTCGGCAACAGGTTCCCCACCCGTGTGTTTTAGATGTTCCAAGTGGTCACATTCACACCATATATTTAAAGCTTCTCCCTAAGAATTCTGGCAACTGTAGTTCACCCGTGGGGAAGGCTATGTTAAATTGAAGGATTTGTTGCTACGCCAGCCTGCCTCATGGCAGGGCCGGCCTGACTTCTGACCATCCCCATTGCTAATTATCCACATGCAATGGTGGACCTACATTTTGGGGGCCCTGAAGCTTGGACTGTTATGAGGGTCCCTTCTCAAACAGCAACAAGGTCTGGGTAACCACTGCTATCTTCTCCAATGGGGTTGTTCACACAAAAAACCCACTACACCTCAGATTTTGCTTCAAATTGCTGTACTGCAACACTCTACCTTTACAACACCTCAAATTTTGGGACTGGTGAAATATAAACAACAACAAAAATAAACCATTTGAGTTGTGCGCCTCAAATTGGTTCTACTAGACTCCAAAATTTTAAGCAATGTGGGCCAAATTTGCTTCTGGGGGCCCTCTGGGATTAGGGGCCCTGAAGTTTAAGCTTCATTGGTTTCATAGTAGATCTGCCCCCTGCCCACATGGGCAGATGGAGTTTCTGCAGGGCAGACAAAATAAAATAAAAACGAAAATAAAACGAAATGTGCAGCTTGGCCAGTGTAGGTTTCATGCCTGCAGGGTGGGCATGGGTGGTGTGGGGCAGGGGAAGAGAGAGAACGGTGCTGCAACTTTTCAACGTCGTGTGTGGAAATGCCTTGGCTTGGCTGCAGAGGGAATTCGGAGGGGAACAAGGAATGGCCCAGAGGTGCCCTTGGAAGGCTCCTGGCAAGAGTTCTGAGCATACAGCTGGTTGGCAGGCAGGAGGGGGAAGGAGGGGTTGGTTGGGTTAGGGAATTCCTGCCCTGCGACAGAGTCATCCCGGCGCCTTTGCCGTGAGGTAAGGAAAAAAGAAGCCGTCGGTATTCGGAAATAGTGATGCTGTTGCAGGAGGGAGGGGTAAAGGAGGGGGTGAGTCAAGGTGTTTTCATGGAAAAGCCATCCTGTGTTGTCTTAGAGAGCAAACTGCATATTTTCCCTTTGCCAGGAGCTGGGGAATCAAGTCTGGATTTCAAAGGGTCCCCCCTTGCCTCCCAGAACCGAAACCATCTACTAGTTTGCCAGCGCAACCAAGTAGGTCAATTTGTTAGGAGCGTAGCTATAAAATCATGGATCCTTCGCTGGGTTTTCACAGAAGCCGACTCTTTACGAAGACATGTAGGGTTGGTAGCCAACTCTTTTCTTTTTTTTCTTTTACTGGGCCCTATTCCTCCTACTGGGAGGAGTGGCGCTGTGGTCTAAACCACAGAGCTAGGGCTTGCCGATCGGAAGGTCGGCCACGATAGAGTGAGCTCCCGTTGTTCGGTCCCTGCTCCTGCCCACCTAGCAGTTCGAAAGCAAGTCAAAGTGCATGTAGATAAATAGGTACCACTCCGGTGGGAAGGTAAACGGCGTTTCTGTGTGCTGCTCTGGTTCGCTTAGTCATGCTGGCCACATGTCCCGGAAGCTCTCTGCGGACAAACACCGGCTCCTCAGCCTATAAAGCGAGATGAGTGCCGCAACCCCAGAGTAATCTGCGACTGGACTTAATGGTCAGGGGTACCTTTACCTTTACTCCTCCTCCTACTGTGCTGCTACTACTACTACTACTACTACACCTACTACCAATAACGCGAGATGAGCGCCGGAACCCCAGAGTTGGTCACGACTAGACCTAATCGTCAGGTGTCCCTTTACCTTTACCTTACCTTTCCTTTCCCTTTACTGTGCTTCTAACAGAGCTAGATTTGCAGCAAGGATCAAGGGCTAACACTTATCCCTATGCTGCAAAAAGCTTCACCTGCTGATTGCTGTGTATCAAGTTAAAAGAATAGGATCGGGCCAAGTAGGCATTTCCTGGTCAGTTGGCTTCATGCCATTCTTCGGCAGAATGTTGCTTCATTCGGGCAGTGGGTTTATGGCCAGCTTCACACCGGAAGCCTAAAATGCCACTGTTACAATACCAACATGGGCAGAACGGACACCTGATTTCAAAATAGCTATTTCACTCTGCCCCACATCCCACTAAAAGGATTTGAAGGGGGCTGAAAGCAAAGCCCCTGGCCTGCTTCTTCAGGTATAAGCCCTACTGAACTCAATGGGGTTTACTTGTGAGTAGATGTGCACAGCTTGGCACTGCGAGGTGCCTTGACTGGAATTGCTCTGCAGTGATCCCCGATTCATACTTGGTCAGTTCATCCCTTCAGTAATAGAGGGGGGGGGGAAACCAGCCTACCCTCATTTTTAACATGTTGGCAAGAATCCCACCATGTAACTTTCCCCATTGCGTTTGATTGGAGAGGTCATACCTGGCATAATTCCCCCTTCTGTTGACACAGGGCTGCAGGACCTCAGGCCGGGGGGGCTTCTCTCTATGTGGCCTTTGAGCCTCTCCCCTAGCCACAGTCCCATCTCCTCAGCCCTGCCTTCCAACCCACCCCTCCTTTGCCTAACTGGGGCATGTCCTGAACTCAAATCATGTCTCTTGTCTGCCTGGATGGCAGACAGAAAGGGGGTTCTAGGGAGGAACCAGCCTGATGAAAAAGGCACCCCACCCCGGGAGGTAACCCTTAAAGGTACCAGAGGCTATACAAGGTGGCCATTTTCCAAAGCCAGCCTGGGCAAAGAGATAGGGCAGGCCAGAATTTAACTGGTGAAGCTCTTCCTAGCATGCAAGGGTCCTGCCGGGGGGAAAGTTGGCAACCTCACACCTATGCGCGTAGAGCCCTGTTTCTTCTGACACTGAGGAACAGTAGGCAAGCTCTCATTCAGCCAGCATTAGGGAAGGGTGTGGTTCAAGGCAGGCTTAAAGCACCTTTCTTTTTATAAATAAAACCCAGCTGCTGCCTGCCCGAATTCCCATCCATCCAGCCTGCCTGCCTGCCTGCCCCTTAACAGCCTGCATTGTAATGCCCTCCAATTTCAAGCTAAGCGGTAGAGCCGTTTCTGTATGCACAAGAGCCCAGGCTTGGTCCTGGGGCATCTCCACTTAAAAGGGCTTCCAGGCAGCTGGGCTCAGGGAAAGACTTTCCTTCAACTGGCCAGAATTAGGCAACAAGTATTGGAAGGGGCCCAGTACCAAGTTAGGCTTTTGTCCCTCTAGGCCAGGATCATCTCCTCTCACTGGTAGCAGCTTTTTCCGAGCAGAGTCTCAGGCAGAAAAAGACCTTCCACATTATTTGTTCCCTGCTGGGTTCTGTTAATAGGAGATGCCAGGGATTGAACCTGGAACCTTCTGCAAGTGCTCTGCCACTGAGCTATGGTTGGGCGCTAGATGGCCTGGTGAACAAGGCAGGTGTGTATATGTCCATTTCCTCCTGCAAAGGCTTCCTTTCTTGGCCTCAATATATGGCCAACAGTCTTTGCAGCCACAAAGATGCAGAAGGAAGAAGAAGAAGAAGAAACAGAGGCAAAATGGGAAGCAATTTCATCGGGATCAATTAAAGATGGAACGAAAGCAACATAGATAGCATTGGTCATTATCACAAGCATAGAATCCTTGATTATACATTGAGGCTGGTTCACATAATCCAATTTGAGACGTACTGAATGTGTTTGTGGGTCCACATGCAGCCTCCCTCCATGAAGGGAAGAATATATCTTGGACTAGAGGGGCCTTGGACTGATTGCCAGCCAAGGCAGCTCCTCTTTCCTTATGTCCCTGTGTTTCCTTATGTCATCATATTGACACCATGTGCTGTAATTGTTTTCCTTCATATTTTACGACTTTGCTAGCTGCTCGATTGGAGTATTTGGCTTTATTGCGACGAAAGGCGAGATAGAAAGAACTTGAAAACAAACAAGATACCGGAGAGAAAAGAGGCCATTGGGTAAACTCGCCCAAGGACCTGGTCAGGTTTCGTGTTTACTCTGCAAACTCAGAAGCCAGCGGCTGGAGAAGGCTCCGCTTCTCCCACCACCCACTGCCTCGTAAAGCACTGAGACTGGAACTCTGTTAAAACAGCCTTTCCTCAACCGACTCGGCCATTAAAACCACTGACCCTTGAACCCGCTCCAGCTCCTCTTGTTGCGAGTGAGCGAAGCTGAAAGATCAATGAAGGTGACACACGGTGCTAAACCCACTGGGTGATACATTTCTGGGCCCGCCACGGAGACTCATGCATAAATATTGTGGTAGATGTCTCTGATGATCAATAGACAGGAGGGCACACGCAAGGAGGGGGACTGGGGGGGGGGAGAGGAACGATGGGAGAGACAGAGAGATGAAGTTATAGAGCAGGTTAAGGGGACCGATAGGTACGTGTGCATGAAAATAGATGTCATGCAAGGGTTAGACAACTGAGCAAGTTGCACGTGGGCTGGGCGGGGTTGATGGGCAGATCAACAGATGGTGCTGTTTTGCGTGGCAAATGGTGGCAAAGGCAGCAAACTTGGAGTGCATGGTTGAAAAGACGTTTCTGTTGCCTGCAATGTTTTTGCTTTTGTACCTGAGCCCCTTAAACAAGCTACTGGTTCAGGTTAAAAATTTTATACTGGTGACACTCGAACAGGCACTTGGGTAAAGGAAAGGATGGGTAGTCGCAAGTTTTATTTCTCAGCTGCCTTTTGGCCCAGGAGACCCCTGGTGCTAATCTACCTGGGAGATTTTCCCATTAAGTGCCACACTGGAAGTTCTGTGCAAGTTCCCAGGAAAACAAGATATAAAGTGGACATTGGACTGTCCTTGTGCCTCACGGAGCTATGGTTCCCAGAACCATTAACATACTGCAGTTCCCATGATTCTTTTTTGGGGGGAGAAGGGGCAGTCATGTGCTTTAAATGCATGGTGTGTAAGCAGCCTTAGATTATGCTGGAAATTCTGCCCTGAAATTCTTCCCAGCCAGAACAGAGACAAGGATTGAGCTGCAGCAGACAGAACAAGCAAGGTGTCACGTGGCACAGCATGTAGTCCCCCAGGTGGCGGTTGGTTTCACAGCTCTGGGATTTACAGCCCTGGCTTGGCAGGATGAAGCCTCGTAAACTGGCTCAAAGAAGGAGCGAAGGGGAGGTGTGAGAGGTGTAGCTAGTTAGGAGAGCTACACTGGTGGTAGCAGCAGCAGCAGCAGCAGCAGCAGCAGCAGCAGCAGGCGATCCAACACAAACACAAACACACACACCCCGCACACAACCGTGTGTGCAGTTGCTCACACACCTCACCTCGAGGGATGCTCATGTAGCTGCATGTGGAAGTGTGCAGCAGATGCATAGACAGCCATGTACTTTGGGTATATGCCCCCCCCACACAACCCATTAGCCAAAAATAAAGACAGGGGTGCTTCCAGATGGGAGCTTATTGTAGAATTGGTGCTACGCATGCACCCAGATTTGGGGCAGTGTCCACCTGACATTGTTGGCAGAAAAACAAAAATCTAGCACATTACTCCCCCCCCTTTCTTTTTTTTTGCATTTAATTTGGATTTAATTTGTGGAAAATCTGAAAAGAAAACAACAACCTGTTATACATCTGCAGTTGCTGCTGCTGTTGAAGCTCATTGGTGCATTTTTTGCAGGGTGGTCGGGACATTTCAATGGATGGGCCTCTAATGCCACACCTCTACTGTACATGTGTTTGCTCCTCACCTGGGCACAACCTCGCAATTTTGTTTGGAACAACTGTTGCATGCAGAATCTTAACAACACTCTTAAGGTGAGCTGTTCTCTCAAGATCTCCATATAGTGCACAGGAGACTGAAATTGCAGTACTGTGCTGTACACAGAGGGGCTTCTTCTTCAAGTTTTAATACAGAGATCTTGCGCAAGGCCTCTTCATCACTCTTGTGTAAGTCAGGTAAATTTCACTCTTGCACAAGCTCAGTATTAAAAAACCCCAAACCAAACCAAACCAAACCAGAAATGAATATCGTGTACCTCCCGCCCCAAAGCACAAGGCTCTATTTTGCCAATTGAAAAACATGATAACGAAGGGTGGTAACATTTGTTCTTGTCCACTTCCTAGGAAAATTTTCTGTAGAAAGGTCTGCGTGCCTAGGACAGTAGAAGGCAGCAAGAGGGGAAAGTAATGGTGGGGAGAAGTGGTAGAGGGGCAGCTCCAGGCGTCTACTGGTGTGGGTGGAAAACAGCAGAAAAGCAATGAGTATTCATGACTGTGTACACTTTACTGGTCTAAAATGCAGCCAGGGCATTCCTTTCCTCAATTCTGATTGAAGTTGGTTCAGAGGGGGAATGCATCAAAACACGGCATTTAATGAGATATGACAGGACAGATACAGATTTTGGCTAGCATCATGTGTATACCACTTCTCAAATCAGCAGTGGGAGTGCACTGAATGCAGAATATACAAGAGTGTATCTGCAACCACACATGTAAAGCACATTATTCCCCCCAAGAATCCTGGGAACTGTAGTTCACTCATCACAGAGCTAAAATTCCCAGCTCCCTGAATGAACTACAGCTCCCAGGGATCTTTGGAGAAGTCATGTGCTTTCAAGGTATGGCATGTATAGTGGGCTAAAATATGGGAATGTGGGGAGGCTAGCATGCCAAACATTGACACACACAAAACAGATCTGAGCAACCTGTTTGCGATATAAGACGCCCCTCCCCCCCAAAAATAAAATCTGGAAGCACCCATATAGAGGCATAGAGCAAGAAGAGGCAATCTAAGGCCCATGGGCCGGATGCGGCCCAATCGCCTTCTCAATCGGGCCCACGGGAATCAGGGTGTTTTTATATGAGTAGAATGTGTACTTTTATTTAAAATGCATCTCTGGGTTAGGTGTGGGGCATAGGAATTCGTTCATTCCCCCCCCCCCTTCAAAATATAGTCCGGCCCACCACATGGTCTGAGGGACGGTGGACCGGCCCACAGCTGAAAAAGGTTGCTGACATGTGTCTAAGCTCTTACACACAGACAAACAGCTATACAATAACAGCAGCTATGCAACAACAATAAACAAAGACATCCAACTGTCACTAAGAAGCTACACACAGCTGTAGCTCAGCTGCCACAATGCTGAGGCGCACACAACTCGACTAAACCAGCACATGGAAAAATGGCAACATTGCTCACAAGCAGCTATGCCCACTCATGTTTTGCACACCCAAAATTAAACTACATATGTAAACGCACATCCACAGAGACATGTGCCTCTATCAAACATGCAGTCTGTAACATCAGGAGTTAAGCTCCTCATTCTCCCCCCTGCAGGGGGCTGCTGTTAACACAATTTAACACAATTTAGGTCAACTCAGCTCAAAGGCACTTTAAAGTCTGCAACTGTTTGCCAAGAAAACACATGGAAAGGGCAGATCCTAAAACTATCTGGCAGAAAGAGAGGAAGCCAGGCAGAGAAAGAGTGATATCTTTTATTAGACCGGCTCTCATTGCTATAAAATGCACTTGGGCTTTTGATCTTTTCATGGGGTCGAATGTACAGGTTCAGGCAATTTCATAATATCTGACCCGAATGCGGAAGGATTTTGGGTAAGGTGTTAAATTTGTGGATTTTGCTCATGGGACAGATGTGGCATGAATGATACTTGAGCCGTGTATTCATCTCCCCATTCACTCTGCATCCAGGCAGCTCCCACTGCTGGTTTGTGATGCTCTGTATACATGACGTCACCCACAATCCATTCCACTTCCATCCTGTACTTTACTGAGACTACTGTACCTCAAAGAGTCCCCTTGTCCAATCTGAATATGTAAAGCTGCATTCATGTTACTGGCTTAAAGCACAGCTAGGTTGCTCTTTTTCTCAATTTGGGTGCCTTTTAAACACATCTAAGCATACTGATTTGTACGACCACATGCAAAATATGACCTGAAACGCAGCGGGGAAGAAATGACCTTATTGCATTTTAGGCTGACAGTGGGTAAACAGCCAGAGCAGGGGTAGGCAACCTAAGGTCCAGGGGTCTTCTCAATCCAGCCTGCGGACGGTCTGGGAATCAGCGTGTTTTTACATGAGTAGAATGTGTCCTTTTATTTAAAATGCACTTCTGGGTTAATTGTGGGGCATAGGAAGTCGTTCATATATATTTTTCAAAATATACTGTATATTCCTGCGTATAAGACTACTTTTTAACCCAGGAAAATATTCTCAAAGGTCGGGGGGCCGTCTTATTCTCCGGGTCGTATTTCTTATACGGCGAGTATACCCCAAACTCTATATTTTAACTGGAAAAGTTGGGTGTCATCTTATACGCCTAGTTGTCTTATACGCCGGAATATACGGTAGTCCGGTCCACCACATGGTCTGAGGCAGTGTTTCTCAACCAGTGTGCCTCCAGATGTTTTGGGACTACAACTCCCATCATTCCTGACCACTGGTCTTGCTAGCTAGGGATGATGGGAGTTGTAGTCCCAAAACATCTGGAGGCACACTGGTTGAGAAACACTGGTCTGAGGGACAGTGGACCGGCTGGTGGCTGAAAAAGGTTGCTGACCCCTGAGCCAGAATGAGATGGATGTTTCAGGGTACAGATCACACAGGAAGGGACCTTGGTGGTCATCTAGTCAACCCCCCTTCCTACTCATGTAGCATTCACGAAAAGTGGCCCATCAAAAGGCAGGAGATTTTGTACAGGTTTTCTTCCCCCCTTTTTTTGAACTTTTAAAAAGAAATCAGCCCACAGGATGGTAATGCTGCGTGCACATCTTGGGGCACAAGTGACTGCCCTCTTGCAATCGCTCTAGTAAGCTTATGCATGTGGTGAACATGCCCAGAACCATCTAGGAGGGACCTCGCTCCCCACTGACGCTGGAAGGAAAGGACAGTAAGTGTGCATGTGCAATGCAACTTCACTTCTACTAAGTCAGACCACTAGCCCATCTGGCTCCATGGATGGCTCCTCTAGCTGCACGCCAGGGATGGGCAACCTGTGGCTTCTGCTCCAAATCTTGTTGGGACTCCAACTCCCATCAGCCCCACCCAGCATGGTCAGCAGCCAGGAACAATGGGAGTTGCAGTCCAGCCACATCTGGAGCACAAGAAGCCCCCCCCCCTTCCTGGCCTACCCTAACTGGCAATGACTCCCTAGGGTTTCAGAGAGGGATCTTTATCCCAGACCTCCTGGATGCAGAAGTGTGTCCAATGCAGGCTGATGGGGTGGGGGCAGAGGTGAAGAAGACAGGCCCAGAAAATAACCATTAAAGTCAGCCCCGAGCAGACAACTGGATTTATGAAAAAGCACTCCCAAGGAATTTGGAGACTCTTGTTCTCTTATCACACATATTTCTAGGGCTGGTCTACACATGCAGCACAGCCAGGCGAGGCTGAGGTGGTGGTAGAATGCTGAGGTGGCAGAATGGACTTGACCACTTCAGGTTGCAGGCAGGAAGCCACATTTCCAAATGCTCCCATGGGGGGGGGAGGAGAAACACCATCCTCATAAGCAGGAAACAAGGTACAGCAGGGAGATGCCTGAGCCAGAACGTTTATCTTCTATGCATATGGTTTTGGGTTCCCCCTCCCTCTCCCCCGAACATTTGCAGTGAGTTTTCATATGGAGGGGCAGTCAAAAATGGCATTCTGCTACCATGTGTAGACCAGGACAAGAATACAACACTGGGCAGGGGGTGGGGTGTGGGGTGTGTGTGGGGGGGGGGTAGAGAATCAAGCAAATCAAACTAAGGCAGATTACAGTAAGTGGGTTTGGGGGGTGTTGTTGAAGGATGCATCTTCTGAGATTCCCCCAGCTCATACAAATAGCCCATGGGTAGGCAAACTAAGGCCCGGGGGCCGGATCCAGCCCAATCACCTTCTAAATCCGTCCCACGGACAGTCCGGGAATCAGCGTGTTTTTACATGAGGAGAATGTGTCCTTTTATTTAAAATGCATCTCTGGGTTTTTTGTGGGGCATAGGGATTCGTTCACCCCCCCCCCAAAAAAATAGTCCGTCCCTCAAAAGTTTGCTGACCCCTGTATGACCCCCATAGCTTGGAAAATAGAACCAGAAAAGGTAAGTACAGTAACAGTTGTAAAGCAAAGTCACTATAAGCAAAGGATGTTAAGTTTGCATCACTTATTGGACAATAATATTTCCAGAAAGCAGCTGACACACTGGTATTGAAGGAGGGGGAGAACCATTTTTAAGGCATCCCCAAGGATGCCCTGGCTAGATAGCCTAGAGTGGCTACATGGTTTCCATTTTGAGACTGTCCACTGTGTGAACACTTCCTAGCCACCCAGAATGAGAAACTGTTTTCACTTTCCCCCTAGATTTACTCTTAACATTTTCCTTTTTATTCTAGACCTGATGGGGATCCTGCCCCATGCCCACCCACTCTTTGGGTAGCCTGTTTCAGGGCCACTTTGGTGCCTCAGGCAGAAAATCCAAATATCTCTCTCTCTCTCTCTCTCTCTCTCTCTCTCTCTCTCTCTCTCTCTCTCACACACACACACACACACACTCGTCTCACAAACCAATGATAAAACACAAATCCATATATTATATTATGACCAAGCACACTGTTAAATTCACTTCGTTGCGTTGACCCCCATACTCAGTTTTATATCTTGCAAACCTGTTGCCTGAGGCAACCACCTCATTCCACGGCCATTTAATTACTTCATTTTCGTCCCTGCTATTAAATTTAAAAAGTATCGTCCTGTTTCTCATCTTAGTCTGCTTGGCTATGGCTGTTCTTCATTTGCCTCACTCTGCAAAATTTGATGCCTGCTGACACTGTCTCCCCATAAAGTAAGGTTTGCCCTTCATCTTGAAATATTGCTTAATGTTTATAGAGCACTTGTAATGCACAAATCGCTTAACGGTCCTGAGCTCATTCGTTGGTAAACAGCCTTCTGAGGCAGCCATCATCTTACCTACCTCCCAGGGTTGTTGTGAGGCTAAATGAGATAAGGATTGTAAAAACACTGTGCCCACTAAAAATGTCCATAAATGTTCAATAACAATGGCTAGATGCAGACAGCTGGTGCCAGAAAATAAATACACAAATAAACGACTTAAGTGTGACTTTTTAAAAAATAAATCAGGATTGGATGTTTTTCTGTCTGCATGGCAGGAATGAGGAACCTGTTGGCCCTCTAGGTATTGTTGGGTGCAGAACTCCCATTACCTCAGCCAAAATGGGTTTAAGAAGGTAGATTTAAGGTTTATTATTAGGAAATACTGGGTCACAGGTGATCAAGTATAAAATACATATACCACCACACACATGCATCTACTACTGTATATGTATTTTGGAAAGTTGATTGTTCTCTGTGCGTTCAGACACCTCTTAAAATATTGTAACTAAATTTTATATGAGAGTTCCTGAGACCAAGGGGCAGGATACAACAGTGCATATAAGGTAAAGGTAAAGGGACCCCTGACCATTAGGTCCAGTCGTGACCGACTCTGGGGTTGCGCACTCATCTCGCATTATTGGCCGAGGGAGCCGGCGTACAGCTTCCAGGTCATGTGGCCAGCATGACAAAGCCGCTTCTGGCGAACCAGAGAAGTACACAGAAACACCGTTTACCTTCCCGCTGGAGCGGTCCCTATTTATCTATTTCCACTTTGACGTGCTTTCGAACTGCTAGGTTGGCAGGAGCTGGGACCGAGCAACGGGAACTCACCCCGTCGTGGGGATTCGAACCGCCGACCTTCTGATCAACAAGCCCTAGGCTCTGTGGTTTAACCCACAGCACCACCTGTGTCCCTTACAACAGTGTATATTTAGATACAATCAGATGCCATTTTGAATCAAAATGGTGCATCGAAACTGCAGTGATTTCTGACGGGGTGTTTTACTATTCCTAGGAAATGCTGGGTTCAAGGTTGCTAGTACTGTATTCTCTAAAGGAGGTGGGGAAAGAATAGGGAGAACCTATAGGGGGGGAAGGTGAAAATCAAGGGTTGCCATTTGCACATCTCTATTCAAACATCCATGCTTTTCTATGAGCACAAATAATCATGCACACAAAATGAAAAGGAATTATGGGGAGGTCAAAATAAAAGAGGGGTTGTGCTAGTCTGACTATTTTGCCCAAGAGGACAGAAGTACCGTAGCTGCACTCTCTTCCGAGGACTATTTGCCACTTTCTCTTTCAAACTGCTCAGTAACCTACAGCAAGCTCTGTGTTCTTCACCCATTGGTCGCAAGATGTTGTTGGACTACAACTCCCATCTGTGTTAGCCAATGGCCAGCGATGATGGGAGCTGCAGCCTGACAACATCTGGAGACCCAAGACTGAAGAATGCTGATGATCACTGAGCAATAGTTTGACTGAAGCAACACTGGTTCAGCAAAAGCATGGTAATATGGGCACATCCAACATTTAATTCCAATAAAAAATAATGTGCCAGTAGCAAACCCCCTTTTTGAAATAGCAGGGTACATTTTCAGCTTTTCAAAATGGCACTGGTACTGGGAAGAGGCACCTAGCGCTGTCATACAACTATGGGCAACTGTTAAGTGCAGCTGGTTGCAGGGCAAGAATGTCCATTCAGCTGCAATGTCCAAACTCATTTACCAGGAAGTAAGCTCCACTGAAGGTGGTGAGATTTATTTCCAAGTAAACATATGTAGGATTATGCTGCTGCAAGTCCAGCATTTTCAACATTCCAGTGCGAAAGCAAGGAAAATGCCATTTACCAGGAATGAAGACTGAAGGGTACTCGGGTCTGCACAACCAACGTGCAAAAACAGTGTCATTTTCAGAACAATGAAGCACTGTAATGAGGTTCTATCTAATGTCAGTCCTGCTCAAAGTTGACATAAATGGAGAAGACGAACTTAGGCTCATAAATTTTATTGAGTCTTAATTGAACGCAGCCCATAGATATGGGTGTAAGACTAAGTTGTGCTTGGGGGTTCTCTGCAAGAAAAGGTGGTTGGAAGCAGCCCACCTAGCCTAGTTTTGTCTGCTCTCATTGGCTGTGGTTCCCCAAGGTCTCAGGTAGAGAGGTCTTTCAGGCCATGTGTTGCCTGAGGTCCTTTGAACTGGAGGTCCGAGGGGCTGGGCTTGGGGCATTCTGCCTGCACTAAGCTATGCTTTCTGGACCACTAAGCTATGCTTCCTGTCCACCTACAGCCAAACAGATTGCTTTGAATGAAATAGAATTTCATCACAACAGTTGGGGTTCCTGGCTGGTTCACACATGCACATCCATCATTTGACGACCTGTACCATGGCTCAAACAGCCACAATAGGGGATGCTTGTTTGCCCAGCACAGTGTTTTTCCATGGAGCCTGTTCACACAATTCAGCTGCATGTCACTCCGGGTTGAACAAACAAGTGATGACATATTGAGCAATGCATTTAGGTGCATGTATGTATGAATGAGTCAGCTTTTATTTCCAGGTTAATGGGGAAAGCACTTATGTATTTCTTCAAGAGGAAGATGATGGATGACATCACGGATCACAGATATAGCAACAGATAGAACTTTCATGCCACCTGAACCAATGCTTTTCAATGGAGGCAGTTCAGTCACCAAGTATATAGTAATCAAGCAAAATAAATGCACGTGAGACCGAGTCCAGTGCGTTTAGGATCGGGGGAATACAGTGTTTATCCCAAGTAGATGTTTATAAGATCTAGGGATGCTGCATTAGAAATCTCCCTTTAAAAAGGTATAAACATCTAGGATTCTCTAAGAAGCAGCTTGTCCAATACAGCTGATATGTAACACTCCAAAAAGTAAACTGAAAGGCCCTATAGCTGGAAACAACTTTATATGCCTAAACAATAAGCCCTGCCAGGGTCTTGAGAAGGTGAAAGGAGGGGGAAACTAAGGCAGCGAGGGACAACCAGGAAAATTAGGTTCCGATGAGAGATGTCCCTACCAATCAGGGTCAAAGAGGAAAGAGACAATTCCAAAATCCAGTCGGGCAATACCTTTATTCGATTTAGGACCAACCAAAATGTCACAAAATAAATCGGTCCTAATAAAGGTATTGACCAACCATGGGATTACTATTATTATTACGGAGCAATGGATTCAAGCTACAAGAAAGAAGATTCCACCTAAACATTAGGAAGAACTTCCTGACAGTAAGAGCTGTTCGACAGCGGAACTTGCTGCCAAGGAGTGTAGTGGAGTCTCCTTCTTTGGAGGTCTTTAAGCAGAGGCTTGACAGCCATCTGTCAGGAATGCATTGATGGTGTTTCCTGCTTGGCAGGGGGTTGGACTGGATGGCCCTTGTGGTCTCTTCCAACTCTATGATTCTATTATTCTATTATTCTATTTTCCTTATGGACAAATGCAGCTCCTTTCTCTCTTTTTTTTGAAGACTATTTTATTCCCTAGCACCACATCCTCATTTCTAGTGTAGTGAAGAGGCTAAAGGATGAGTAAGTTTAAGTTGCCAGCTCAAATCCTACCATATGCATGAACTTACTAGGTGGTTTTTGGAAAGAGCGGTGTACTGGCCTACCTTACCAGACTGTTGGACAAATTTTACCGGGGGGGGGGGGATCTACATGAAGCAGTTTAAAAATATCATCATCATCATCACCATCATCATGGTATAATAATACATTCATACCATCTAAAACAAAGGCCTCTGCATTCTGCCTCTGCTCAGGAGCAGTTCCTGCCATTTCAGCAATATCTGATCTGGCCAGATCTCATGGCAAGTCCCAGTGTCAACACAACAACTACCTGACAGCAATGGCACAGGCACTTATCCTGCAATCTAGCCGATCCACCTAAGAAGCTGATTCAGATATTTTTGCAGTTGCATGGATTCCTAATTGGGGGTTAGAATTAAGAGCAAAACAGCACATTTGGCAGCAATTACGGCAGCTTCTCTATGTCTAAATCAGACCTGGTCTTCTTCCCAAGACCGAGGGGGGGTGCAGAATTGGACCACTGCTTTCCTGGTGGTCAGTTCACTTCATGCAGGAAATGCATGGTGCTGTGATGAAGTTCTTTGCAGGCTGTTGTTCAAATCCACACTTCCGCTTGCTGCAGCACTCAAAAGAATAAGGTTAAGAGCTCTGCTGGAGGACACTAAAGGGCCGTCCAATCAGCATTCTGTTCTCAGAGTGGCCAACCAGTGGCTTATTATGGGAATCGATAGGCAGGGTATAACAGCAATAAATAGTATGGATTATTTCGCTTGTGATCCTCAGCGACTGGCACTCGGAAGCATTAACATATTACAGTACTTGTTGGTTCCCTCCTTTTGCCTTTTCGGTCTTTTGTTTCTCTGTTCTCTCTTGCACTTGCACCTTGGTCTTTAAAGCCCTTTCCTTGGAAATCCCTTTGTTGTTTCCAGGTTAAATGTTTTATTAGGACTGCAATCCTAGCCATGCTCACCTTGGACATAGTTCTGATCAAACTTCCATGGATTTGGACTGCAAGACCCTGATGCTGACTAAGTGAGTCATGGAGGGGCAGCAAATCCCCCCCCCAATAGACAAATATGTATTTTGGATGGGGGGGGAGAGAAAGAAAGAAAGAAAGAAAGAAAGAAAGAAAGAAAGAAAGAAAGAAAGAAAGAAAGAAAGAAAGAAAGAAAGAAAGAAAGAGGAGGAGGAGCCTAAATTCCATCTACCCAAGAAGTAACAGACTGACTCAAAAGAAAAGAGTACAGAGTAGCTCCGACAGTACAGCAAGAGACTTGTGCTCTCAGGTTCAAAGGTTCAAGCCCTACAAAGATTCCTGCATTGCATGGGGTTGGACTAGATGACCCTTGAGGTCCCTTCTACAATATGATTCTCTGATAAGTGAGATCTGTGCATAAAGACAAATGGACACACAGTTCAGCCGTTAAGATGAACCAGCGAGAGTGCTTAATTCTCCCCCCTTGGATATCAAGGCTAGTCCTACTCAGAGTAGACACATTAAAATTAATGGATAACTTGGGTTCGGTAGTTTCAGTTCTAAGTATTGGAACACAACCCACTGACTTTGCCTAGATTGCCTCCAGGAGGTTTTAAGGCTACAAAAGGCTAAGCAGAAGAGTATGTGCCCACAGCAAAGTGGAAAGAGGCTGAAGGAAAGTGGCTGATCTTCCCAGCAGAGAAGATACAGAGCTTCCTGGGATAAACAAGCATGTAGATCTGCAAGGCACAGATTGATTCGTACTTAGCTAGCTAGAATTGTATCTCTCTTTCCTCAAACCTCCCAACCCCACAAAGAGATATTTGTACATCCTGAGGAACAAGGGCTCAGAAAGTTCTGGCTATAAGCAAAGGTTAAGGGAAACATCTGCGTATCTAAGACAAAAATCGACCGCCCCACAAAAAGCAATAACCTTGAATTTATGAGATCATAAATCACGTGAAGTGAACGAGGAACATACATTATCTGTCAATATGTACATTTCAAGATAGATGGTGCTGTTAAGACAGACGTCTTCAACAGCTCAGTGGGAAATTGTTTTAAACAGCATAATATACATATTATATATATAATTTGTCATAACATTGGGTGGGAGAGAGAGAGAGAGACAGAGAGACAGAGAGAGAGAGACTTACTTTTCATGTTTTGGAGATGATGTGAGGGTTTCTTTTCCCTGAGTTAAAATTCCCTCTTCTTGAAAAGGAAAAAAAAAGTCCTCCTTTGGTTTTTAGTTTGGTGTTATTCTTTTAAGGTTTAATTTGGAAGTTGCTTGTTTTGTGGGATTTTTCCTTAAAAAAAAGTTTTCTTTGGGTTGCAAATTTCTTCCACACCACACCTGTTCTCTGCAGAAGGTTGGGTCCTTTGAGGTAGATGAGTTCACAGGTACACACACAAAAAAGGTGCAAGATGGCAATAGCCTCTCCGACAGATAAATAAATAAATAACTAGATAAATAAATAAATAAATAATAACAAAAACAACAACTAGGCACAACTTTTTTTTTAAAAAGGTATAATCTCCCAGATTGCCCCTTGCTCAGTTTTTCCTTGTTTAAAAAAACTTTTTTTTTAAAAAAAAAGGTTAAAAGGAGAACAGAAAATTAATTTTGTAAAAAGTTGTTGCCCAGACCAGCTTTTAACTGTTCAGTATTTGTATATGTGCATGTGTGTGTTTTACATCACTTACAAATTGGTCTTTATATACACCCCGGCTCTTGTCTAGGCGCGCGTGTTTTTTTTTTTTTTCAAATGGTGACACATCTTGACTCACACACTTTTCCATTCAAAAAAAAAAAAAAAAGAAAAAGAAAGAAAGAAAATCCAAGAGAGAGAGAAAGAAGAAAAAAACCCATAGGGCACAGGAAAAACTCCTCTGAGTTAACCTTGCGTTTTGAAGTGGGCGGCCCAGGATGACACACATTCTCTGCAATGCTGTGCGCTGTCCCTTTAAGATGGATTTTTAAGGTGTGTGTGTGTATGTGAAAGAGAGAGAGAGAGAGATTGGGGGGGGGGGAAATGCGAGTTGGATGTTTGATGAGGTCATGCTCCAATCCCCACCTCTCCAAAACTCCACAGGTTCTACAGTGTCTCTGACTTTTTTTTTTTAAAAAAAGGAGAAGCCCCCTACCCACCAAAAAAGCTCACAGCCCTCAATAACTTTAACTGAGAGGGAAAGACAGATAAGGAAAGTAGAAAGTGCAAAAGCTGGAGATCGAGAAAGGATGCAAAGAGTAAACTCAACGAGGACCCCTCACAACTATTTGCGTGCAGACACTCCTGCGCTTGAGAGATTTATCAATGGAAGGATTAAGCCCAACCCAGAGGTGTCTTCCAAGAGAGCAAAAATTCTCCTGTGTTGTGAGCTCTTTTGGAGGTCTGACGCTGGAGATCTTTTCAGAACTAAGGGGCAGGAGGGGTTGAACCCGGACCCACATAGATCTAAAAGCATAACACACATCATGTTGCCCCAGGTCACCACAAAGGTCCATTCATCGGAAGTAGTAATAACCATTTGCTGCTGTTCCTTCCCACCGTCTGGCTGTCGAAGATGGGCTGCTTGTGAACATGGAGGCTTGATCTCTGCCTAATTGACACTGACCAAGGATCTTCTCTATAAATATGCTAGCCCCTTTCAAAGTTTCCTGCCCCAGCTGCAATGGCAACATCTGGTAGCAGCGAGTTCCATAGGTTACCAGAGACTTCCATGCATTGCACAAAGAAACTCCTCGTCAGCCAGCCAATTCGCTTCACGTTATGACTAAATTTCTAGCGTTTTTACAGGAAGGGCAAGATCCAGAAAAAGTGAAGCATATTTACATGGAAGGAACTCCCACTTGACATTACATTCTTCTGTGGATTTCAATGGGGAATGCTAACTACATGCTAAAATCTTTCCTCCTAAACTCAATGGGACTTTAAACATTGTCTAGATTGTGCTCATGAGTAAATGCTTTTTTAAAAAAAGAAAAGAAACTGCATATTGAATACGGACAAGCCATAATTTCTGTAGCAGCATTACAATACTTTTTGTTGATCACTCCCTTTTTAAAGTTTACCTTAAGTCTTACCTTTGAGTTGAATTTCACAGAACCCTTTAGCCTTTCTGCATGACACAAACTCCTCTTTTACTCAAGAGCATTATAAATACATAATTTATCAACTTCGTCTTTCCAGAGAGTCATTGTTGATGGACAGAAAGACATATTTATGAAAGCAGCATAGAAAGAAAATGAAACTGAGACAAGTGATATGAAGAGAAGAGACCAAAGAAGATTCTGAGATGCAACACATGTATTCCTTTATTACGCTTTAAAAATCCCTCAGAGAGCCCACGATAGCATACACGGTCCCATCCTTTTATTACAACAAGCCTGTAAGGTAGTTTATGCCCTAGTAAATTTTGGCCAGGAGTCTGAACCTGTGTCCCCCAGGTCTAAATCAAACCACTACCACTTCTTCCAAAGTAAATTCAAACGCAAACAGGTGGTGGCATTATTAATGGTATGATAGGCTGCTACATCATACCATTAACCAAGTTGAGGCTCCCGAGAATATGAAATGTCCTGCCCACAGGAGCAAACCAGACCCTTGCGCTTGGCCACAGTGGTGGTTCAGGGAAGTACTGTATTAATGCAAAGCTGACTCTTAGGAAACACTTTTTTTATATTCAGCATCCAGCCAGTGGACCCTACAATAAAATGTTGTGGCGTGGAGTGCTCTTGTTCATGGTTCTTTCGTTCTTTCGTTCTTTCCTTCCTTCCTTCCTTCCTTCCTGCCAGCCATCAATGACCCCTTCCAAGACACTCCATTCCCTTCCCACCATTTCCCCACCCCTCCTTAACATTCTGTGGCCACTGAGCATGCCCAGTTTTCATTGGACTATTCCCGACCCAAAGGGTGAATGCCTGTATAATATTTAGCGTTCTTGTTTAAAAGTTTTGCAAGCGGGGCCTTGATTATTTCTCCGGGCACTGAGTGCACCTTTCCTAATGAATACTGGTCCTCAAATCCCAAATGCACCATTAAGAAGATTCCCCAGTCACGGTCAAGAAGGCAAGGCAGTGCAAAGCTTGATTTAGCAAAAAACGGGAGCAAATGCCTTGTCCTAAGCTGGTCAGTGGCCAAGTCTGCGCACACACCAAACGTTTAAAGCATCCCCCCCCACCCCCCAAGATTCCTGGAACTAGTTTGTTAAGGGTGCTGGGAACTGTAGCTCTGTGATGGGTAGACTCCAGTTCCTATGATTCTCGGGGTGCTGGTGGCAAGAGATGTGGTTAAAATGTATGGTGTGCCAGCAGACACCAAGAAAAGCCTGTTTATCCCAGGCTCCAAAGCTTAGTGACCTGAGCAGCCCGCCCCTTCTTCCGTCCTCAAACTTTCGCCTCCACTTCAAGGAATTTCATAGGGGGGGAAAGGTTCTTCCTTGTTTGTGTTGCCTCAGGCAAGAGCTGGGCCCAGCCTCTCTCGCATAAGGCCAAACCTGAAGGACAAGGTCCCACTGCTACCCTGTTTCCCCTTTTTTAATACGTAGTCAGAAAGTAAGCCATGGCAGGGTTTTTAAGCATTTGAGAAATATAAGACATACCCCCAAAATAAGCCATACTTCCGCTCCGCGGAAACCAACCCCCACAGGCACCTCCACTCAGAGTCACTCCATGCAGCTGGCACTGCAGGAGCGCGATCAGCTCTGAAGTGGCGCTCCAAGAGCTCCGCTTAACAGCTGATCGTGCTCCTGCCTTGCTGGCTGCATCCCCGCGCTCCGCCTTCTCGTCCATCGCCGCCCTGCCGCTTCTGTGCTTGTCGCCACCGCTGGGCTCACTGCTTCTTCCTTGCCTGGCCTGGCCAAGGAGCTTGGAGCGCCCTGCAGCGGCAGGCGGAGCGCCTGAGCCAGCGGCCTCTGCCTGGCCCGGCCTAGGATGCCTGCTGCCCCGCCACCCGGAACCAGTGGCTGCTGCAGCGCCGAGCACTCAAGAGAACCGAGCAGCGCCCTGAGCCAGCGCCCTGAGCTGTAAAAACTGTACCGGTAATAAAAAAAATAAGACATCCCACCGAAAGTAAGCCACCCTGTGTTTTTTTGAGGAAAAAAAGTTATAAGACGGTGTCTTAAAAAAGGGGAAAGACGGTAGTTTCCCCATGTGGGGTGTGTGCCAGGGTCAAAGGGTCGCTTGCACCCTTCTGCTGATTTCCAAACCAAATCAACACACCTCCCACAAACATGCACATTCCAGGAGAGGCTTCCTTTCCAGGGAAAGGGCAGGCCTGGGGGAGACAGCAGAGCGGTAATTAGTGCTAATTGAGCTGTTGAGCTAGCTGACCATCACTGACAAAGATTCCACATTCAGGGACCGGGTACCTGGTGATGAGTCATCGGGCAGTCTAGCAAAGGATCCTTGGAAGGTTTTAGTGAACTCTCATGGAGTTTTCAGACTTAGAAATCCTCATTACTGCTTCCATAATTACACAACCGCCAACAGCCAATCAGAAAACAGAGGAGAGGTCCTTCTAATTATATCTGAGAGGTGAGGGACCTTTCTCAGCTGAAGAAACTCATTCCCTTCTTGGCAAACATCTGTCTCGTGGCCCGCATTCCTACAGGATAGCTGTCACTCCAATCTTAGCAATCACAGAATCGTAGAGTTGGAAGGGACTATGAGGGTCACCTAGTCCAACCCCCTGCAATGCAGGAATCTTTCTGCCCAACGTGGGGCTTGCACCCACGACCGTGAGATTAAGAGTCTTATGCTCTACTGAACTATTTTTTAAAAATGCAAATTTATTACTATTATTCTGGAATACTTGTCATGATGCTACTTTACTTGGCTATTCATTGAAAGAGGAGTTAACAGCACATGTGAATTCAGCCTACTGGTTCCAGCATGTTGTGATCCTCAGATCTCTTGGGGGGGCATTTCCAAATCACCCTTTTTTGCATCATGTTAACTAATAGCTTAGAACATAAAGTTGCCACATTATTTATTTATCTATATTTCTATCCCGCCTTCACTGAAGTTGGCCTATGGAGTTCCTAGGAGAGTCTCTCATCGACCACCCAAAAACCTGCCTAGCTTTAGTGCAGTTGCCACATCACACACCTCCAGAACAAGGGCATGGGCAAAAGCAACAGGGAAAGAAGACAGAAGATAAACAGGGAAAAGAGAAGGCAGGTAACAAAACATATTCAGGCAGGGGAAAATCTGGATGCCTCATCTTGAATCTTGGAAGCCTCCCTTCCCCTGATCTCAGCTCTCTCTGTGTGGGCTGACTACTGGTAATCAGCAGTAAGAAAAATGTACTTGGCACATGCTCAGAAGCACTCTCATCCTGATTACAGTTTCATACCGTATGTCGTTGCATTATACTGAGTCAGTTGACTGGACCATTTAGCCCAATGCTGTGCACTTTGCCTGGCAGGGCTCCAGAGCCTCAGGCTTTTCCCAATACAGTACTTACTACCTGAATCTTTTAGTCTGCAATGTTCTGGCCACTTTCCTGGGAGTAAGTTCCACTGAGTTTAACGGGGCTCATGTCGGACTGGAAATCTGTAAGATCGCGTTGGCTAGCAGGAGATTCCAGAGATCGAACACGGGACATTCTGTACACACTGTTAAGTGTGCTACAACTGAGGTATGGCCCCTTCTCATCATATGCTTCCTCCACCTACACACTACCCAAGGGGTAAAGGGGATTGAATACTGGGTCTGGGATATGAAGATATGGCCTGAGATATGCCCACCCCCCCCACCCCTGTCAGCTTTTAACTTTCAGAGGCTACATTTCAATGCAGCTATACTGGAAGATCTAGTATGGTATGGAAACAGCAGATCTCTCCGCCAGAAGAGGTCAGGGGAACAACTTCCCCAGCAGAAGATCTAGTATGGTATGGAAACAGCAGATCTCTCCGCCAGAAGAGGTCAGGGGAACAACTTCCCCAGCAGATCTTCAGCAGATCCTGCTGGTGCCTCACCTAGCAGATCAAGACCAATATGGGTGCCTCAGGTGAAGGTTAGTGGGTCATATTTTAGGTTGTTTGGGTGTGTGGTTTATTTCCTCTCTGGGGTTACATAATTGAACCATGAATTAAAGGAAGATCCACAGAGACACATCCCCAAGTCACCATTTTTTAAAGGCATCTGTTGTAAGAAACGAGATAATGATGCTGCCCTTTGAAAAATGCTGTTTAAATGAGTGTTACAGGCAACAATTCTATGTACATTGACTTGTCCCACTGGACGAAGTGGGACTTATTCAAACGTTGGTGTCTAAAATCCTGGACAGCTGCTGCCAGTCAGTGCAAGCAATACTGAGCTCAATGGACCAATGCCTTGATTTAGCATAACCTATGTTTCTCTTTCCGAATAAATGTTTAGGGAGCAGAGAAGGAGTTGAGTTTTGGGAGGAGGCGACTATGAAGCAAGAGCAGGCAGGAAGATGCTACCAGAAGGGTCGGATGTAGGGAGGAGGAGCCACTGGAAATATTTTAGGGTACGGTCTCTTCTTGCAGAGTCAGCAGCAAAAAAATGCACAGGCTACGGCCCAACATATAAATAAGGGCTTTGTAACAAGAAAGCTTCCCAGGCCTCTACCCTCACTACTTACACACTCGTGTTCTCAGCTGGACAACCTTGCACCCTGCAGATGTTCAGGAAAATGAGAAAATGGCAAATGGTCTAATAACAGAACGTAGCTCTCTCTCTGCTTCTGTCCAGAGCAGAAATAGTCAGGTAGAACCCCCCAGAAGTCCTTTTTATTGTGCGTTCATGACGATTTGTGTTCATGATTGTATCGGGGCAGTTATACATGATCCTGATTTCGTTTGTGCCTGTAAAAGTTTTTTTTGGGCAGACATACTGCTTCATTTCCAATTCATGCATGCCCTATAACTTCCTGCTGAAGTTCTGCAATTCACACCTGACAGCAACAATTCAACAACTGGGGATCACAGAACAACCAATGAAGCTCAGTGATGTGTGGACTGTCCAGAATATACCCACCCACCAGTCTGGAGGGACCCCGTAACACAGTCTTTCTCAACCCGGGGTCCCCAGCTGGACTACAATTCCCATCATCCCTAGCTAGCAAGACCAGTAGTCAAGAGTGATGGGAGATGTAGGTCCAACAACAGCTGGGGACCCAAGGTTGAGAAACACTGCCACAACACAATAATCATCCCAGGTCACTGATGGGGCTGATGGGAGTTCTGGTTCAACATTTCGTGGCACAAGGTTGGCTCTCTCTCAACTCCAACATGGGACTCACTTTTAATTTCTGACAGCGATTAGAATGTAGACAGGCAGGCAGCAGGCCTGAATTGAAAGTGTTTGGACCTATCACTACAAAACTGGGGAAGGAAATTTGAGCTGGGGAAGGGAATAGTTTGCAAGCTCTGTTCCTTACTCCTAGATGCATGGGAATGTCCTGAGGTTTTTTACTCATTATATGAAATTACTGCATTCTCCACATGTTCAGAGGCACTCCGCCAGCCACACAGGACAAGTAGTTTTAGGAAGGAAGCCTCAGATGACACCAACACCGTTAGCAGCTATGTTGTAAATAATGAACCTTGACTTTGGAAACAGATTCTGGGGGTTTCTATCTCAGGCAAAACACAGTTCAAATTAAGTCTTGAATCTGACGAGAAAGTTAGCACTTTTAGGGAGGTAGCATGCCTCATACCTTGAGGGAAAGGACTGGGATAAAAAGGGAGGAAGTCTCGGAGCCAGGATTTCTCTAGGTGCCATCCTGTCCCTGAGTCAGTCCCGGATAGCCTGAGGATTCGAGACGAGGTAGCTGGGTCAGTCACCTATCCCAATGGCTAAATTGTGGTTTTGAGGTTAAGAGATGAAAGTTTGTGATCGGAGACTCTGAATCTGCAGCTCTGACTCTCTTCGGGTCAGTTGCACAAGATCACAGAATAATGCGCCCCCCCCTCCTGTGTCCAGCTCTCTGAGTCAAGGCAGGGTGCCCTTTTAACACTCTCATTAAGTGGAGTCACTAGCCACTCGTCAAAAATCATTGACTCCTCTTAAAACACACACAAACGCACAACGCCCGGGGACCACTGGTCTTCCGGACCTAGCAAAGTCGATGTGTCAGCTTGACAGAAGAACCCACAAATCACTGATTGTGTCACAGCTTTGGGGGGGAGGGCGGACCATGTCACACTGCTGACATAACATTCGGGGGATGAGGAAGGACGCCGTGTTCTCTAGGAAGAGAGAAAAAGGGTGTCAGAGGAAATAAAGAGCCAGCTTACTGGGGGTTTCTGGGAAATTTTCTGGGGAGAGAGAGAGAGAGAGAGAGAGAGAGAGAGAGAGAGAGAGAGAGAGTTGCAGGTGCCTTTTCACTTCCTCTGTGCCTGGCAGAGATGAGAAGATGTGGGGAGGGAGCCAGCCAGGCTGGCTGGGAGGGGATGGGGGGAGCGGGAGAAGAGGGTCGTAATTGGGAGAGACAGTGACACAAACTCCACACAAAAACTGTGTGGTCATTGCCCAGTGCGGTCCGTCTGGGAAGGCAGTATACGGTGGATGGGAAATCTTGCCTCTTCCCACAATCCTCTGCTCTAACCCACAGTCGTAGTCCCCTCACGAGAGAACCCAGGAGTCCTGGCTCCTTCAAAGCTCTTTTTACAATTGCATCCATGCGCACACACTGACCCTGCGTAGACAATTAGTCTTCGGTTTTCTTCCCAAAATGTCCTGGCTTCAGCTTCTTTCCCTTGCCCCTGATATTGGGGGGGGGGGAGAGGTTGAGGGAGCTCCCTACAGCCGGTCCCTTTTATGTTTCCTAGCAACCCAGGGGCTTTGTTGTGAACCTGCAAGGGGTGGGTGGGTATCGTGACAAAGTGATCGGAAAGGGTCCTTTGGGGTGATGGGAGAGGCAAGGTAACCCAGTAGATAGGTTGGATTTGGAAACAGGTTTAAATCACTGTTCACATACAGAGCGTACTTTGGGCCACTTGCTGTCTCTCAGCCTAACCTACCTCACCGGATTGTTAAAACGCTGAGGAGAAACCATGCTTGCCAATTTAAGTTCAAGGAAGGAAGGAAGGCATTAACAGAGTGTCATACATAAATAAGGTCCACAGATGAGGCCCAGGTGTGGGGAGCATTTGGTCCTCTAGATGTTGCTGAACTACAAGTCTTGAACTACGTCTTGCCTGTGAAACGCTTATCACTCAGATTTTTAGCCTCTGTTCATTTTATCCCCTTGACTCAGGGAGAGTAAGTGCTTCTTAAATTCATTTATATTCGCAACAATTCTGTGAAAGCAGGTTGCTATTATACCCATTGAACAGGTTAGGCAACTGAGGCTGGGAGTCAAGTAATTCTCTGAAGAGCATCCAGAGATTTCAGGCCTGAATGTACACTGGAACCTAGGCACCCAAGCTTCAGTTACAACCTTCAATCCTTGAGGCTGGGGGGAACGCAGCCCTCAGGCCACACCTGCCCTGGCCCTTTCCGCCTGTATAACCCCACACTGCCACCATGTGGCAACTCACCCATGAGCCATTTACTCCAGGGAGAAAGCAGGTTATTATGATGGTGTTTATTATATATTTTTATATCCCACCTTTCCCCCCCCCCCAGACCAGGACTCAAGGCAGCTTATACAAATTAAAACAATACAGATCAAATACAAAAAGCTTGAGATCTTCCATGGGACGAAACAAAAACTGCCACCAAATCAGGTGTTAACATTACCTAGGGATACGGGTGCCCCTTTTAAAATTATATTGGTAAAATTATATTTTGCTCTGCTGCCTATGAGACGGGTTGCTATATGCAACTAACAAAACATTCCCCATTTGGGCATCTCCATACTGGGAAAATCTGCATCAGTTGAATTGCCACCTGAATCTCTGACATGTTAAAGACAGGGGAGTCCTGCAGCCAAAACCACACAAGTGGGACAAGAAGGCAAAATGTAGGCAGAATTGCGCAAACACTCAATAGAGCAGCTCTGAGGCCAGCGATAGGGCCGGTATCCTAATAAGCAAGGAGAATGTTTTAACCAGCGCATCCACCACCATCTGGTTAGCGGACCAGAAACACACATGATGGGCCTTGAATTCCTTCGCCCATATGATCTGCAGCTGCAATGTGAAAACTCAAGAAAGTTAATTCCAGTGCGATGAATCGGAGGAATGTGCCAGAACATTATAGGGAGGGGTGTGTAGATGGGAGACAATTCCTGGAGGTTCTTAATTTCCAGCAGGAGTGACTTCCAGGTTTTCCTTCACACCCAGCAGGAGGTGCTGCTGAAACATGGCTGTGGTGCCCCCCCCCAATGGAAGAAACGGCAGTTTCACGGGGGGGGGGGAGCATGAAACCCCCTCCCCAATGGTCTCCAAAGGAAAGAGATAAATGCCAGGTCCTTGGAAGTAGTTTCGGTGCCGTGAATGGGGTCTGTGTGAGATGACAGCATCGTAAACGCTCTCCATAACAATGCAGGGAAGCAACGGAAAACACAGGTCAGATATGTCTCCCGCAGGGGAGGTGTGGAAGGGCAGGTAGAAAGGAGAGACCCACACATGCATGCCCCAAAGCTGTATAGGGTGGGAGGGAGACATTTCTGCCCCTTGCCCTATGTGGTCGTCCAAAGGCTCAGTCAAGCCAGGTACACCTTTGCTATCCCTAGAAAAGCATCCCCGTCCATGACACTTTCGTAAAACAAACTACCCCTGCCTGCCACAGGGATGCTGATATTTCTTTCTCTGTACCAAAACGGACAGTGTCTTATCTCACAGAGTTACACGCCATTGTGCAAAAGTATCGGGTTTCAGCTGGATTTCCCAGTGCCTGCAGGCAAGGTGGTTCTCCATCTTCTACAGTGTCTACAAGTCCAGCTCAAAGGTACCTTAGTCCCAGAGGAAGAAAATGCATCCCCTTTCACACATGGTCAGGAAATGAGGGGTGCCGACTTGGGGAGGGGGGGTTACACTGAAAACAAACTCAACCCTTTTGTTGTTGTTGTTTAGTCGTTTAGTCGTGTCCGACTCTTCGTGACCCCATGGACCATAGCACGCCAGGCACTCCTGTCTTCCACTGCCTCCCGCAGTTTGGTCAAACTCATGTTCGTAGCTTCGAGAACACTGTCCAACCATCTTGTCCTCTGTCGTCCCCTTCTCCTAGTGCCCTCAATCTTTCCCAACATCAGGGTCTTTTCCAAGGATTCTTCTCTTCTCATGAGGTGGCCAAAGTATTGGAGCCTCAGCTTCACGATCTGTCCTTCCAGTGAGCACTCAGGGCTGATTTCCTTAAGAATGGATAGGTTTGATCTTCTAGCAGTCCATGGGACTCTCAAGAGTCTCCTCCAGCACCATAATTCAAAAGCATCAATTCTTCGGCGATCAGCCTTCTTTATGGTCCAGCTCTCACTTCCATACATCACACATGGTCAGGAAATGAGGGGTGCCGACTTGGGGAGGGGGGGTTACACTGAAAACAAACTCAACCCTTTTAGGTTCCTTCAAAATTTGAAGAGCCTGGCTTGAATTTCACGTGGGATGAGATCTGGCAGAAATCTAGAGATGTGCAGGACCCCAAACACACACACACAAAAATCCAACCAGTTTGATCTTATCAAGGCATTCCTCAGAATTCCTCAGATGTTTTCCTGAGGTGTTCACTGGAGGCAAAATTTTTGTGGCCACTCTGTGGGATGCCCTCTTTCCTGCGCCAGCAGGGATTATCCACACTTAACTTTTGCCCCAGTTTTTCAAATGTCCGCGCTATAACACTCCATGTCCAAGTTGGGGATTGTTTTTTATTATTTTTTCCCTGAGTTTTCCCTGCGAAAACCTGCTCTTTAAAGCTAAATCTGGTTCCATTTTCTACATTCATAGAATCACATAATCATAGAGTTGGAAGGGACCCCGAGGGTCATCTAGTCCAACCTCCTGAAATGCAGGGATCTCAGCTAAAGCATCCATGACAGATAGATGGCCATTCAACTTCTGCTTAAAAACCTCCAGGGAAGGAGAGTTCCACCACCTTTCGTGAGAGCCTGTTCCAGTTCTTACTGTCAGAAAGTTCTTCCTGGTGTTTAGTCAAAATTTCCTTTCTTGTAACTTGAATCCACTAGTTTGGGCCCTAGCCTCCAGTGCAGGAAAAAACAAGTTTGCTCCATCTTCCGTGTAACAGCCCTTGAGATATCTGAAGATGGCTATCACATCTGTTCTCAAGTCTACTCTTTACTCTACTCAAAAGATGCTCAGCTTCCTCAATCATTCCTCAATCATAAGGCCTGGTTTCCAGAACCTTTATCATCTTGGTTGCCCTCCTCTGCACACCTTGTCAATATCCTTCTTAAATTGTGGTGCCCAGAAGTGGACACAGTACTCCAGGTATTGTCTAACAGAATATAGTGGTACTATTACTTCATTTGATTGGGACACTACACTTCTTCTGATGCAGCATAGAATAGCATTAGGGTTTTTTTTTTAGTTTTTTTGCTGCTGCTGCATCACACTGTTGACTCATGTTAAGCTTGTGGTCCACCAAGACCCCTAGATCCTTTCCATATCTACTACTGGCAAGCCAGGTGTTCCCCATCTTATATTGGTGCAGCTGGTTCTTCCTGCAGAACCTTACGTTTGTCCCTATTGAAATTCATTTTGTTAGTTTTGGCTCAGTTCTGCAACCTGCTAATGTCATATTGAATCCCAATTCCATCTTCAGTGGCACCCCTCCCAGTTTGGTGTCATCTGCAAATTTGATAAGCATCCCCTCAATTCCTTCATCCAATTCGTTTATAAAGACGTTGAACAACAATGGACCCAGCACAGACCTCTCAGCACTTGTCACTTTTTTCTAGGATGACCAGGAACCATTAGAGAGTACTCCTTGGGTTCAGTCAGTCAACCAGCTACAAATCAACTGAATAGTTACCTCGTCTGACTCACATGTCATTGCTCCATCTGAACGCCACTTGTTGCTAAGAGAAGTTGGACGCAAACTGCTTGGAGGTCGCATAGCTAGTTAACATGCCAGAGTCTCAATCGTTATTCAAGTGAGGCCACACAGACACATTTATTCTAGAACCTTCTGGAGGGACTACAAGAGCCACCACAGTGTAGGCCCTGCTCCTTACACTGATCAATGACTTAAGTGAGGGATTTTAAGGGACAGGGGGCCACAGGCCCAGAGAAAACCAGGACAGATTTTGCAAGCAAAGAAATGCCTTGTGTTACTGACTTTCAGTCTTTAGTTGCGGCATGCTCACTACAGTGGCCAGAATCCAAATTCCTTGGCCTAGAAAGCTCACTGGGTAGCTTTGCTATCACTTTCCTATGATGTGAGCTAAAGTGAGATGTCTCAAGGGCTGATACAAGGACATGTAAGCACTTTGTAAAGGACAGCCACAGAAATAATTTTTAGCAGCCTACCTTCATTCAATGCCTTGCTACAGTCTTGTGGGAATCAGAGCCACTTCCTGAGTTTTTCTGAAAGCAGCCCCAGGAGTCTGGAAATAAGGCTGGAGGGCTTGTGGGAAGCAGTGATGAGGTGCTTACAAACAATTTTTTAAGAAAAATTGCTCTCCAAAAGTTGTTTTTTGTTTTCGGTTTTTTTGGCCAGCAGGGGTGGAGATTATATGGAAGCAAAACAAACAAACAAACAAAACAACTGAAGGTGTTTGTGTGGAATTTTAATTGCTTCCCTTCCCACCTACCAATCCTCTGCTCCCAAAAACAGCCTCCTAAGGCTGCTTTTCAAAAACATAAAGAAAAAGTTACACACAGCTACATATAACAGCTAGCAAAGTCCAGAGATTGAGGCTTGAAACACTGGCTGACGGGAGGTATGTGGAATTGTATACTGTGTGCTCAAATCTCCCAAGCCTGGAGCTGGAAGACACACATTCCAAATCTGGAGGTATGCTGTCAGGTATCTGGCCTCGACCTGGCTCTGACAGCAAGATCAAAACCCTTAATAAGTTGCTTCCTGTGGATACCAGTTTTGTGGAGAAGTGGGGGCTGAGCATCAGCTGTTCCTATATCTCCCATTTCAGGCTGAGTCCTAGACCGACCGACCATTTTGCCAATACTGGGGACAGAGGAAAGCGAGTTGCCAGTGTGATATAACCCTGCTATCAACTTCTCAACCAACTTCCGAGACCTATTCTATTCTATTCTATTCTATTCTATTCTATTCTATTCTATTCTACCAGGGAAGGAGGAAGTTTCATGAGGGAAGAACAACAAAACCTTGGGGGAAATGGAGTCTAGGTTTCTTTCCATGTGCCTTTTAGATGGCATTGAATGGAAGCTCCTGTTCTCCTTCGTCATCGCATAACAAACACAGCCTCCTGCAAGGAAGCTGAGACCAGGAATTGGTGCAATCTGGGCTTTTCAAGGGGCTGTCCCAAACTGGGCTCTGAGAAATGTCAGTGAATCAGTGAGGATGACCAAGTGCTTCGCTGCAGTTTACAAACAAACAGTTTGGAAATCCTGAACGTCGGCCAAGGAATGAAAATCCCAGCTCACGTCAACACTGCACAGTAAACGGAAGTATCGTCTGAGTTCGCAGTGACCACAAGGTGCAGAGCTAATGAGTGTTCATTGCTTGCTTCCCCTAAGTGCCCTCTGATGGGAACGGAGGCTGGGATTTCTGGTCCTTGTCAACATTCCTAACTTTTGCTCCTTCCAGCACCCCTGCTGGGGTGAAGTGTCAGATGGACAGTCTTTTTGGACCAACTTTTGGGGTAAAGTTCAGCTGGGAAGCTTCTTTGGCGAAGACAGCCTCTTAGATTCATTCTTCCATATATTTATTTTTAAAATGATTATATACAACTCTACATCCTGTTCAATGTACAACCAATGTATACAGTCAGTGCTATTTTTCTAGAAAAAAAGGTGCTGGAACTCACTACAAACGCTTCCCTCTTTCTCTTACTTAGAATGGCAATGGCACCCACCTGAGAGGTGCCAGAACCGAGTTCTGGCGAGTTCCCCCTGACAAAAAGCCCTGTATAGTAATGCAGAACCAACAATAAAACAAATAACATGCTTGAACCACACTAAAACTTTGTTAGGGGACCCGGGGACCCCTATTCCCTCCAGAGATCTACAATTCCCAGAGTTCCCTGGGAAGAAGGATTTGAGTGTTAAACCACCCTGGGAACTGTAGTTCTCTGAAGGGAACAATGGGCCCTAACAACTCTTACCACCCTTAACATCTACAGTTCCCTGAATTTTTTACAGGAAGCTAGGAGTGATAACTGGTATGATACTGCTTTAAATGCATAGTGCAGATTGAGCCTATGTTACATTGCCAGCTCCCCTTCTCTCTTCCCATCTTCTTGCCTCATGCTTGTACTGTATCTAATTCCCTTTTCCTTTCTCCACCCGGCAGTAGCATCATGCATTCGCTCAGGGAAGCAGCAGAGATAGCAACATACTTTATTTGAAAACTTACCTTTGGAACTGTGCAGAAGCACAGGTGTGCACTGGGAAGTAACATCCACATATATATTAAATATGATGATCATTAACATAACTGTTCAGTTGATGGGAGTAAAATTTTATTTATTTGTTTATTTATTAATAAAAATTATTGGGTGTTTTTTTTACGAAGGAAACTCAAAGTGGTTTATAATACAGTATATAAATAAGCACAAACATTAAAACCAGCATAAAATAAAGGAAAAATAAAATATAATGCACAATCCTATTTTTAAAAGACAGCATTTTAACATCCCACCCACTCAAGGAGGCCGCAGGCAATTAAAAGCCAAAGGCCTAGCGAAAATGAAATATTTATGCCTCGCGCCTAAAGCTATGGAACGATGGTGCCAGGTGAGTCTTCCTTGGGAGAGCGTTCCACAAGTGGGGAGTCACCATTGAAAACTGAGGATAAAAGATCCTTCTCACACAGCCATTGTATGGTCAAAGATGGGGAGGAGGAGGAGGAAGATGTGGGAAAGGGAGGACCAAATCTATTTTGCAGGATCAAAGCCACTCTGGCAATCCAGTAAGAATAGCGGAAGTAAAATGCAGTAACTAAAAAAGTCAGCATAAAACTAGTCTGGGAAATCCTGGAGGATCAGAAGTAGCACCATCAACACAAGTGTTGGGGTGTCATGTGTATTGTGAGGAGGCGAGATGTAATAACACAAATAATTTTTTTAAAGCCTGATGTGGAACCCCTCTTTGTCCGGTACAGAAAAGATTGCAACGTCAGCACCAATTTAGGGAAGGCATTCCATCACTGGGGCACCATTGCTGAGGAAGTCCTCTCCCTTGTGAATGAAGAGCCTACCTCTGACCCAAGCAGGCAGTCAGAGAAGAGTCTGAGCAGAAAAACCTAACAAACAGGGAGGGTTATCTGAGGAGCCTCATACAATTCTCATGGATTTTCCCTTGAAGAGCTCAGTGGGGGTGAACCCCTTGCTGGTAATGCAAAGTCTTGCCTGCTGGTCTCAAAGTTTGTGGAAGCTTTTGGTTAACACAGAACAATCACAACCAGCTCCGGGTAGATTTTGGAGGCAAGGAGGTTATAGAGCTGAATACTCTCCTTCTTCACACTTTTAGGGGCCAGGAAGTCAGTATTGGCACTGGGCTCAAATGCACCAAAGTCTCTTTTGGGGGGCGGAGGGCAAAAAGGAAGCCAAAGTGAAGGACTGAAGAATACAGTCTTACAAAAGCAGGCACACAGGTCCTTGCTCTCTCATGTCTTGCCAAACACACACACACACACACACACACAGAGGGAGGGAGGGAGGGAGGGAGGGAGGGAGGGAGGGAGGGAGGGAGGGAGAGCCTTCTCAGGTAGACAGTTTCTGTCTGTCCATTGGAAGGCTTGTCTGTCCAACCCTCCAGCCGGGCGGGCCCCAGACGTACAGTTTCCCCCAGTGTGACTCAGGCATAAACACAGCCCCAGGCCAAGGTGTGTGTGCTGTGAGGTGGCGTGAGGGGGTGTGTAAGTGTGTGTGCAATCGGAACTTTACCATCAGCTCAACCGAGCGAGTGGCGTGTTCCGTGTGTGTGTGTGTGTGTGTGTGTGTGTGTGTGTGTGTGTGTGTAAACTGATGTCTCACATGCTCCCCTTCACCTGTTTTTCTTGGTTGGGGGGTAGAGGAGGCACTATGAACCATCTTCTGGCCTGTAGTAATTTTAGTCTGCATGTCCTAATGGGCATTGGTGGGGGGGGGGGAGAGAGTTGGTCTCACTCCCCTCAAGTGGTCTGTCTGTCTATCTGTCTGTCTGTCTGTCTGTCTCCGAAGAAGGCACCTTGGAATTTTATTACAATATCTCTTCCTCCCCCACCCCCAACACAAGTAAAATAAATTCTATTTAAGAATTGGCCATATATGGAGCCAGACTTCATGGCTAGGACCTTTCATTCCCAATGTGGAAATGCAGGCCTCACAAGGTCTCCAAAAATCCCCAAAGGGGAACAGAATTCAGAGAAGTACCCCCAGATACTTCAATGGCTACTCTGAAAGGTCTCGTGAGAATTAACCTTCCTGAAGCATTTTCTGCTGATTTTCCATGTTCTGGTTGCTCCCAGTTCAGCCACATAAGTGGCAAGCTTGATGCCTTATAAAACCTATTACAGATCAGGTTTTTCTCCATCTTGGATAAGCTGTCTGACTTCTGAATCATGTTCAAAATAAAGGATGCCACCAGTGCAAGAGGTTAGCAGAAACCCGGCTTGCTAAATTGCACCACTTCAGCATGTAATATCTAAGCAGTCCTTTATTGCTAGTATTTGGGAAATGTAATTTGTGTATATATAACTCAGGGTCCCCCCGGACATCCTTTTTATCGTGCATTTGTGCATCAGGGTGGTCATAAGCCTGCAGAAGACTGTTTGTGCTTGCTAAAGTTTTGGGGTTGATGTGCTGCTTCATTTTCAATGACCCATAAATTTCCTGCTGAACTCCTGAGACTTTTTACACTGCAAATATTCTGGATTGCTGCTTTCTGCCCCACTTCCATTGCGCTATAGAGCAAGAGTGCCCCTCCAGGTGGCAAAAATGCAGTAACATTGGCGAAACATTGCAGAACGAGTAAAGCACATTGATGTGCGGATAATCCAGTATCAATTCATCATTAATGCACTATTATAGTGTCAGTGACAATAAAAATATTTAGCAAAAGAGGGGGCGGGAATTACATGTTGCAAAAACAAAAAACAAAAAAAAACCCACACAAACACCAAAATACACACAAACCCACCGGTTTGGAGGGGCCCTCAGAGCTCTAATATGAGAAGTAGTGGTGCGATTAGGCGATTTTAGACTCTGGGTGGAATGGTCTTATTTGGGGAGTGCTCTTTAAATGTTAATAATCACGGTTTTACTTACTTTAAAACGTAGTAACCAAGCTTTGCTGCATTTAAGGGCTCTCCAGTTCATTCTGCTGTGGGACCCGTCCAGGGCACTGCTGATGAGAAGATGATAGGCTGATAGGAGGAGAGGAGAAAAGGAATCTGGTGAGAAATCAGAATGTAGTCTTGTCATTCAAACACAGTTCAAGACTTGATCTTGAATCTGCTGCAAGCAAGCATGGAGGGCTGTTGTAACACACACACACACATGGTTCCTCTGTACCTTGGGCAGATGTCCTTGATTTGGTGTGTCACAGTGAAGAGTAAAAGCCGCATGAAAGCCATTTGATCTAGAAGTTATGGGCACAATGCCTGGCATTCGGGGAAGGGATGTATCTCATATCATAATACGTCCCTGCCGGGTGAGACCAAAGGCCTATCTAGTCCAACATTCTGCTCTCACGGTGGTCAACCACATGCCTGTGGGAAGCTCACAAGCAGGACATGAGCATAAGCATACACTTTCATTCATGATCCCCAACATCTGGTATTCAGAGGCATATGGCCTCTGATACTGGAAGCAATACACAGCCATTGTGACTAATCTCATTTTAAAGCCAGCTAAATCGGCGGCCATCACAGCATCTTGTGGGGACAATTCTATAGTTTAATTACGTGTACACATAAAAGTTAAAAGTGTGGCACTTACTATAACAACATGTTGAGTACCAGCACCTTTTTTTTCCTTTTAAAAAAGAGCACGGGTTATGCTTATTCTATAATTATGCACAAATGCAAGCAAGGCACAGAACTGAAAGAGAATTCAGCTCCCCAAGAACCCCAGCTTCCCTTTAAAAAAAGTTTCTATCACACTTGAGGGCAAAGCTAGACTTGAAACTGTGCTGGCAATGCCCTGTGTCATCACGGGTCACCTTGCAATTTTCTTAGGCGCTCTTTGGGTTGAGAACACTCTGTGCATGGAAGACATATAACAGCAAAACCTGGGATGGAATGTCAAGGAGCAGGGTTGGTGCCAAGGAAAACAGAAGCCGGATGGGCAAATATTTGGCCATGAGGTGATGGGGGAAACCTTCTCCCCGCCTTTGGCTTGACGCCCATGGGGGCTTTTCCAATGGCACATCAACTCGGCGGAGTCACTGTCAGAACAGGGTGCCCAGATTAAGCAACTCGGAATGGATCCAGCCCCCTGCGCAAGGGAAGGGGACCTGGCAGAGGTCACATAAATGTTCTTGCCCGCACACAGGTTAACCAAATTTTTCAGGCCGTGAGGCTTTGCAAAGAGTCACATGTACCATCTGCCTGAATCATTAGCAAAAACAGTGCACTGCTTGTGGCAAAAAGGTTCCTGTTGACTATTTGGTATGCAGTGTGGGCCATACATAAGGGGAGATATGTGGACATGTATGCAACCAGGCCAATGTAGGATTTATCACTAATAACCCCTAAGATTATAACCACAAAGCCCCCAATTCTGTAACTGGAATGAGTTATGAAAATGATTTCATTCATTTATATTAAAACCTACTTTGTCCTACAGATGGACAATGTCTTAAAAATATTTCCTCCTACCGTATTACCTTGCTTCCTACATTTAGAAATGGGAATATTTATTTTTATTTAGTCAATCCTATAAATATACTGTATCTCAAAAGGGTGTAAAATAAGGAATCAAAGAGTATGCCCCCCAACATCCTTTTAATTATGCACCCATGGTTATTTGTGCTGATTATTGTATTGGAGTAGTAATACACAATCCCATTTCCAATAGCGTTCGCACGTACAAACATTTCTGCGGCAGACACACTGCTTCATTTCCAATCAGCACATGTCCTGCAACTTCCAACTGATATCATGTGACCTTTCACCCAAGAAATGCTTTTGTTTATTTTTGTTTTGGTCTCACTTTTCTTGTGCTATAGTGCAAAAGTGCCCCTTAAGAGGGCAATAATGTAAAACACTGGAGAATCATCACAGAACAATTAATAAAGCATAAAGATGTGTAAAAAGGTAAAGGGACCCCTGACCATTAGGTCCAGACGCGGACGACTCTGGGGTTGCGGCGCTCATCTCGCATTACTGGCTGAGGGAGCCGGTGTACAGCTTCCAGGTTATGTGACCAGCATGACTAAACCGCTTCTGGCGAACCAGAGCAGCGCACAGAAACGCCATTTACGTTCCCATTGGAGCAGTACCTATTTATCTACTTGCACTTTGACTTGCTTTCGAACTGCTAGGTGGGCAGGAGCTGGGACCGAGCAACGGGAGCTCACCCTGTCGCAGCCGACCTTTTGATCAGCAAGCCCTAGGGCAGCGCCGTCTTAAGCGCCCCTGTCGCCATGGTGCGCCGGATCTCTCCGGCGCCCTTCCGCCCCGTTTCCCAGCGCAGTGGGCAGGTGGGCGCGCGCACAGCTGCGCAGCGGGCCGGCCGACCAGCGGGCGGGCGCAGCTCGCTGCGCCCTCCTGGCGGGCCGGCGCCATGGTGCCCTGCGCCACCGGGGGTCTACGACGAGCCGGCCCTGCCCTAGGGCCTAGGCTCTGTGGTTTAGACCACAGCGCCACCCGCGTCCTATAAAGATGTATAGTACTGTATAAATCCGCAGCTAATATAACATTATGGGTTCTGTAACAAGGTGCAGAATACCCCTGCAAAGACTTCCGCCCCGCCTGCCCCCCCCCCAGCGCTCTGGAAGGACTCTCTGAAATAACAAAGAGTCAAAAACAACACACCTATACAGGTAATATGAACAACATGCAAATAAATTATTCAAACAATCAGATTGCAGAATATTAAAAATAATAAGCAGTACAATTTAGCAACCAACAGCTGGGGAATGTCCACACAATGAAGGATACTTTCAGTAAACATCTAAAATGTACTCAGACCTGCAGAATGGTTATACCACTCAGAATGCAGGTAGTTGGGGGCTGGTTTGCAGCACGTAAATGGGACAAGAATTGGGGTGCGCAAACCCGGATGTGCCCTTACTTTGCGCAAGGAGAAGTAGAAGGCCACACAAAATCAGGAGAGGGATCAGGTGGCTGGCTGTCAGTGTGCTAGGTACATGGAAACCCCAGAGAATATTCACACATTGAACCTTCAGACCTTTGCTTAAGCTTTTCTAAGGATACCCCTAATGTGTTGATGTGATACTAGGGATTCAGCTACGTTGGCAAAGAAAAAGCGCTTTGTAAGCGTTGTTTATGCATTCTAACACTGTGTCACCAGAGGGCGCTGTGAAGTTCCATTTTTGCCAACCCGATTTCTTATACAAAGTTTAAAACGTGTTTAAATGAAATGCTTCTTTGATGTCCAGCCTAGCTTGCAAACACTGACATCCTACAGGTATATTTGTCAGAATCTGCTAGAATCAGCTGCAGGTCCCTGTTGGGTATGTCTGCACTTCTGGATAACCTACATCTGCCCCAGAAATCCTTTAAAGAAATATTTAAACATCAGTTGCCTCAACTGCCAGTCATGAATTCAGTTTCATTTATTAGAAATTCTACTACTCTCTGTGCCTTTTCATATAACAGGAAAATAAAAGATAACTGTAAAACGAAATACAATTAAATGAGACATAAAGCAACTCTAAGTGGATATAATACATCACTAGCTACAAGGGCTTCCTCCGTTACATATAGCCACTTGCTAAAATGCAAAATGGATTTAGCATGCTTAACAGGTTCTTAAAACCGATGGGATTAAAAAAATGAAACTGTTTCTTCAGAAATACACAATTAAAAAATGCTAGGAAGTCATAAATCATCTGATATGCGGATACAAAATTAAAATAAAAGCATATCATGGACACGTGAGGTAAAATGTGTTACTCTGCAAATCACCATGGCACACTATGAAATAAATAATAATGATTAAAACTGCAAATAATTGATGCTATTTTGATTTGTCAGCCAATTTGCTATCTGTTCCAGAAACTGGCTCCCAACTCACATCCTTTGTCCTTTCCTGTCTATGATACAGAGCTTGTAGGACAAATGTTACTACTGGTTTCAACACTTTATAAGAATGGGTGGCTAGAAGGAATTTTATACTCTGAGGTAAAAGATAATGAGTCTTTTCCTATCAGCAGGGGCTCCAACCACTGCAGTCTTAAAAGCTACTAAAAGGAATAATAAAACAAGCAATGGAGAAAGAAAACCTTTCATGTTTCCAAAGTTACACGGTCAGAATTGACTAAGGTCTCGTCCACATTGTGGTGGTAAAACCTGGGTCTGAAGAGGACAACTTCAAACTGCAGGTGAGGACGGCTTTATAGGATGGATAACTCCTCCATTAAAAAGAAATAAACAAATCCTAACCTCACATATTGGAGATGGCTACCCCAGAACCCTTTTTCCATCACAGGTTTGATTTCTATGACGATTGAATGATTTTCCATACAAAATAAATTCGGTCACATCAGCTTTCACCTGAAGGGTTGAAACGCGTTTGTTCTTAACATTCGTCATACTAGTTAGTGGATAAGGCATTTGATTGGCTATAATACCACATTTATCATTGTATTAAAACAATTACCGTCATTATTTTATTGTATGTCAATTTGATATATCTCATGTATTGTGGCATTAGTAAACTTTGTAGAGCCATCTCTTTACAATATTTTAGAAGCAGTAAGTTCCCATTTTTATTCCCACCCAGCTTTTTTTATTTTTAATCACCTGCTTTTGGAGGCTGGGGCCCTACACCTCTTGCTGTGGAGCTGGTATGAAATACTACAGCCAAACGCAGGCTTGCCACCTCTGTGAGAGCCAAAACTAAAAAGCGGCAATGTTCTCCATCTTCTTCTTTCATGGCCATTATAATTATTATTTAAACTTATATCCCATCCTTTCTCCCCCAAGGAGCCCAGGGCAGCAAACTATAACACTGACACAATTAAAGCATCTAAAAACAATTCCAGTGCAGATGCAAACTTTGAATAACATAAACTTAGCACAGGGTGCTTCATCTCAGCAACCCTCTAAGCAGGTTAGTCCTTATGGATAAAGTGGGTTATAAATCTAGCCTGTTCTAAGCTGGGTCCAGACGCAGGTTACTAATACTTAGTTCCCACTGAAATCAATGGGACATAAATCATGCCTAACGTCCCACTGATTTCAATAGAAGTGCAATTAGAGTTGTGCCAACTAAGTTATACTTAATGCAGACCCACCGAAACTAACGGACCTAAGTTAGTTGCATCTATTAACTTCAATGGATCCACTCTGGATATGATTAACAACGGCTACTACAACCCTCAGTCTGCATCCAACCTTTTCTTGTTGCCTGTGGGAAGCTATGAGCTCCAACATGAGCCTGGCTATGTGTGAGTTCTTGTATACGTAACTGTGCATTCAGTTGTCTGCTGAAATGCAAGGAGCAGTACAGGATTATGTTTCGTGCAACTTGGGTTGGTTTGTGGATTAAAGCAATTTTGTGTATGCTTTCCTTCATGAGGTTTGGTTGGCTGCGCATTCTTGTTTTCATTGGTAGAAATATGGGAGTGGGTAACCGTGGAACTGGAATTTATGAATCTGTATATTCTTCTGTGTGGGGATGCGTGTGGTTCTTTGCTTCGCTGCCTCTGTGTGTGTGTGTGTGTGTGTGTGTGTGTGTGTGTGTGTGTGTGTGTGTGTTTGCGGTTTTTTCCTCCTCAGGCAGAACTTTCACAGGCCATGAATGTATGTATAAAGGCGTAACGGGATCGGTTAGTGGATCTGTGCCTGTGTGTGTGGTACTTTGCTTCTGTCTTCGCGTATGCATAATTATGAATGTTTGCAGGTATGTACTTTTGGCTAGCATGGACGCACCCTGCACGCGCACATCTGCATGGTATCAGAAGCGCCCAACTGCCACAGCATGTAGGTAAGCATGCAATTTTGCATCATTTTGTGTGTCTTTCATGGCTCTGTGGGTCCCTCACTCCCTTTGCCATGCCTGAAAAACTCTGAATTCCTTGGTGCGTAGTTGTGCATTTTCTACGAGGTATATGTGTAGTTCTTCCCTTCACTCTCTGTGTATGCAGATTTGTGGATGTGTACATGGAAATGGAAAGTCTGTGTATTTTCCCATATGAGGGACGTGGATATCACAACTCTGCGTAAGCACATTTCTATTATTCATCACAACATTTCCTCCAAGGAGCTCAAGTTGGTGTACAATAGTTCTCTCCCTCTCCATTCTGTCCGCACAACAACCCTGTGAAGTAGGTTGGGTTAAGAGACAGTGACACACCATACATTCAAAGCACCCACACACAAATCACGGGAAGGGCTGTTTACCCCTCACAGAGCTATGATTCCCGGCACCCATAATAAACTACAGTTCTCAGGGTTTTTTGGGTGAAGGGGAACTGTGTGTCCAAAGTAAGGTGTCTCCAAAGCCAATGACTGGTCCAAGCTTCATGGGTGACTGGAGATTTGCACCCTGGTCTCCCAGGTCCTAGCCAGGGGTCAGCAAACTTTTTCCGCAGGGGGCCGGTCCACTGTCCCTCAGAGCTTGTGGAGGGCCGGACTATATTTTGGAAAAAAATATGAACGAATTCCTATGCCCCACAAATAACCCAGAGATGCATTTTAAATAAAAGGACACATTCTACTCATATAAAAACACCAGGCAGGTCCCACAAATAACCCAGAGATGCATTTTAAATAAAAGGACACATTCTACTTATGTAAAAACACACTGATTCCCGGACCGTCTGCGGGCCGGATTGAGAAGGCGACTGGGCCACATCCGGCCCCCGGGCCTTAGTTTGGGACCCCTGTCTTAGTCCAACCCTGTAGACACCACCCCATACTGGAAATCTATAGAAGCGGGTCCATGACTGTGTGTCGCTTCTGCTGCCTCCCCCAGCCCCATGAACCACCGTCTTAAGGAAGAACTGAGTCCACGCCTGTTTCATATTATATGCATTTCACTTATGCATACCCAACCGGCTAGCAGACGAGGAGTTCCTCTTGCGTAGGTGTGGGGGCTTGCAATGCCGAGTGTGCGATATTGGATCCATCTCCCCATGTACTCCATTAGGTATATCCTTTTGCTTGTGTGCTTTTTGATTGTTATCTTATTTCATTTGGAGGCGGCTGCCAAAAAAAGCCGAGACGGGGGATCCGATGAATCTGGGATGGCTAAGGGAGCTGGAGGAGGAGGGAGAGGGGGCGTAGGGTAAAAATGGAGGGGGAACCCCTGAGCTGGGATGTATCAGGGGAGCGGTGAAGCCCCCCGTGGGTCTTCTGGGCTGCCTGACGTCCTCTGCGGTCAAGTTGCCCAAAAGGTCACTGTGGTCAGCGTCTGCCGGCTTTTATTGTTTGCATTTTCCTCAGACACTGCCACAGCAAAAGGCTAAGATGAGTCTCCGTCCCGGCGTCGTTTGCCCCCACCCTGGCTCTGACCCCCACCTTGGGGGAAATGGACTCACTATGAAAATATCAAACCCGAGGAAAAGAAACAGCCCCTGAGCAAGAGACAGAGAGGGGAAAAAAAGACCACAAGGCTTTAAACAGGAGGTGGGGTGGATGGGAATATTCATCATGCAGCCCCCCTTTCCTCCCAGACTCTCTCCCCCCTCCCCGCTTTAAAAATTTGCCGAAGGCTCTGCCAGATGAAGGGAACGCTTTCCGAAATCCATGGTTTCATTTATGGCTCTTACCTCCAGTGCCACATTATCCTACTGTAGAAATTTAGGTGCGGGTTCTTTCCCAGGGAGAAAGAAGGCCTATCATCGAAACACATGCTCTATCTAAAACGTCCTCGGGAGCCAGTCTGCCACCATCCAAATCTCCGGGTCTTTAAAATGTTTTATTTCCCACCTTTTCCAGCAATACCGCTCCTCAAAGGGGACTCTCAATAACTAATTACTGTACAAAGCAAGACATAATAAAAACATAACAACAACAAAAATAGCCTAATAATAATAATAATAATAAAATCGTGCAGTAGCACCTGGAATTATTATTTTTAAAAAAATATATTTATTTTGACTGTGTCAGACCAACACGGCTACCTACCTGAGCCTAAATAATAATAATAATAATAATAATAATAATAATAATAATAATAATTGCAAATTAAATGCCATCAAATGTTTAGGCCAGAGGTTAGTTTACGGTACTTGTCCAAGCTGCAGGTTAGTTTACTTGTTTAAAAAAATATTTTTCTTCCAAAATTATAGGCGTTTAGAGGGACTGGATCAAGCCCCCAAATAGGAGGTCAGCCACCCCTAGCTTAGCTGAGCAGAAAAGCTTAAAATTGACACAATGTGGGTGTCAACACAGATGTGTCTGCAGAAGGTATATCAGAGTCTGGGGTCTACTATAGAAAAGGGCTTATATCCTAGTTGCCTGCACCTCAGTTTGCAAGGTGTGAGCCCCTGTAGCAAGTGGTTCTTCAAGATATCATCGGTCTCAAAGCATTCATGGCTTAAACCATAAGGACAAAACCTTTTCCAAGTTCCACCTAGAAACATATCTGGTTAGTAACCCGGCCAGTGTAGCTTTGAACCAACCCGTTGGTGATTGCAAACCGCTCTTCAGAAGCAGACCCATGTACAAGACACTGCAGTCGTCTGAATTCAACGGCCCTTGATATGTACATGTGAATACACTTTCACACGTTACAAAACCCCTATGTTGAAATCACTCCTCTGTAGGAAATATCCAGTACGTAGTAGAAAGGCACAGGGGCAAGAATTCAGAGCAGTGTGTGAAACAGAATTTTGGAAGAGGAATTGAGGCAGGCACCAGCTGCCTCAAGCAGGCCCAGAGCTCAAGCAGCCCAACTTCAGCCCATCAAAGCATGGGATGGGGTGGGAAACACAGTCCGCTTCTAGGCTGTCGCAATCTAGAAGGCATGATTCAATAATATACTGTGAAATTTAGGTTGAGCTACTAAAGCAGACTTGTTGCTTTTGCGCAGCTAACCTGCTTCCAAAGAAATCCCGGAAATTTTTGTGTCAAGAAAATGCCCTGGGAAGGGTGGGATGTTGACGCCAGATGATGCCCTGTAACCTCTGTGCAAGCAAATAATAATTCTTCAGAATTTATGTTTAAATTCGTGTGGTTATTAAAAAGACAGGGGGTGGGGAAGCAGTGATGTTGTATTATCTCCATGCAAATTTTGCGTGCGCTAATCAGAATGATTTCCCCAGTAGTGATGTATGGAAGTGAGAGCTGGACCATAAAGAAGGCTGATTGCCGAAGAATTGATGCTTTTGAATTATGGTGCTGGAGGAGACTCTTGAGAGTCCCATGGACTGCAAGAAGATCAAACCTATCCATTCTTAAGGAAATCAGCCCTGAGTGCTCACTGGAAGGACAGGTCGTGAAGCTGAGGCTCCAATACTTTGGCCACCTCATGAGAAGAGAAGACTCCCAGGAAAAGACCCTGATGTTGGGAAAGATGGAGGGCACTAGGAGAAGGGGACGACAGAGGATGAGATGGTTGGACAGTGTTCTCGAAGCTATGAACATGAGTTTGACCAAACTGCGGGAGGCAGTGCAAGACAGGAGTGCCTGGCGTGCTCTGGTCCATGGGGTCACGAAGAGTCGGACATGACTAAACGACTAAACAACAACAATCAGAATGAGTGTTCAATAAACAGGCCCCGTGGAAGAGCTCAGTGTCTCTGTCACTTTGCACAGTGGCTGCTCTGAAGGGGTGTTTGTGAAGTAATTGCGGGAGACCCATTTGCTCCAGTTATTTTCTATAGGGAAATGGGCTTTTGCCCCTCCCCAGCCCTCCAATGGCTATCGGCCACTATGGCTGTGTTTTACCTCCACTGCTGGAGGCATTGTGCCTTTGAATACCAGTTTGGAACAGTTGCTGTTGCAGTCATGTCTAGCTTGCAGGCTTCCCACAGGCATCTGGTCAGCCCGCAACTTTGCGTACCACTTAGGGTCCTTCCAGACTGGTGTTTTACTGCAGGCGTATTTTAAAACATGCTCTTGACAGAATAACAGTGCGCTAGTTGTGGATTTATTATGCTTCCCCGATGCTATCACATTATTCCTGTCCGGCGCAACAAAAAATAAGAACATTTGTGGTTCAAAATTATTTTAGAGTACTTGAAAAAACCACTGAGGTTTTGAAGGCACAGGAAGGGAATGTTGGGGGGGGGGGGACACAACTGATTGTTTCTAAGACGAACATTCATAGGTTGGCTTAAACTAAGGCCTGGAGGCCGGATCTGGCCCAATCGCCTTCTAAATCCGGCCCATGGACAGTCCGGGAATCAGCGTGTTTTTACATGAGTAGAATGTGTGCTTTTACGTATTTAAAATGCATCTCTGGGTAATTTGTGGGGCATAGGAATTCGTTCATTTTTTTTCAAAATATAGTCCGCCCCCCCCACTAGGTCTGAGGGACAGTGGACCGGCCCCCTGCTGAAAAAGTTTGCTGACCCCTTAGGGCAACTTCCTGTCCTTCCTTTCTCTCTATATACTATATTTGTACTAGTCCATTGTCACACTGGCAATGGACTGTGCATGTTCCAGGGTGAAGGAAGCATCAGAGACAGGCAGGTGGTGGGTAACCAAGGTGGGCTTGCAGTGATGGGAGCATTGGGCCGCACAGTCAAGCAGGGTGGAGAGAGTGAATAAGCTACGCTTGCAGCACAGAGCAGGTTGAGTGAGGGGGCTGGGTGCAGTAGTGCAGGTGACCTGCGGAGGTTTGGCAAGGAAATAGGGAGGGGCTTTGGCAAGAAGTATAGAGAAGTGGTCTTTGGTGAGGAATAAGGGGGAGGCAGTTTAGGGAAGCTTTTAATCTTTAAGAAATTAATGTATTCTAATATTTCTGTTGGAAGCCGCCCAGAGTGGCTGGGGAAACCCAGCCAGATGGGCGGGGTATAAATAAATTATTATTATTATTATTATTATTAGGGGGGAGGGTTGGACCCTCCAAACTGAGCAGTGGCATCAGCCCCTATGTTCTTTGTATATACTCTATAGCAACATTTTTATGCTACTTTAGTGTTCAAGGTGCTTCACATACATGATCTCAGTACCTTGTACGGAAGTCCTGTAAGGTGGGTCAGTATTATTATTCCCCTCACATGGCAGATGGAGGAGCTGAGCTTTCATAAGACCACCTGGTAAGTTTATGGTAGAGGTGAGACTTGAATGTCCTGTTTCACAGCTGAGTAGTTGATCCCAAGTATAGTCCCTTTTATTGAAGTGTGTTCTTAGCCACTAGTCATCATTGTTGCCATAAATGTATTTGTACATCAAAAAGCTCATATTCGAAAATGTGGAAACAGTGAAAATGTGGTCAGTATGTTGTTATTATGCACACACATACACACCTAAATTGTGAAAGGGACTGTAACAATGTAATGTAAATGCCAGAGAGAAACCACTAAACTTCTCTAGAAAAAATCACAATTGTTTTACCACATATTGGACATATAACAAACAGCACATCTATGCGCTAGGCCAGGGTCCCCAAACTGTGGCCCAATTGCCTTCTAAATCCGGCCCGTGGACGGTCCAGGAATCAGCATGTTTTTACATGAGTAGAATGTGTTCTTTTATTTAAAATGCATCTCTGGGTTATTTGTGGGGCATAGGAATTCATTCATTATTATTTTTTCAAAACATAGTCCAGCCCCACAAGGTCTGAGGGACAGTGGACTGGCCCCCTGCTGAAAAAGTTTGCTGACCCCTGCGCTAGGCCCTTGCATGAATGCTATGAACAGAAATGCACATGGCAGACTGGAGTAAGGGAGAAGGCTTGGGTGTGGGTGGGTGCATGCATGTGTAGATGAGGCAAACATTTCCCTGTAAGGGCGACACTTAGCGCAAGAATGATTCTATACTTGGTACAGCAGATACCCAATGCTTAAGAACTTGCCATACACAAATTCATTGTGGCAGGAATGGAATTTTCTGTGCTACAAGATACCACACACCGAACACAAGAAAACAGCAATGGGTGCTACCCAACTGATAGATCCATTGCGCAAGGATTTCAGCTTGTACAACGAAACTTCCCCTCCCTCTTCTTTCCTTGCACCCCTCCACCCCCACCAACACCCTTCCCAAATGTGTTCTGGAGGGTTGGGGGGGGGAACCCTGGACAGATTTAGGGGGAAGGCATGAGGGCTGCAAGGAAAGGACGGGGGTGAGTGGGTGGAGAACGTTCCTTTGTGCAGCCAAACTTACTTGCGCTAGCAGATGTATTCAGATGGGTGGATATACCTGCAACAGAAATGCTACTCTGAGGAAAGACATCTGGGTCCTGTGCAACAAACGCTACAGTTATTCCATGACACAAATAACTGTGTGGGACGGCACAGAAATATGCATGTTAGCACGCAACCATGCGTACTCCCACCTACTTATCTCTAAGCTTGCATTGTATGGGTGTGTTTGTGTACATTTGTGTGTATTCATAGTGCATTTCCTGTGTGACATTTGTGTCCGTGTGTAGGTATGAGCGTTTGTGAGTGGGCAGTTATATACAAACGCTGCGATGAGCATGTATTGTGAGTGGAGCATGTGTGTGTGTATATGTGTCTATGCATATTTTCCTAGATCTCCTTTCCCCTTTCCAGCAACTGACTGTGCACACTCTCTCACCGTCCCGATGACACAAGAACCTGGATTACAGTGTGTGCTGCTGACGGCAGAGTTTGGTCCTATCTAAACATCCCCCTTGATGCTTCCTGCCACGTCAGAGCTACTGGGGTGGGGGGTGGGGAGAGAGAGAGAGCTGGCATGTCCAACCGCAGAGTTATGACTCTCCTGGGGGCTGGACAGGGGAGCTATAACCACAAGGAGCAGCAGTTCACAGACAACAGGCAGCCTAACCTTAGGCGATCTGATCGCTAGGTAGGTCAATGAAGGGTAGACAAATGTGAGCAGAAGGATGTGCAGAAAGGCAACACTTTTCAACATCTATTATACCACACATGGAGTATATTCTAGAAAATGCATTTGAGAAGCGTTTTTAAGACCACACACACACACAGCACATTAAATGAAGTTCTGAGAGTCGTACATATCGGCACACTCAACTACAGACAGAAAACAGGTTTTAAAACAGACAATCTGCTTGGAGTTTTTTGTTGTTGTTATTTCAAAACAAAAGTTAATGACTGTTAATTAATTACAGTTAATTATTACATCGTTCACCTTGCCCTTCCTACAAGGAGCTCACACGCATACCTTCATCCTCACGACAATCCTGCGAGGGAGGATCAGCTGATAGGCGAGGGACTGGTCCCACATTACAAATACATGGGAAATTTAACATGGACATCTACGGTCATATCCCACGATACATTTCAAACACAGAAGCATCAAATAACACATTTATAATATAGGTGGTTTTGTGTGTGTGTGCACACGCAATTGTAATGGGGAAGGCACAGGAGAACTTTCCACTGGATTGCGATGTAAAAAGAAATGCTGAAACTCTCACCGTGTTTGTGGTTATTTGATAAACCACACTGTAAAGCCTTTTTTTTTATACCTGAACTAGGTTTTGGTGGCTTATTAAAATGTAGGATAGAGGTGGATGCTGAGATACTTTATCTGGTTAGGTAGTTTTTGATGTACTGACACCCACATGTGGGATTGCCGGGGGGGGGGGTATTAAATAACTATAATGTACCCACTTTTTTTATTTAACTGGGTAAACTGAGTACAGTGGTACCTCGGTTTAAGTACACAATTGGTTCCGGAAGTCTGTACTTAACCTGAAGCGAACTTTCCCATTGAAAGTAATGGAAAGTGGATTAATCCGTTCCAGACGGGTCCACGGAGTACTTAAACTGAAAGTACTCAAACCGAAGCGTACTTAAACCGAGGTATGACTGTATTGTTATTATCCCCTCCCAATACCTATATTCAGTTTAAAAATACATATAAAATGGACAAGTGGAAAGGAGAGCCATAGGCGGAGGGACGTGTGTATTCCACAATCAGAAGGAAACAAGAACAGCCCTACTGCTGGATCAGGCCAGTGGCCCACCTAGTCCACTGCTCTGTTCTCTCCATGTCCAACCAGATGGGAAGCCTGAAGGCAACAGCAACACTCTTCCCTTGAGATTCCTGGCAACTGAAAGCCTTATCCTCTGAGAATTTCTCTAATCTGGTCCCACGTAACGATGCAACCGCATTGCTGTTGTTTTTCTCCCCCAGGATGTTAACTACGGGCCCCGTCCACACTTGTTGTTTGCTCCAGTTCAGCAGCAAAGATCGAGTTTTCCTGGGGGGAAGCAACGGGGGAAGCGGAAATCTGGCTGAGCCCTAACTCACCAGAGCAGGCATTCCCAAACTTTGGCCCTCCAGATGTTTTGGACTACAATTCCCATCATCCCTGACCACTGGTCCTGTTAGCTAGGGATCATGGGAGTTGTAGGCCAAAACATCTGGAGGGCCGCAGTTTGGGGATGACTGCACCAGAGAGAAAGACTTAGCCTAGCCATCTCCCTGAGCTAACATTTTATGTGGGTGGGTAGGTGGGAGGGGGTGAATTACAAACAAACAAAACACATGACCCTACCCTGTACCTGGAACCCCAAGTGTTCCGCTACATCATCCTGCCTCATGCTCATAATCTGCAGCCTTTGGTTGAGTGCATGGGCAGCTGAGTGCCAGGTTCCAGGACGGGGATAAGAGAGGCAGCCGGGCGAAAAGCCGCTGATGCAAAAGCAGGAATGTGCAGTATGTCAACAGCTCCGGGAATCCGGGCTGAGCGCACCCTCCAGGAAGGGCACACGCTGGGAAAGCGACGGCAGGTGCTGTCCCGTAAGCGCCGTCTGGGAAGCAGGATGAGTCAGTAGAATTGTTCGCAAATACACTTCAAGCATGACCTCCACCTGAGCTCTCTTGGTAAAAAAAAAGGTAAAGGACCCCAGGATGGTTAGGTCCAGTCAAAGGCTTTTCAGGCCGAGGGAGCTGGCGTTTGTCCATAGGCAGCTCTTTCCCGGAACATGTGGCCAACAAGGCTAAACCACTTCTGGCGCAATGGAACACCGTGAAGGAAACCAGAGCGCACGGAAATACCGTTTACCTTCCGGCCCCAGGGGTACCTATTTATCTTCTTGCACCGCCGTGCTTTCGAACTGCTAGGTTGGCAGGAGCTGGGACAGAACAACGGGAGCTCATCCCGTCTCAGGGATTCGAACTGCCGACCTTCTGATCGGCAAGCCCAAGCGGCTCAGTTTTTTAGATCACAGTGCCACCCGTGTCTTCTCTTGGTAGCCAAGTATTGTCACCCTCTAGAAACCCAGGAAATTGCCTTGTGTTGATTAAGGTTACCTGTCCACCTACCCCAGTATTGTCCGCTCTGGCTGACAGGGTGTGAGGCAGGGAAGGGTCCCCCCCCATCTTCTGCTACCTGATCCTTTCAAAACCTTCCAGCTGGGGAATGAACCTGGGACCTTCTGCAAGCAAAGTGGCTTCCCTATCTGGACCCTCCCCACCTGCATCCTGCTGAGATACGTCAGTCCTAGCCTACAGATGCCTTCTGTATCCCAACTTGAATTTCGTCCTCCTCTCATCTCCACCAAGGCACCCAGTCTCCAATTTGCACCTCTCCAGCCACACATCCTGCCATGAATTCTGGGCTTTCCCCAGTCCTACCAACATCCTTCGATCTTGACTTCCAACACACAAAGTTCAACACATCAGGTTAAAGTCTGTGGATCCTGTTCATCTCTCTCCCTCTCCCACCCACCCCCCACTGCCCCCCAGCCCTTGCCTTGAACATGGTCCAAGTACAAACAACAGAGAAACTGTGTTCCTGGCTAGAGAGAATTCCTGGGTTGTGTGGAAAATCTGCTGAATCAGCAGCTGGGATTAAAGAAAATGTGCAGCAGACACACAACTCTCTCTCTCTCTCTCTCTCTCTCTCTCTCTCTCTCTCTCTCTCTCTCTCTCTCTCCATTCCCCGTTCGGTCTACCTATTTGTGCCAGGAGGCCTGCAGGATCCTCACAAATACCCTTATGCAAAAGTGCCAAGTGTCCCCTCCCACCTTTTCGTGATGCAGGCAAAGAAGAGGGTGCAGGGAGGGGGACTGCGGTGTGGTTTGGCTACGGAGTTGGGGATTTGCGTTGGTTTAGAGGGGAGGCTGCGGGGACAGAGAAGGACAGGGGAGGGAGAGCATCTTGTACTCCATGCAAGTAATAGGACACACGTATACATTTGCAGCCACACATGTTAACGCATTCAAGCCCAAGCACACAATGCTCCCAGCAGATCTATGCACAAATGAACACCAGTCAGTGCATCTATATGGGCTGAACGTTGAAGTTCTGTGAGGGTTTCAGAACAAGCAAATTCTG